>NW_026571473.1:17407237-17605020 GCF_026225935.1 Boleophthalmus pectinirostris
GTGAAGGTCATGAGTGGGTCAGGTAGCTCTCTCAACCACTGTTTCACCAGCCCGGTCACTGTGTGGATGGGATAGTCTTCAAGGCAAACCAGATGAGGATCTAAATGTATGAACAAATCAAATTAGTATGACAGAAGCTTCAACAAAGACAATAAATTGGAAAGATATCACACAACATTCTCCAATCCCTGCAGTTCAAAACTGAGCAGGAGTACAGGTCAGAAAGTATATAATCAAATTAGCTGTTGAACTGATTGCAGATTTGTTGACTCTACATGAACCAAAAACTGTTTTTAAAAAAATCAACATCTTCAATGTCAGCACAAATAATAAATAAATAAATAATACAAGTGAAATATTTTTTTTCACAGAGACACCAAAAAGTTAAATGTCTTTAAGCCCTAAGATTAATATGGCAAGTTTTCTGCATGGAGCCTCATCTCTAAGAAATAATTATCATGTATAAAAAAAATAAATAAAAAAAAGTGTAAATTTATATAGTTATATTGGCCCCTGCCCTCCATCTGAAAGAATGACAATCAAATTCTATAACATACTGTGACCTATGCCCATGCAAGTACTGGTAGGTCACCTGTTTCAAGTTTCTGGTGCAGCTCTTTCATTCGATTGGCAGACCCTGATTTGCGGTAAATGCCTTCTGTGTAAAGACCATGCATTTCCACATGTTCCAGCATCATCTCCAGCACCATGGGCACAGGGCTTTTATCATTCACCAGGTGTCCCACATGGACGCCAAAGTGTAGACCACCAGATTCCTCATCCCCCTGTGAATATACAATAAATCGTTAGTAACCGCAACAACAAAAAATTAACAGATTAAATTTACACAGATGCACCTTTTTGGCACAGAACGTGTTGCAGTCAGTGATTATTTTGTTGAGACACTTTTTGTGGCATACCATTTTACAACCTGCCAGAAATGAGCAAAAATAAAACAGTCAATGATACAGTAAAAAGCACTCATGCTAAAAGCCCCTATAAAAAGAAAAGTATGTAAACTCACTGCTGCACATGTAGGCTTTCTCCATGCCCCAGATGTATGAAGTACACTGGTCACATGACTGCATAATGCTAACCTGATAGTTGATGAAAACATGATCCAAGGGGCTCTCCATCTGATAAACAAACAATTACTTTGCAAATGAATACAAAACAAATAAAATAAAATGGGGCAAATGCTTTTTGGCTTACACTTTTGTCTTTTTTCCGCCGTTTTTTCCTTGCTTTTGGCTAAAATAAAAAAACTGAAATTACTAATTGTAACATGGTAAATGGTCACATTTATATAACACATTTCTACCTACCACGTACTCAAAGCTTTATAATATACACACACATCCATTCATACACCAGTGTATGCAGACAGTGGGCGTGAGTTGAATTAAGTGTCTTGCCCAGGGACACAACAGCAGCAATCATCTGCGGCAGCTTAATCCAAAGTGCTAACAGTTGAATTTGAGTGCTCTATTTACTATGTTTTTGCAAATAGCAGGATTTGAACTGCCAATCTTCAGATTAGAGGATGAACCACTGTTGTAGGAATCACCTTGACTGGCTCCGCCTCCTCCTTCTTCATTTCTCCTCTGATAAACCCATCCAGCACTGACTGGAACAGGTTCACCACCAGCTGCACCTCTGCCTTTTGCTTGTCATCTGCCAGGTGAAACACTTTATTTTTGTAGCTTGTCATCAGGTCCTTGTAACCAATCGTGGGTTTCTGGTAGGGACAGAAAGATGAGCAAGAATCATACAGAAACCTCTGAATCTAGTGTTGCCCCAAAGGAGACTCACCGAGAGGGAATACATGGCTTTGATGGTCTCTCTAAACTGCATTGTGGCAGTTACAAAGATGGCTTCAGTGGCAGAAAGAGATTTCCCTCTAGAGCGGAAGTCGTTTACCTACACCAGAGATCAAGTTTAATGTTTGTTGAAAGAAAATTAAATTAGAGGACCTGAGGAAAATACCTGATTGCCTAAGAATTCATCCAGGTGGCGCAGTTCATTGGCGTTTGTGATTTCTCGGTCCAAAGAGGCGTTCCACTGCTCAGACACTCTTGTTGCACGGCTGATTTTTATAGTGGGATTGCGACCTAAAGCTTTCCCTGAGCGGTCCCCATGTGACTGAGAAAGAGTGCGGGCTGAATATCCTAAAAAGAGATTAGTTATTGAACAGTGCTGTCAAACTGAACCATGGAGAATAGTGGAGGATCAGTACGAGTATTTACACGGAAAACAAGCTGTTAAGATTATCCCAGTCCTGGGAATAATAAAGGGAATAACATGTGTTTTCTTTTCACATCTCAGTTTCAGGCCTGTGGTAGAACTTAGCTGTAGTTAATGTAGGTGTAGAGTTAATATTTTATTACTAACAACTGAGAAGACAGACCATTTTAACGTTTGAGTCAACGCCATTGCAATTTTTGAACAATAAAAGTGTGTTCATATAAATAATTAGTTTACCTTCTCCTCCAAATGACTTCTCACTGAAACTAGGTGTGATCTCTCCATCATCAGGAGTCTGAACTTCTTTCTGGGGTCGTTTCTTAAGAATCTTGCTAAGGAAGCCACCAGACCTGAACACCACATAATGAAAATGATCAAGTCTTTGGCTAAAAACATAATAACTATTTTGACTTGAATTTGTCATCACCGGTTACTGCTTGACCCTAAGGCAGTCCAGTGCATTACCTGTCTGGTGTGGATGGGATGGGCTGGGATGGATCTTGGTGACCCGAGTCCTGATGTCGCCGTCTAAATGAACCACCCATTGAACGTTCTATGTGGCTGTCTGTGTAATTTAACTATAAAAAAGAAAGGTTTAAAAAGTGTTGTAATTGTAATTTGATATTTAAGTTTATTTTAAGTTTTTCATTACCTCACGGGGAGACATTGCTCCAGCCCCCTCTGAAGTTGGAGATAAGCTGTCAATAGATGAAGATGCTGATTCCAGTCTGTAAACATAGTTAAACCAAATATTAGGGCTTTATTGGCTTTATTTATGTTGCAAAAAGAAAATTAATAAAATCCATGATTTTACTGAGAAATTACATTGACTAACATATTCCATTCACAATGGATTAAAATTACATTTAAACAGAGAAACAGACTTACAACTGTCTTTTCAAAGCCCCATTTCTTCCTGCTTGAGGGGTAATAGTGTCATAGTCATCACTTCTTCTACCTTTCCATTTCTCTGGTTTCTCTTTTATTGCCCCAGGCCGACGCTGCAGGTTAACAGCTCCAGCACTTTCACCGAGCCCATTTCTGTCATGATCAGGGGCCTGCAGGAATAATGTAGATGGACGAACAGGAGGAGCCTGTGTAGGTGACGTTTTTTCCTCTTTCTTACCCCATCTGTCATCTTTTATTTTCTGCACCACAAATGTATACTGGTCTATCTCTTTGCTATTGGCTCTCTCTCTGAGCTTAGAGGTTTCTGGAGTTTTGACCTTTGGACTTGTGGTCTGATCCTTATTGGTAGGTGGTGAAGAGGAGGCAGCTGCTCGTTCTGTCTCCCTACGATTATGTTCAAGTCCCCTTCGTCTCCTCTTTTCTCTCTTTTCCTGAATTGCTGTATGACTTCTGTTGTTACCATCAGGAGATCTCACTTGTGCATTTTCAGCATTAGCAGGTAAGTGAGCAATGTCTGTAGGAGCCACTTGTGAGGGGGGTTGGAATTGAGTGGAGGCTGTTGGAACTTCTAGTGTTACCGTGTACAAATTCTCCTTATTGTCCTCTTTGCCTGGCCGCTGTGGGCCTGCCTCAGCTTCTGTACCTTTGATTTTCATCACATGACCAGACAATGGTAGCTCCTCTCCTCCCGTTTGCTCTTCAACCTGCGAGCGTGTTGTCTCCATCCATCCCATCTCTCCATCCTCCACCTCCTCAGTAGAGTCCTGTGTCTCATCTAGTGTCTCCTCAGTGACTAGCTCTATGTCTGGATCCTCTCTGGTCTGAGGCTCTGATCTTCCTCTTTCCTCCTCTTCCTCAAGCTTTTTCCGAGCCTCTTCCTCTGCGGCTTGGATTCTTCTGGCAAGCTCTTCTTCTTCTGCTCTTCTGCATGCCTCTTCTTCAGCAGCTTTCCTCCTCCTCTCCTCTTCTTCTTCTAACCTCCTCCTCTCCTCCTCCTCCTCCTCTCTCCTCCTTCGCTCTTCTTCCTCCTGTCTTCTCTGTGCTTCTCTCTCCTCTTCCTCCTTTTTGCGTTTTTCTTCACGCATGGATTGGCACCTACAGAACAATGCATTATTATTGTAAACTGTTTGAAAACACACAAAATGACCCTTTATGACTTGGAAACAGTTTTGGGAATTATTATTTATGTCATTTAAAATTCACTGTCAGTGTATTGTATGAAATTTACTTGACGCGGCAGTATTTGTTGGCAGTAATGAAACTCTAAACATGCATTCACACACATCCCTCTAAACTGGAACTATTTGGGACTTGACAGAACTAAAGCAGCACAAGCACAAGATCAAATCAAGACTACATCATGGATAAACTAGGCTCAAACCATGACAAGTGCGATCTACTGGTACCTCTACAGGAAAATATGTAAAATGAAAACACCAATATCCTTGAAAAAATAAAACAACTGCATAAAAATGTAATGTAAAGACTTGCCTCCTGCGTGCAGAGTGACCCCTGACGAGCGCTTGTATTTTAGTTGCACCTTTCAGTTGGCGTTTGTACTCTTTCCTCTGTAGGTGCCCCCTCCACAGAGCCTGAATTACAATGGCAGCACGTCGCCTCCGCTCCTCCTCACAGTACCGCCGCCAAGAACGCTGACAAAAATGACAAAAGGGTGTAAAAAATCCCTCCAATAGGATATATAGAGTAGGTTTATAAACCTTGTCTCACCTGTATTACAACAGCTGCATGTCTCATGTCAAGAAAGTCTTTCCTCTGCAGTCGAGCTTTGACCCAGAGTTGGAGGAAGATGATCTTTCGCATGACCTCTTTGTGGAGCGTGTCCTGAAGTTGTTGTCGCTCCAGCTCTTTCAAAAACACCTATTTAGAGATTTATATGCATGAACAATTAATAAAAAAAAAGATTAAATGAACTATAAAATATGAGCAGATGTAATATTAAACCTTAGTTTTTCCAATCTGGTAGGTGGTAGGATCCAGGCCCATCTTCTCAAGGAGAGCTGAAATGATTTCTTTTGATGCTGTGGCATTCTTGGGCAACAAAACTCTGAACTGTGTAAAGAACTCCTTCACAAAAAAAGAGAGAAAAAAAAGTAAATATTAATACATTATGAAACCGACTCACTTTTATCCAACAATAATATCTCATACCTGAAATGTATATTTGGCTCCATAACCTGACCTTCGGATTCGAACAGTCTCCAGCATTCCTGTGTATCGGAGCTGCTGAACAACTAAGGTTTCATCCAGATACATCTCTTTCTGCATGTACAAAGAATATTTATATATTTAATAAGACTTCTCTCAACTTTGCATTGCAAAAACATATATTAAGTACAGGAGCATTTTACCTTTTCTGCATTGGAGCGAATACAACGAATAAAGTACGGTTCTGCTCGGTTCAGCGTTTCTAAAAGCTTTGTCAAAGATGTCTGGGAAAATATTTAGAAAAGCATTAACTAAAAATACAAACAAAAATTACATTGTCTTTCTACCCCTCATAATATGATAACAATACCTGAAACTGGGCACTGATGCTAGGAGGCTTTTTCTTTTTGTTCAGATGAAGAAGAGATTTGGTAGTGCGATCGTGTAGTGTCAGACCAACAATGAACTTAAGAGACCGAGAATCCAGTAATCTCTGAAAAGTGGTATGAAAATTAAAATGCTTTTAAAACTTTAACTCAGTAAAAAACAGTATTAAATTTACCTTGGGGATTACTTGCTTCTGTTTGGCGTTTTTGTTCTTCCTACAAAAATGGAAAATAAAAAGTAAGTCTCAAAGATGTTATTGATGAGCTTATTTTGTGAACGGCGAAAGTGAAGCCTGGTTAGTACAGACAGGAGTGGTCTTCATGCGTTGTCAGTCAGTGAATGCACCTGTGAGGGGCTCAGAGCTGATGTGAGCAAGAGAATACGTACAGACATTACAGCAAAGATGGAGAGTGGCACTGCAGAAGTCAATATGACCATACAGATCCGCAAGACGTGCTTCAACGCTAACTAATCAAGGTTTCTATATCTACCACAGCTTTCTCTAACAGACTGGTGAAAATAAGAGACATGCTGAAAGACTACAGCCTATAATATTTATATGTAAGGCAATGTAGATACCCAGTACACTTAAACATGCACTGTGTAATTGCTCTTGTGACGGTATGCCACCTTTTTGTCTCCATGGAGTTAATACTTCACTTATGATGTTCCACCATATGGCATTAAACATAAGGTGAAGTTACAGGTAAAAGCTGTGGAGTGACCAACCCACTCATAGTAGAATGTATGTTTTCTGGAAGATTTTCTGAGCAATTAAACATCTGTAATAATGGCAAGATAGACAAGTTTAATGCCATAGTGTGGAATATTTTCAGGCAAAATGTCAATAGAGACAAGCAGTTGATGGACCATCAACTAGAAAAGATACACAGTGCACCTTTAATAGTAATGCTCATGCAGCAAACAGTAAAAGTATTCAGAGCATTACAACAATAGAACTAGCTAATAAGTAACCAAGCTTATAATGCAGTATCTAGTGAATATGTGATAATATAAAGCAATGGGCTGGTTGAAATGAGAAGCATTAATGGGAGTGGTTTTTGGTCTGATACAAGTCTGACTGCAGACTCACTGGAGAACGTGCCGGGGGAAACGGAGGCGACCCCAGGACTGCAGCAGCTTTCGAGGGTCCTCAGCATCCAGCTGCAAGTTCTTAATGGAGCTGATGATCTGTGCATGCATGTCTCTGAGTGAACCACATACAAAGTGGGCAGGAGTGGGGGGAGCGACCAGGAGCAGAAGGGGAGGGGGGCACATGGGTGATTCATTTTAATACAAAATAAGCCACAGAGTGAAGAAGTAGTAAATTGTTATGTGTTGTCTGGAACCTCAGAAAAACCCATCACCAACATTGTTATAATACAAACAAACACATACTGCAGGATAGTTGGGGGTCTGCTATCAAAAGGCTTTCTTACTCCACTCATCCGTGAAGAATTACCCAGAAACCCTATCTCAGACTTTTCATGTTTATATTAGATAAGTCACAAGACACACGTGACCACCCAACCATGCTGCTTTATCCCAGAAAGAACTGAAAACACACAAATACAGAAGAAGCGACTGGGGCTTGACAGAGCTGTATTCACAGTTTGTCCCCTTTGGTAGTTAACATGCAGGGTGTCACGGGCTGTCACTTTCCATGCTGGGCCAGTTATTGGCTGTGAGACTGTAAGCTGTTATTTGTGTCATTTTTTTAAAAATTATTATTATTTGGCCTTTTTAGATTGGTATTACGTCTGACATTGACCTGGTGAAGTTAATTGGGAGAATTTTTGGTCTTATTGCTAGCTCATGCAATTTTGTTTATACTTACCCTGATTAACAATGAATCTCAGAAACCAAACAGAAGAAAATATATGTTTTATTTGTAATTAGTAAGGGAAATATCTATGCTGCTGCTTATAGAAGCAGCAAAGGAAAGAGTTAGTATTTGTTTTGAGGAAGTTATTCCAGTCAGCTTCACTTGTATATTCAGAATATGTATTGTATCTTTCATCCAGATGAGTAATTTGCATCATTTTAATAATATGACGATACACATAAAAGTATTTTGGTGCTCATATAACATATCCATCTACATTTAAAAAGTAAAAATGATCATTGTAACACTGATAATATTTTCTAATCAAATTTCAATGTAACATTCCACTTGTATGGAAAAATATTTTAAAAGAAAAAAGTTAAGACATTATGAAAATTATAATAATGAAAAACTTTTCTTCTGCTTGGCCCCTTTTGTTCATGTTGTTCATTTGACAACCAATTTGCAGTACTTACTTCTTATTCTCATAGCTAGCAAAGATGTCCTCAAAGGCCTCTAGAGGGCGCTCCTCAGAGTGATCAAAGCAAAAATCGAGCATAGAAGCTCGTCTGTGAAATGGAGAGGAAGAGGAGAAACCACACACACTGGGGTCACCAAAAAGTGGGAAGGGAAAGTCCAGGACCAAATTAAGGAAAGGTGGAACTGATTTTATCTTGTTTTGTATCCGAACAGAATTGTCCAGCCTAACCGCATTAAACACAAGTAAAAATCAAAGACTTTGTACTACTCCCATTAGAATATAAAAGTAATAATATACTCTTAAAAAGTAGGACCCAAAGTTAGTAAACCAACACACTGCACTCTATAGGACAAACCTTGGAAATCCAGGGAACAAAACACACACACACACACACACTGCTTACTTGTACATTCGTTCAATCGGAGTATTCGATCGCTGGAGCTCCCCTAGAGGAGTTCTGGATGCAGGTCTGACGACACCTAAAACCAAAACAAATTTATTAGAACCAAGACTGAAGTTAAATACAATCAGGTTATGTTCATGTACTAGAATTGTATGATATTTTTTGTGTTGAATCTTTTCATTATTTGTTAGAAATTGGCTCCAACTGGCCAAGTTCTTTCAACAGACAATTATATTTTGGGGGTTGCATAATGACATGTCTGAAGCTATTGTGAAAAAAATAATTTCACTTATGTTTATTTATACTGATAAGATGCAAAATGAAACTTTGTGTCAGTTTGTGGTTTACTTAGATAAGCCCAGTAATTGCCGAGATATAAACATAAACTAGGTCAACAAATCTATGAGATGACAGTTAAAAGTAAATTCTACCATAGACTTCAGACCTATTTTCCACCTCAATTTTAAACTATTCACTATTCAACTATTTCAGAAGTTGCCATGGGCACCACCATCATCATTTGGGGTTGCACGGAGCTGCTGCTCATGAGCAAATAAGTTCAATACAACTATAAAGCAATTTTAAAGTCCCCCAGAGAATTGGTGAAGTGTTCACTTATTGATGCACATGAAAATTGAGCATTTTATACAAATTAACCTTCTATATTTCATATTTTAGCAGCAAAATTTTCCCAAATTCTCATTGAAATTAATGGGATCCCAGTTTAACCGGAAGTGTCACCACAAGAAAGCACGGTTCAGGAGTATTTAGAGACAAAAGTGGGCAGGGCAGAATAAGGTGAATAGAGATTGTTGAATGCTGTGATCTGACATAAACCCAACCTATGAATTGTGAGTTGTCACTGTGAAGTGCACTGTGTACCTGAAGTCTTGGCCACCCATGCACGTCCAGCTTCATTGAAAGCAGCGAGTGCCCTGATAGTGGCACGTAGAATCCCCCATCGAAACATCGCCACAGGGTCCATCCCAATGAGCTGACGGACATATGAACGATCACTGCTTCTCAACAAGGCTACAATGTCTGGCCGCATGTGATCTGTGTTCTTTTCTCGGAAGTCCTGGTATGAGAGAGAAAAATAATTTAGTACACAACATAAACTATGCTAAAACAACGCATTGTGATAATTGTTCTACCTTTATTTTATATTTTACTCTCCCAGCAAAGTGTTGAATGACAAAAGCTGGCTCCATAACTGGTGTGGGCACAAAGTACTTGTTTCCCTGATGCTGTTGCTTAAATTTGGCCAGTAATGTTTCTTCTGTGGCATGTGGAAAGCTGAAACATAAAAACACATAAATACAAGATCTATTCACAAAGACAAAAGTCGTCAAAATGTAGTTTTCGTACTTGCTCTCCTCGTCCAGCAAGTAAAGCAGACCAGTGGGCTTCTTACTGATGAGGTGAATACAGCCCACATTGTCAGTGTAGTCGATGTTGTGCCAGGTGATGCCCTCTGCTTGGTACTCCTCCTAAATCATACAAGAGATATTATTTAGCAAAATGCACCTAAAATATGCCTGTGTACTGTATAAATATGGCTGGGTAATATGACAATTTATAGATTACATACATAGATTGGGGAGTCAGGATTTTTCAGAAAACAAATACAATGGCTTTAATGGCCATAATTACACTATTTCTGGTCTATGTTATATTGTTGTTTCCTCATCACAAACATATCTGGCGTTGTGCTTTTTTCATAGTTGTTTCATCAAGTATGAGGTTCCCTCATACTTAATACACAGACCCTGCAAACATAGTCACTAGACTCATTTGGCTCATTTCCAGTGTTGGGAAGGTTACTTTTAAAATGTAATCCCCTACAGATTACAGATTACACACCCCAAAATGTAGTTTGTAACGTAATCCATTAAATTACTTAAAGTGAGTAATGTAATCTGATTACTTTGGATTACTTGATATTGTCATGTTTTTTTAAACGACATGAATGTAGCAACCACATCCTGAAAATTCTTGTTTGTTGTCTTCAAATTGTCTGAGCCCAAGTCTCCATGAATAAGCAACTGTTTACTGTAGAGAAACAAAGACCATGATATCTTAATATAAGAGGTTTTGTCTGTTAAAAGACAGTAACAAGATAAGCTTTTCCTTCACCATATTAAAAATATTATTGATAGAGAAATTATTTTTTATATGAGATCACCTTAAATTATGTCAACCTACTGTTAGGTGTCATGTTGTTTAGACCTGGTTTAGTCCAGATTTTTAGACCTGGTTTACTCCTGATTTTAGACCTGGTTTAGACCTGGTTTAGACCAGGTCTAGACCAGGTCTAGGCCAGGTCTTTAGTTCTGGTTTAGTCGTGGTTTAGTCCTAGTTTAAACCTGGTTCAGTCCTGCTTTAGTCCTGGTTTAGTTCTGGATTAGTCCTGGTTTAGTCCTGATGTTAGTTCTGGTTTAGAGGCGCACAGGAGGAAGCGCAGTTTACGCGAGAAAACACGGTTCACACGCGGCGCACGAAACGGCGGTGTCCGCGCTGTAACTACGGAAGGAGACGTGGTCCGCGGGTTCTCAGGTTGATGACGATGATGAAGGTGTGTGTTTGTGTGTGTTTGTGTGCACGTCCACTCATGTCGCAGGTCACTATAGGACAGTGGTGCAGATATTATGAGTCTATGCAGGTTGTGTTCACCAGTGCCAGTAGCTCCTGTTTCACATTTAAGTTGTAGGCGATTTTATATTTGTTTTTTTATATATATATCTCACATCGGGAGAAGAATTTCCAAGACACAAATGCATTTTTACCAATGCACTGCTGCTTCCACTGTGTGAATGACACCGCCAACTTTAACATGACGTTTACATCGCTCTTATTGCGCGCGTTCTGTTTGGGTTTCCGGCAATGAGTGGAATTACCGAAATAAAAAAATAAATAAAAGGGATGTAGCACAAAATGTGAAAACAGGAAATACCGCCTTGTAATCCACTTATTTCAGCAAAGTATCTGTAATCCAATTACCACTCATTGAAACAGTAACTGTAACGGAATACAGTTACTCATAATTTGTACTCTGATTACGTAACGGCGGTACATGTAATCCGTTACTCCCCAACACTGCTCATTTCAGCCCTAGAATTGCCAGTCTCTATTGAACTAAAGGTAAAAGGTAGCTGTTAACATGAAAACTACTGCTGCGTGACATCACAAGGTGGAACAGTACATTTTGAGCTTCGGAGATGTAGACAGATTAATAATAAAGGATTACTCAAATGTTTAAATAAAACAAAACACAACTCCATGTAGAGAAGGTATTATAACATGACTTAAAGCGCACAAGAGTTAATTTTGCGTAATATAGGACGTGAAATGTGAATTTCCTTGAATAAAACAATCCAAACATTTTATCATTGACATTTGATCTTATTTCTACCTCACAAATCTGAACCCTGCCCCCAACCACATGAGTGGCGCTTCCCTATGTATAAATATGAACCTACTGACAATTGCCAGGATAATGTATGAACTGAATAATAATAATTCAATTGTAGTAATTTCCAGGAATTATGCTGTTGTTCCCATGGCAAGGATGAGTCACAATTTTGATAACACAACACAGAATGCCATGGTACAATTTAGTATAGCTTTGTGTGAGAAATAAATAAATAAATAAAACCCATTGTCACCTGCTCCAGATTGAAGATGTGATGGTTAAAGTAATACTGGAGTTGTTCATTTGCATAGTTGATACAAAACTGTTCAAAACTGTTGTTCTCAAAGTCCTCAAAGCCAAAAATGTCCAAGACTCCAATGGATAAGCACTGGGGAAGAGTAAAAAATAAAACAATGACGTAACAGTTTCAGAGGCCTCCATTATGTTTTATTATGTATGCAGCTTGCTATGAGGTAACTTACCGGGACAGATTCCTCCATGTCTTTCTTGTTGAGCAGAGCATGATTAATGCGGAGAACAATCCAGTCAAACAGGGCACTGTACAAAGACTTTGCCATAGAGTCTCTTGCGGTGATAGCCTGAAACAAAATACACAAACACAAGTTATATTTGAATTATAGACAGTGTTGTGCAAGTTCACACTTTTCATGAACTAGTTCAAAGTTCAGTTCACACTTGTTCAAAGTGAATAGTTCATGTTCATAGTTCACAATTTTAATTTCGAACTAGTTCAAAGTTCAGTTCATTTTATATTTAGATGAGATCTGTAAATGAAAGGCTGCTTTTATTTTTCAAACTGACTTCTAGTTTACAACAACTTTACAAGATACCAGGACTGAACCAGAATTGAACCAGGACTAAACCAGAACTCAGCCAGGACTAAACCAGGACTAAACCAGGTCTAAACCAGGTCTAAACCAGGACTGAACCAGGACTGAACCAGGACTAAACCAGAACTCAACCAGGACTAAACCAGGACTAAACCAAGACTAAACCAGGACCAAACCAGGACTAATCCTGGACTAGAACTTGGAATCTAGGACCGCCCCTGAGAGAACCCCGAGTGCGATCGGGCGTCAGCTGCGTTTATCTCGGTGGAGCGCGGACTTCTGCGTCGGTCCTTTCGCTCAGGATCACGGTCTACGCGGGCGCACCTCCGGCGTTTCACTGCTGCTGATATCGCGGTGATTTTAGCAAGTTTGTATGAAGAAAAACGAAAACCCACCATTTCAATCCAGGTTAAAAAAGCATTATGACGCGCGTTACTGACATATGTACCAAGTAAAATAATACGCGCGCAGAGCAGCACAGGACGTGCGTGTAGATTTCAGAAAATAGGATCCATCCTATTTTTTGACGCTCTACACGAGCGTAGGCGCGTATCCCCGTCAAAATGCACAGAGAGCATGTATCTATTTTTGTATTTGTGCATTTACCATCAGCACATTGTGCTCCCTGGGCAGTTGTGTATCATGTGAAAGAGCCCAGATCCACATACACTGTTAATTTGTGCTTTGAAATTTACCTTTGAAATCCTTGTGTTTGCCGTGGTCAGACTGTACAGAAGGTAAATACAAGCAGCTAAACGCGACTTCTCATTGAGAGACACAAGAGCCCGTACGTTCCACTAAAGCTGCCGGTGGAGTCGCCTTCGCGTTGACACGCGGCTGTGGTTTCGCGAGGTGAAGTGCGAGCAGATCGTCACTCGTCAAATTCCGACGTTTAACTAAACCCCAACAGTGACGTACGTCGTTCATCACACATAATTTGAACAAATTCACGTTCAAGTTCTTGATTTACAAAAGTGTTGCGTTCAGTTCAAAGTTCACTGAAAAATGAACGTGTTCAATGAACGCGTTCTTTTGAACTCGTTCATGCACAACACTGATTATAGAAGTGCTAAAAATTTGAAATGTAGTGATATACAAATGTTACAGTATGATATGGTCACGATATTAATTTCATGATACAATATTTATTGCAATATTTTAGACATGCTAACAGAATTGAAGAAATGCCACTTTTTCCTTTTAAAAAGCCTTGCCAAGCTGTTCATGCTATATTTCTATCCTATTCCAAAGAATTACCACTAAGATAGAAGAGTTCACTTCATAATGTCTACATTGAAAAGGAACAAAATATCAAGCATAGTTTAAGTAGTTCTCTGTTTTTAGCTGTTGCTACACCATAAGAATTATGGTATAATTTAAGCAAAGAAGCTTATAATATGATATATTGTGACTACTCTCAACATTATTGTGAGACTTTTGACGGTATCACGATATCGCAATATTTTGGTTATTGTTACATCCCTACTAAAAATAGATGCTACCCATATATTTAAGGAAGCTGAATGATAAAAACAGATGTATGTGATTTTAGGTAATTTTTATTTATTTTTTTTACCTCTGAATGGCTGTAGGGGAGGATCAACTTATCATTGACTGTGACCGTTTTCCTCTTGGTGAGTGCTTCAACCAGCAATTCCTCCTTGACCTAAGAAAATCAACAAGGATTAATGCTTTCATCTTAATACAGACACAGGCAGCAAGGACTTGTGTATCACCTTGAGCAGATCAGAGAGGGTAGCCAACACCTCTGGGGGCCCCACTTCCAGACCCTCATCCCGACCATTTGACTTGCGTATGTAGGTCACGTTCCCCAGATATAAAATGGCCGAAAGAACGGAGAAGATCCTGAGACAACAATATGGTCATAAGATACATAGGACAGAAAAGAGCGGGATCCTTGTCAGGCGTGTCATGTGCTCACACTGTGTTCAAAGACTCAGGCTGAATAGAGGCACTATAAAGCACTGGCCTCCAAACTGCCACAGATACAGTAGCACACATAGCATGCAGGTTTTGTTGTTTAACTTCTACTGTTTTCTTTCTCTTTACCCAACACTAATTTTTAACTATGTCAACTTGTCTCCATGGAGATGTTACAGCTTTGTCTGACATGTCCCACAGGACAGCATTAATCTTATCCATCCTGCATTTATTCAGTTACATGTGTTTTTATTGCTATTGCAGCCCCCGTCTTGTAACACCTGGTGGTATCAGTTGGTGGCTTGTTTTAATGGAGGATGTTTAATGCCCCGCTATGGAACATTGAAAGAAAAGCAATAACATCTCCACAGACCATGTGACGGACCATCCTCCAGAAAAGTTACACAGTGGACTTTTTTTTTTAATTTAGTGACCACTCACTGTTTCTTGGTGGGTGGAAGAAACCCCACCATCTCCATTGCCTGCTGAAGTCGTTCAAAATCATGGCGCAAATCTTCCTCATCTTCAATCTTAAAATTTAGCTGGAAAAAAAGTTGTGCACAAATGAGTACACAATATAATTTAAATTCAAAAGTATAATAAAACAAACAACTCAAACAACTATAACAAAGCTAAATAAATGAACCCTGTAAAGACAGAGCACCTAATTCTAGTAACTTGAAGTGAAATTATGAAAACAAAGAACATCTGAAAAAGAGGGAGTGACTTGTGATAAAGTGATAAAGACAAAATGTTACCTGCTTGAGGTAGAAATATTCTTCAGGAGGCAACAATTTAAACTCTTTTCTCTCTGCCTCTGAAGCGCCCAACAGCAGGTAGTAAAATACATGGTAATTCCTAGAGAAAAAAAAAAGCACACTGGTTAAATTCTGTACATTGTTATTTACTATACATAAGCAGTCATATATAAATAAAATCTTCTGGTTAATAATTGTATTCTAATTACCAGTGTTTAAAAAGATCTTCATAATTGCTATCTAAAATGAATACACAAGTGGTGCTTAGATGTGGACATTGGCTCATGTGTAAAATTGTACTATTCCCTATAGTCTATAGCAGGGGTGCTCAATACGTCGATCGCGATCTACCAGTCAATCGCCAAGGTCATGTGGGTAGATCACCGTGTCTTGTCTCAGACTCGCGTTTGGACTTAGTCTCGTCTCTCACTCAAGGTCTGACACTCAACAAGTGCGATCATATTTCATTACGGCCGCTGCTGTTGGCAATAAACTTGTATCGGGGTGCAGGAGCGTGTGGGGCGTCTCAATGCAGCCTGTGCGCTCAAGTGCAGCCCGTGGAGACTCTACGGCACATCACAAACACACACGCTCCCTATGCACGGCTCCTCTGCAACAGCATGTGCCCTCGTGTACTAGCGTGCATCACAGGGCAGGTTAAACTTCCTAAACATCCTACCTGTCCATCTGCCTCACGTCAGCACGCCGCCCCTCGCCTTTTCACGCTCTCACTCCTTCCTGCGTACAGCGAACATAAGCCCTTTCCACAGTGCGCGCTGATTAGAAGAGCAAGACGAAACGTGAAGCAAAAACGAGTCTAAATTTGTGTTCCAGTGTTGGCACAAAGCAGGTCTACAGCATAGAGCAGACCTACAGAACGGACCTACTGCCACATTTGGCTGAAGTTTGTCTAACAAAAGTGCACAAATGCATCTGTGTTTGTCACGAAGTGCGTTTGGTTTGGTAAACGTGCAGAGGCTGGTAAATATCACTGCAAAACCAGAAAAGAATGCAACTCCAGTTTGGAACTTTAAAAAACAGGTTTAAAAATCTTCTTTCACTTTTTTCACAGTTTTGTGTAAAGTGCCAGAGGAAGTTCTCTTAAAGAAGGGGTTCTCAAACTGTGGGTGAGGGTCCAAAAAAGGGGCACAGAGTGTTTCAGTGCAGTTTGTTTGGCTTTGTATTAGGTAGATCTTTATGACTTGGTCATTGTGTAAGTAGCTCGCATGCTGAAAAAGTGTGAGCACCCCTGGTCTATAGTATAATGTCTCTACTCTTACAGCTGTGTTCTACTGTGTTATATGGTAGTGAGGAGCCAGAGCACATCAAAAGTGATATATTTAATAGTTAAATTATTGTGTTAATTATCTATAGTTTGTTCAGTCCACTCAACAAGACTTATTTGTGTCTGGCTGTCTTTTATTAAAACCATCAAGCTGTCAGTCACTTGATCTCTAAATACTGGAGCTGAATGCTGTTTATATCGGTTGTCCGCTCATGGCTCATGTGGCAGGTAGGAAGACAAGCAACAGACTCACAGAGCGGTATTGTAAAAATTGACTGGCGTAATGAGTTTCCAGGGTTATCATGAGCAAACAATGACATCATCTAAGCTTACTCAGTGGCTAGACACAGAAGATGTATTGGCAGTGCTGTGCTCAGAATACAGGAGCAGGCCCAAGAATACACCCACATTTTTGGAAGGTAAGTACATTTTCCACCAGAACCTAAACAGGAAACCTTGATGACTAAGGAACCATAGACCCAAGTGCTTGATGTAATTTCCAGAGTTTTAATGGTGAGACTTCGGAGAATATGGGTACTATTAAGAGAGTAGATGACTAAACAGACTAAATAGCTAATGTATTTATAAAAAGCTGTGTGGATGCTAAACATCTACCAAAATACAAAATATGCATTTTATAACACTGTATATTCAGAATTCCTCAAATGTGTGTCATTCTGTCCTGTGTTGATTCCTTCACATAAACACAGGCCATAATTACCAGTACATTAAATACTAATTATTATATTACATAAAAAACACACACTTAGTAACTTAAATGTTTGTATTGAGTCAAAATATTATTTTATAATTCAATATGCAGAAAAAAAACTAATTTTGGTTCAAAGAATCTAAATAGATCAGCAGGTCAAAGGTCAGGACATCAGCTGTTGCTGCTCACCTCTCGTTCTTTTCTCTGGAGACAAGACGTGACTTCTCCAGAAGATACTTCTCCACCACAGCCCTGCAGACACAAAGGACAGAGGGAGACAACAATCAATAATCAGGAATTACTTAACTTAAAAGAGATGTGGGGAGGCGTGTGCTGGAGAAAAGCTGATTCACATATGAAATTATGTGAAGTGCAGCAAAGGATATTAAGAGTAATAAAACGTAACACTGGAGGTGACTAAAGAAATTGTTGGTCAACTAAAGCCATGTCCTGTTGACAAAAAAGCAGGCATGGCAAAAGCTCTCAATGTGTTTCCTCTAATAAGACAAAAGTAAAAAGCTAAATATCTTATTTACCTGACATGTTTGAGCGGTAGCACTTAGGTAAATAAGATATATAGCTTTTAACAATGTTTGTCTTGTTAGAAGAAACCCCAAAGTTTTTATATATAAATAGAAGACAACATTTTTCTACATATAATTGTGAATCATGACTTTAATCTTCCTTTTTACATATAAATACCAAAAAATACTAAATCTTCAGCTAATTCACTCACTAACTTGTAAATTGTTATAATCTAAATAAATTGATTAGTCAATTGTAGGGCTGGGGAATTAATTGAATTAATTAAATTAATTAGGGTAATTGAGAAAAAAATATATATATTATCGTGAAATTGAGAATTATTATAAAACGGGTCTTACTTGCAAAGCAGGGCAATTAAATAATTGGTATTGTAAAAAAAATCTCATTCTAATTTAAATGATTACAATTAGCTTACACCACAATTTCTTAAATAATAGGATATCATAAGAATGGAAATGTAAAGATCTTCCCTTGTTTGAAAGACGAGCAGTCCCTGCTCTGTCTTCAGTTGAAATTGAGTAAAACTGTCCAATGTGTGTGTTTAAAAAAAAAATCTAAATTTTATTTTTTGGCCATATTGCCCAGTCCCAGTCGACTAATACAAATTTTGATCGACCATCAACTGATTAATTGACTAAATGAATAAAGGACTACAGCCCTAATAAAATGTGCAGCCAGTGACTTCACATCAAATGGCAGACAGTGCTTTACTAAGCCAGTGCAACCTCAGCACCAATAAGGTTTACATATCAGACTCTATAAGTTAGCCACTGTTGTTTGCTTGTCATGAACAACAATGACGCTAGTCCTTGTGACATACCAAGAATAGAGAACTGCTGAAAGAAACACACTATTGCAGGCGTCTCTCTGGAGAAAAGCACAAATCTTGAGACAGGGGTTTGCACAATGATCAAGCTGAAAGTTGGACCATTTTGTTCCTTTTCACTTAATGCACCATTTCAGTAAAGTGTTCATCAATGAGCAGCTTCATAGCCCTGAGGAGTTAACATACCAGTGCTGACGACAAAGCTCTCAGTCAGTATGCCACTCCCTCTCAATAGTTTGAGGCGAGATTGGCATTACGGATATGACAGTATCCAATTATCACAATACAATATTACTATACAAAATTGTGGTGAGTCTATGTAGAAATAAAAAAGTCTGACAAACTTTTAGTGAAATTATTATTGTAACAGTCATATTACAATCTTACATACAATTAAACAATGTCTATGTGCTAGGGATGGGATAAGAAACAATTTCCATGAAACATGTCAAGAGACTTGGTCTGCAAGAATGATTTTTAAAATGTATTTATTTATTCAATATTTTACCAGGTAAGTCAGTTGAGAACATCCTCTCATTTACAATGATGACCTGGGTCGTCAATGAGTTTTAATAAATGAATTATGGGTTTCAATTCACAATTTTGTCTTAATAGTTTTTCATTATTTCATTTTATAGTTTTGCTGTCATTGTATGATTGCACTCTGGAACTACACCTTCTTAAGGAGTTACTCAGCAAAGTTAACCCTTTTTTGTACAAAGCAAATGTAAACACATGGTAAAAAAAAATCTCACAAGATTATTTTTCTCATGTCTGCACAGTCTTGTGGCAATTTTATCTTGCAAGATCTTGTCTCATCCTTACTATCTGAGCATGCAATTAGACATGTTTCATATTGTAACACCCCAAGCTAACATGCAAAGTATGATGAGACATAAATCCCTCATGAAAGCCAAGCTAGACTTTCACATTGATGTAAAATTTTCATACAGTTGTTGTTGGTTTGTCAGACAAAACATTTCTGCAACAGGTAAAAATCCCTCACCCCATTTATTAAAGATAAACACAGTGTCAAGGTCCGAGTTTTAATCATAAAATAGTGCACCATGCAGCTCAAAAAGAGTAAACTTGAAATAATTCAGAAAACGTGTGGCACTAAATCAACGTTCCCGAATTGGATTTCAAACCCCACTTAAAGCAAGCAACCTAATGAAACTAAATGGGCTCAGTGCCATTAGGGGATAATCAGGTTGGGACACCATTAAAGGCAAACACTGGAACACCAGCTGAGGTCTCACATTATTCTATGAGCAATTTTACCCCTTAACCCATTATTCCCCTTTAAGAGATTGAGCAGTAACCCCCCACCATGTTTATGAGAAAACAGGGAAGTGACAGCGCTAACCAAAGTCTGATGCTTTCGGCTACAGTCAGAGGGCTGAGAAACAGGAAGGTCATGAGTATTGTTAAAGTTTCAGTATGTATACGGGAGAAGGAATCACATGACTATGAAAAAGACCACAGTTATGGAAAGCATACAGCCCTGTTATTAAATGAAAACATTACAGTGTTTACTCACCCTCTGACAACACCACTCTCCAGGTAATTCACTTGGATGAATTTACCAAAACGGCTGGAGTTGTTGTTATGGGCAGTCTTAGCGTTTCCAAAGGCCTGAGATAGAGAAGAAAACATATAGTTAGAAGGCTCCCACACTATTTATGGTTTTACATTACCTTATATCAACTAAACAGGATGCACTGCTAAACACAAACATACAAATGCATGTGCACAAATGTGCACATGCATTTTATTTTGACCTCAGAAAATTAAAAAAGTAGAAGTGAATGAGATGTGTACACGTTAATAAGAGTAAATGTTTCAAATAAAGACAGAAAGGTCTCAGTGTCCCTTGTGGCCTGCAAACTAAAGTGCCCATCAATCTCTGAGAAATCTCTGACTCCCCCCCCCTTTCTCTCTCTCTACTCAAGTCTCTTTGCTTCATTATCTTGTGAGAATGTGTGCTTAAAAGAGGCAGAGGAAGAGAAACTATGTACAATTCAGAAATGATAAATGAGTCTGAAACAAGAGCTTTATAAATAAACAAAAAGCAAGTAATAGTCACTTTGGCAAAGGTATTTAAATGTAACTTTCAGTAAGTCCACATGTGTAGCCCGTCACATAGGCCTGTCACAATAATAACTATATCGACTTATTGTTCACTGAAAGCGGGAACAATAAATTTTGGGGCTCAGTATTTATCATGTGTACAATTTCTTTGCATTAGTGGGGAGATTTTTGTTATTTTTGTTGTAATATGATAAGACTTGAGCTGTAGAGGGTTGAAAAATCCCTTTTAAGCCCGAGGATTGGTATATTCTGCTATTTATTTGTTGCAGCTCGTGGCTTTTTAATGCTTGAATACATTATGTGTGTAAGTTTTTTTGGAATAGTGGGGAGAAAAAATTTGGCTATACAGGGTAAGTCACTTCTTTGGCAAATTATTGCCTCATTCTGTCATTTATTTGTTGTCTTTTTAATATGTTTCTGCATGCAACAGTTGTTTATTGGATTATCTTGCTTTCTTGTTATAATGTTAGTGGCATAAATTAGTTTCAATGCCATCTTTTATCGCAGTATATCTCTGTAGCAATATAACTAAATTTTTTATCATGACAGGCCTATCACAGTCCGATAAATAAAATGATTGGAGCATACTGGCCATGGGCAAAGCAAACCCCCAGTAATCATTGATACAGCAGTGCTCTGTTTGCTCCTTGATGCACATGCTCACATGGTTACAGCTCCAGTGATACAGCCACAAACAAAAGGCACCACAGGGGAAGTTGACTCAGTGAATGTTAAATAGGCACTGTATTGTGTGAGTGCAGGCAGTCGCAGGCTGAATTTGATACAGTGCTGTTAGTCCTGATTAGAGACAGTTAGGGGGCACAACTTTATACACCCGCCTCAAGGCTGCCATCGGGATTCCTCTACAACTGTTGACCTAGTTTCAGTTTTGTCAGTGTGCCAATGAATATACTTCAAAGCATTTCATTACCCTTCATGCAATTTGTACAAAATATTTAAATTACTCCATGGCAACAAACTGATACCAAATAAGGAAACATGTTCCATTTTGGACCATGAGTATCATATTGCGTTTTAATGACCAAAAAGTTTTCAACCAGCACAGGACTTGCTCAGACAAAGGCCCTTCTTACTAAAACTTGTCTCATACACTTCATCATTGTTCTCCCTTTGTGCTTAGTGCAAAATCCTTTTCCCAACAGGAATTATAAATGAAAAGCTCCAAATTCAACAACAATGATGCCAAATTTACCATTTCTGTCCCAGTTCTCCCCTTCAACACCTCTGCAGCCTAAAACCCTGGGAAATCTCTGCAAAGCGAGGTCTGCAACACCATACGGAGAATTCTAAACAAGTCACAGCATCATTCGTATTCAAACATGCCCATCGGCCCAGTGCCTGATTGGCTGAAGGGGCCAGTATGGTATGAGGAAGAGATCCAACGGTTTTCAAAGCCACGACCACCAGAAAACATGGTCTACTTTGTATGCTTTGGAAACAAGAGTTCATCCCACTTGAAAGCATAGAGAGAGTGAAGATTATTCAGTCAGGATTATGAACAAAAGGTTTGTTAATGTCAAAACAAACAAAAGTCCATATTAAAGTTCTCATAATATCCCCTTGCAATCAAAACATAAGTTTTTAAGTCATTAGATGAAGATGGGCAATAAACTGTCTACACTACAAGATAATATTAAAATAGCTGTTTTTGAAGATGTACTGTAACATTCAAACTTTAATTTTTCATCTATATTTTACAATAAATATTGCAAAACAAAGTGATAAAAAAGATTCAGTAAAAGTAAAAAGAAGGGTATAATTTTACGTTTCACTTTTTAGACGATACTTTGAACCTCAAGGTAAAAATTTTCATTTTTCTTTTATAGATTTTACCATAAATAATGTATCATCATTCATAATATGCGACTTCCCTTAAAATCACTCCTGAACAAAAGCATTTCACAGCTCTTGACTGGTATTCAAAATCTTATAAAAAAAATGTTTTCAGTTTTAACCATAGTTATGCTAACACACAAACAGTACATATATATCGTGGTAAATTTGACATAATAAAACACAAACACACCTCCCATTTATCAAGAGGGAGTTTCTCAGAATCAATGCCGTTTACGATTTGTGTGTCTCAACAAGCAAAAGAAAGTAAGCGACACCCAGGTAGGACAAATATATCCACATTTCCAATCTGCACTAGGTACATTCTTGTGTACATGAAAGTAAAAGTGTAACAGACACAGCAGTATTAGGACTGGGTGACATGGAGATAAAAATCTGATTGTGATCTAATCCCTGTGATGATCTGTTATTCTGGTGATATCATAATTCACTGATATTCTGTTGAATGTAGCTCTATGCTAGGCTGACACAATGACACAATAAACCTAAAGTAGAATTATGTTGTAAATGTAAAATATGGTTAAAAAACATAAACTACAATAAATAAATAGTAGAATGAAGCACTTTAGTAATTATTTTGTATCTAGAATGAGTCATAGAAATTGTTTATTCATCCTTCTACAGTTCAAATCTATTAGTGGAACACAAAAATAAAAAAAACAAAGTCCCTATGATAAATACTGACTTCCTCAAAGATTGTTCTAGCTATCATTTTTGAACGATAAGTTAATACAGAATTTATTGTGACAGGCCTACTCAAACACTCAAACACTTCAACCCACCCCCTCCTCATGAAAGAGATTACTTTATTTACTTCTTAAAGGTATTATTAAGATACTACCATAGACTATATAAAGTAGAGGACTAAAGGAGTGTGGTGTCACTCACTCATAGAATTCAGTCCAGTCAAATGAAGTTCACGATGATATAGGAACAAATTTGGAGCGAAGTTCCATATTAGGAATAGGAATTTATTTATGGACAAAATAGCTAAATGAAAACACCAGGATCATGTAGAGTGGCTTAATACAGACATTTTAAGACCAAAATGACCAGGCTCACTGCAGCAGTTACAGAGAGAGGGGTGACAAATTTTTCAATGTAAAGTAAATTGTCAATGAAGTCGATTGAGCCGGAAGCACCCCCATGTTCACTTCCTATTTGGAATGCAGCGGCTAGAAGGGTTAGCTATGTCAATTACAGTCTATGGATACTGCACATGAATGATGATAGAAAAAAAAAGTTATATTATTTTTGTCATATTTTTTGTCATATTTAAACTAGGGGTGTCAAATTATCGCGTTAATTGCGATTAATTAATTACAGTCATATTTAGCGCGTTATGTTTTTTAATCGCGTTAATCTCATTTTTAATCTCTAACTTTAGTGTTTCTGTATGTGAGTTTCTTTATTATAAAACCTGTTTTTATGTGTTGTTGGGACAACAACACACACACACACAGACACAAAACACATTTATAAATTTTTTTATTTCGGTAATTCCACTCATTGCCGGAAACCCCCACAAAACACGCGCAGTAACAGCGTAAGTAAACGTCATGTTAACGTTGGCGGCGTCAGTCGCACAATGGACGAGGTCGAAGAGCCAGTAGAACAGAGTCAGCAGCGCACAGGTAAAAACACATTCGTGTCTTGGAAATTATTCTCCCGACGTGAAATATAAAAGAAAATAACAAATATAATATCGCCTGAAAACAACCTGCATAGGCTCATGATCTCTGCACTACTGTCCTATAGTGACCTGCCACATGAGGGGACACGCACACAAACACACACAAACACACACACAAACAAACACACACCTTCATCATCGTCATTACCCTGAGAACGCGCGGACCACGTTTCCTTCCGTAGTTACTGCGCGGACATCGCTGTCCTCCCGTGAGCCGCGTGTGGATCGTGTTTTCTCGCGTACGCGGCGTAAACCGCGCTTCCTCCTGTGCGCCTCTAAACCAGAACTAACACCAAGACTAAAACCAGATCTAAACCAAGACTAAACCAGGACTAAAACCAGAACTAAAACCAGGTCTAAACCAGGTCTAAACCAGAACTAAAACCAGAACTAAAACCAGGACTAAAACCAGGACTAACACCAGGACTAACACCAGGACTAACACCAGGACTAACACCAGGATTAATCCTTTCCAGGACTAAACTAGGACTAAAGTAGGTCTAAACCCAGTGATCTCATATATAAAGCATTTCTCTATCAATAATATTTTTAATATGGTTAAGGAAAGACTGGACTTTTTATTGTCTTTAAGTAGACAAAAGTTATTATGTTCAGATTTCCTCGTCTTTGGTACTTTACAACAAACAGTTTCTTATTCATGGAGACTTGGGCTCAACAGCCAATTTGCAGAGATTTGTTAAACAATAAATGACTTTATAAAGTCACTTTTTAAAATCTATATTAGTCTTTTGATCTGCCACAATAATGTAATAATGAATTTAAATTAAAATACCTCAAATTGAAGGCTTTTCTCAGCAATTTTTAGGTGAGATTAAAATGAGATTAATTAGATTAATTAATTACAGATCATAATTAATTAATCTCTAAATTTTTTTAATCGCATGACAGCACTAATTTAAACATAACTTTCAGTTAGTCCACATGTCTAGGCCTGTCACTATAAATACCATATTGACTTGATAGAGTCTCAAAATATATTGATCAACCCATTTATTGGGTGTACTTTTTTTTTTTTGCAATAATAGGGGAGAATTTAGTTATTTTTATAGTAATACAAAAGGATTTGGGTTGTACAAGTATGAATAAGTAACTACTGTGGCTAATTATTGCTTCATTCTGCAATTTATTTGTTGCTGTTCAAGTTTTTAATGATTTTGTACATTTTGTTATTGTGTTAGTGGCATAATTATGTGAATATTACAGTTTATCACAGTATATCTCTATTATTAGTATTATCAGTAAAGTATTGCCTTTCTCAGTACTATGCTACAAACTGAAGTGTGAACTGATGTGATACCAAAGTGTTCCTCAAAAATTATTTATAATCAAGAAGTGTAAAATGAACACGATTTTCCAGCATATAAACAGCCCTCGGTAACTGTTTCCACGCACCCTGCCAAGGTGACACCTCGCTGCAAGCCTTCGTCCTTTCAAAATGCTCAACGCACCAACTGCCACTAAGATTTCCCACATTTAAAACACTACAACCACACACACACAAAAAAAAAAATCACCAAAAAAGTAACCAACGTTTCCATAATAACACATTATTAGTAATAGTTGCAGTCTTGGTTCAATTAGAAGCATTGAGTGACCTAATAATAACTGTTTGTTGTTATCCTCAATTAGAGAAGACGCTTTAGTGAGATCACATGGCACTGGCGGTGACTGAAAGCAGTTATGTCCTCCTCTGTGCATGGCTGCGATCCAAATTGGCACCACACAACACACCCTAAAACTACACTTACACCCCTCAAGCTACAATTAACGGTTTTGGTTCACAAAGAAGGAATTCTTTAAGCTAAAACAACAGCTTTAAGAGCTCTTAGAGGAGAGAGTTGAAATTGTGGCTGGGGTTTGTTTAGAAATACCCCACAGCAAACACAAAAGCTTACTCTGACATACTTTCGGATCACATGCAAAATTGTGTGCAAGTTATTATTATTTATAAGTACAAGCCAAGTCCAGACATGAACTTACATTTTAGTCATTCAACCACAAAGGGTATTCTCATACAGTCAAACATAATGAATTATTTATTTCATTATCCTTGTAGCATTTAGACTGATAATATTATGCAAAATTTGAATTGAGTCTGAAAAAAAGTACAAAAGGCCTACAATAAAATATGTATTTAAGAAACTTTTAGCACATGGATAATGGAATTCCATGTTCTCTAAAAAAGAATAAAATATACTAGATCCAGATAGGGATTAAAATTAGGAATAAAATAAACAAAACATATTTTACTTCCCTAACATGACATGTATAGAAATCTGGCTCATATTATTCTCCTTGCATGATACTAAAGGACCACCAGGACTTACATCTTAATGTACAAGCTCCAGTAATAGATAATGTTGGTGCAGTTTTACCAGTTTGTAGCCATTTCACCCTGCTCCACCCATGTCTACAGGAGCACCACATCAAAACCATGGCTTATGTGGGAACGCTGCCTTGAATATATGGGAACAGTCTGAGGCTCATATCACCTTGGTCATGCAACTGCCCAATTCATTTAATTATGCATAAAAAACATCAAGGCCCAAACATAGCCAGAATAGAAAGACTTTAAATGATGAGAGAGACAATTAAAGCCTGAGTAAGAATGGATAGCTACGCTACACTTCCTGATTAACAATACAGCTCTTGCCTCTCTCCACCCCTCCAAGCTTAAGTCAGTGTGTATTAAGAGTGTGGTTACTTCCCGTGTCGTATCTACTTCCTGTTAAAGAGTTCTGAACGATAGGAACTTCCTGTCAGAAATGATATGAGATGGACTGGCATTCAGGAGGTCCGCAAAGTACATAAAACAATACAAGTATCACAGCTATATGGAAGCATTAGCATATTTCAATGTGGATTATTGCTAAATGCAGCTGGGTGTTCCAACAAAGTTAAGTCACAAATAGCATAATTATAAATATCCACATTCAAGTCAAAAGAAAACAAGAGCTCAAACTGAAGTTCCCAACAAGCAGATTAACCAGCTAAACCAGTTTTTGAGTAAACGGCTCACAGCTCTGTGCAGGCCTTTTAACACAGCCAACTCAAACATGCATTTTATGGTAATGACTACAGAACAGACTGTTCATATTAATTATCATTTGGATTGTTAGGATAAAGATTGAATTATTTTATATGCAAGTCTACCAGAAGGGGAAACACATTGCATAGTAAAAGACCCAAGATTCAGGTCAGAGTGGCTGAATCTGCCAGGACTACAAACAATGACCTCATCTCCTCAAAATGTAACTCAGGCCTGTGGCTCAACCCCCCCATATTTGATCAGACCACAAAATGCACAAGTCTGTATCACAATGTTCTACTCAATTATTTGTAAGTAACATAAGTTGTATACACTGCAGAATACAATGGGAAGTCTTAAAAACATGAATACTTGGACTTAATGACAGACTTCCTCTATTGACCAGTAAAGGCTAAAAGCATCTCATGTCTGCCTCTGCAACCACAGCTCTGGAATAAGCCAGCAGGAAAAATGCATTGAGGGACTGGACAACAAAGTGGCAGCGCCTGAACCAGAGGGACCCGCACAGTGCTGATAGAGGAGAAAAACAGTTCATCTCTCCATAGAACCTTTCAACTGTCAGAAAGAACTAGCAACTGACAGACCTACACACATCCAGGGAGGCAAGCATAAACTGACAGTGACATGCAATGGAAACAAGCTACAGCTGCTTTTCTACCTCCATTGGGCACAACTCTTTACACCACCCATCACAGTCACTAGAGTTAAGAGTCTTGCCCAAGGGCAGAGAGTATATCCTGATGGAAGAAATGGTCAAACTGCCAATTTCATACAGTGTCATTTACACTTTAGACAAGCAAGAACATACAACAAAATTTTACCAAGTAAAATTGGGAACTTTGCAAGGCTAACCATATCAGTTTGGCTGTAGTTATCCTGGTACCCAGTTAGCCTGCCAGTTTGCTGATTCACAGAAAAGTCAAGTATTCTGTATTTCTCATTCTGTAATCCAAGTGATTCTTAAGAGATGTGCAATAAAGTAAGAAAATGAAGTTGTTAGTCAACAAAATAGCATGTGTGGTGCACAAACCCAGCCAATAAAAAGATGTTCCCTGAGAGAAGCAGCATTTAAACAGCACTTAAGTTCAGACAGCCATGTATTTTTATTCTTATTCTACTGTAAAACACAGTTTTCAACTACTTACTTACTTTAAATATCATTGGGTTCTAGGATCATGTCTTACCTCCAGCACAGGCCCTGCTCCCAGGATGGTTCTTTCGACCCCACTGGCATAGCCCTTTTGGCTAAGAGCCGTCAGGCAGTGGATGAGGAAGTTGGTGCTCTGGGTCTTGCCTGAGCCGCTCTCTCCAGAGATTACAATGCACTGGTTGACCCTTTTCCTGAGCATGGCATAGTACGCTACATCTGCAATAGCAAAGATATGGGGCTCCAGTTTGCCCAGCTGGTGGTTCTCGTACATCTTGACATACTTGGGATTGTAAATTGGCAGAAACTTAAAAGGGTTGACGGCGATGAGAATGCTGCCTGCATAGGTGTAAATCTTTTTCTTGTAGAAGCGTGTGCGCAGATTATTTAGTATAGTGTCCTCATTGAGGACAGGGAGGTTGCAGAGGTCTGCAAAATCGTCCTGTGGTGGAGGGAGGAAGCCCCTCGCGGCCAACTGCTGTACCTGCTGCTCCTTCGACAGTGGTGGGAGGTGCACGTAACGAATGGTGCCATCATGGTTCCTTTCCTGTAGGACAAATGAAGGGCTGATTTATCAGAGCTGCGGTGCTTAATTTTCAAACTGATTTTGAAACTTGGAGGCCAAAAACTAAACTTATGTTTTGTTTTTCAGAAGAAAAAGTTGGTTAAACCTCCTTTAACTGAATTCTTTTTGACAGTGTGTACATCATTTAATGACATCTGTTTTGAACTAGTACTACATAGGTAATGTTTGTACCTGTAGCAAGAAGTAGAAGCCCAGACTTTGAGCATGTTTCTCCTGGGCTTTACGAGGCCACAGCAGAACCCTTTGCACCGGCAGATCCCCAGCCTCCAGGATCCACTCCTCCCCTCCACTTTCTTTCACCTCTGCCAAAACATAAGAGCGCCCAGGGTCCAGCCCGAGCGCTGCAGCAGCGTCTGAGATCACAGAAGCTGCTGTGGAGTCCTTCTGCACTCTGACAACCAATGAGACAATGTTAAAAGATCTCAATCAACTTGAACTCCGTGACTTTTATAGAGTGTCTACTTACGTGAGGCAGCAGCAAGCAGAGGACAGAGCAGTTAGCCGGGGGTAAATCTGCAGCAGGTAAGAGCGGTTGTCGAGGTCACTGAGGCTGGCTGGCCCACCTCCCCCTCCTCCACCACCTGCGACCGTTGCCATGGTGGCAGCGCCATCTCTGACACTCATCCTGGGCCAGGGGGAGTGGCCTCAGCATGCCGCACACGGCCGCTCTCACCAGGCAACTCCTGCAACCCAGAAACACACATGCTCGTTTGACAGGGTTGGAATATCTCTCTTTAAAACAAAAATAACAATTATTAGTCACTGCAACAGCAAAGCGTGCTGCTGTCAGTGGGATTTCTCACATCTCTAAGGCTGCCAAAAAGAACACATTTCACAGATGAGCTCACTGATGGTGTAAACAGAGCCACAGACTCAATATGGCAATATTTTTACAGATTTACTATTAGGAAACAAAACAATCAGAATCAGTAGGGTTTTTATAGCAAATGCCAGTGAACAAAACTCACAAACTACAAAGTAGAAGCCCAATAAATGCAGGGTTCCATTACCAGCTAATCAATATGTAACTGCATCACTACAATGGTGGTATGATGGAGATATCAACACTCCTCACAGAACTCTTCGACAAAGTCTGATGTCTTTCTCTTTGATGAAATCATGGATCTTTTAGAATGTTGTGCTGTCAACTGTACCTATAAAACAAGTGGTTGACCTTACATTTGCACACACATCTATAGCTTATGTGGCCAAATCTTTGCACCCACCCAAGAAACAAGAGTCTGGTTTAAATTACTGTGACACTGCTTCAGTAACTTGATCCATCCATAGTCTATAGTTTATTGTGCTCATCATTCTGTAGAGCTTATTTAGACAAACTCAAAGTAACAAACTGTGTAAACAAAATAAACAGACCAGGGCACAATGAGCCTTTGTAGAAATTACATCTCAAACTCTTCAATTCCTTCGAAGTTTTATTAACTTTTTACACCCAACAAAACCCCTGTTGTTTTTATACAATAATAAATACTTTTTGAACAATCTGTAAAATAGTGTAATGGTAATATTTTGGTTGCAACCCCAAAAACATGAAAGAACTTCACAATGATGCCCAGTGTGAAAAAATCTGGATCATTTGTCACACTTTGATGAATTAAGGGAAAAATAGAGCAGCCTGAGTCTGGGGCTTGTGCCAGCACAGCTGACCACAGCCCCAGAAGCATGAAGCCTGTAAAACCAAAGCAAGGCATTCAAAACTACAGTGACCACAGACACAGCCTCCACATTATGCTCCATCATGGAGGGGCCTGCTGTAAAGATGTTCACATCCAGAGGTACAAGTAAAAGAAAACTGTACAAATGATCAAATATTGTGAAATTGAAGGTGTGTCAGTGTGATGAAAGAAGAGAAGCAGAAGAAGAGAAAAAGTCAACAGTCAGACAGAAAGAGAGAGGTCCCAGGACACAATCAAAGCTGATTGAGTCTCAGATTATATGGTCCCCCTGCCGAGAGGGATCCTCTGTAAAGATGGCTAGCATTCCTCAGATAAGACACCAGTCTGTTCTGCCTGGGCTTAGCCTGGCACTTCAGCTGCTTACAACCAGACACAACCCAGAGCATTAGACTACAGCAAAGTAATGAGGACTTCAGCTTAGCTTCCCTAACTAACATACAGCCCATGTGCACAGTGCATCCTGGCCCTTAAGTAGACTCAATATCTGCAGACTCACCATCAACTCAAACTCTACTGTTAAACTGTTGTTCAGCAAAATTACTTACATTATTATTTTTACACAAAAATATATTCAGTAATAATGTGTTAATTTGACACTCATTAAGTCTTGCTTTCAGAATGATGTCTCTCAATATTTTTTATACAGATTTATATCAGTCTACCCTCTGTAGCTTCTCAAGCCCAGACAAATGTGATCATGCAATCAGTGATACATGTGAAACAAGATCACCCAGGATTTACAGATTAACAGAGTTTAGTGCTTCACTCATTGATTCTGCAGAAATCAGCAAGGTTTTCCAGCCCCCCATGATATTGTTTTTCTGTTATTTTCTCCCAATACAGACAAACCATGTGTGTCCCAGATTGGCTAATCCAACTGTCAATCACACCCATGTGAAAACAGAGATTCACATGTGATCAGACTTGCGTCTTCATAAAATATCTTGAAGACGCAATCCAGTTACGATTATGTCAGTTTTGCTTTGATGTTTGCAATAACTTGTGCAATATGTTAACTCAGAAAAAGTTTATGAAAAGCTCTGGTTCTATTTTGAGCTGGCTGATGACATAACATCAGCCAAACATTAAAAGATATGTATAATATATGTTCAAGATATATAGACAGACAGATAAATAAGTCTTGAGACAATAGGTTGATTGACACACAAAACAGAAGTAAAACCAGCTAACTATGTTTGGCTCATTGTACAGACCACTTCCTAAAGCTTTAACAAAACAATGCCAAGTTCACAGTCCTGAACAAGAGAATGCAGAGGCAGAATAAGTCTCAGTTTATATCTCCCGCTCATCATCAGAGATGTGTTAAAGCACTCTTCTTGCAAGTCCTCCATGACCAAACACATGAACAGTCAATGCTGAGCCACCCTCCAGTCTCTGATCACACAGGAAGTGAATGACCAAGAGCCAAACCCCTCAGCTCTATTCTTTCTCCTATTCATAATATGTTCCTATGAACTCTCGTGCACTAAAAGGTTAGTGATGTAAGAAAGACACAGAGAACATCAAAGTAAGGTCAAATGTCAAAATTGTTTTGACAATACAAATTTACTGGTTAATTTTGCCATTGACTACATACATGTTTTATAATGGAATACATGTTGGTCATGAGCCAAACACAACACAGCTCCACTTGTCTGAGGCTGAGCGCTTGTGCAGTGAGAGGACGTGTGACTAAAGAGGTTGCCTCAGAGTAATGAAATGTTGTGAATGAGACAGTTATGACTCATTAATGAGTAGTAGGGAAAAGGCATCAAGTTTAAAATTATGTTAAATTTACCAAGAAGCCTATTCACGATAAACCAAAAATAGTGAAATCCTTCCAGAAGCAGCTTAAGTGACCTTTATGAAATCAAAACCTGAAATGAGAAAATAATGTTACAGGTAGTCGGACTTTTAAACTGAAATAACTTCAAATTATAATATTTCTTAAATAATCATGCATATCCTTTTAAGTCCTCACAATTAGATTCCTGAATGATCTGAGCTGGTGAGTAATATGCTATATTTGTGGAGTAGTGTGAAGTTACGTGACTTGCTGGTGTTTCATAACTTATTTATACATTCTGTCTACATGGTTCCCCTTTACATTATGCATACAGACAACAAGTAACAAGCAAAACAGCATATTAATAATTTATATCTGCTGCACATTAGAGTGAAAAAAATGCACCTGATCATAGGGCCCTCTCTGTTATGATCACTTTTCTATTGAGATCAACACAGCAATTTATCCATCTCGTAATGTGCAGTGGTTTGTATATGGATTTGGCATTGGTTTTACACCAGATGTTCTCAGCAAAGGTTATTTGGATTAAACGGTTTTGAAAAATGGAACAGTGGTTTTGACTTAATTAGCACATCTTAGCATTCTTCTTGTTCACAACACAAGCAATCTGACTTGAAAAAAGGGATCCAAATCATGGCATTGATTAAATTAAATCTCCGTACTCATTCAGAAACCATCTGCACATGATAAACGTTCACTCCAAACTTTGTTAGGACTGTGCACCACCTGAACATCTGTGTTTAAGTTAAATATCATCAATTTGTTTTACTCAGGATTTCAAACATTTGTGCCTCAGCCTCTCCCAAGGGAAAGTGGAGCAGGGACTATTGAAGTATCCATCAGCAGTCCTCCTCTCCACACATGACCTCATGGAGATGAGAGAGGCTGGCTGAATGCCAAAGGAGGCGGTGGGTTCAGTGAGACACTGGAAAAAAGCACTGTACATTTGGTGTGTGCATAATTCTGACGTGTATTCTACCTCCTGGGCGTGTGTCACTACAGATTCATAAATTCATAAAGACTGCTCCTATGCAGCTGTATAGAACTAACACCAGCCCTGGGGTATCCACTCTATAGGAAGTGCAGATGCCCCTGTGATGGCTGTGAATGGATGCAGGGCCCTCCCACCAGAGCCATGTGGTCTATTCACAAAGCAAACCTTTTGTTTACAACAGTCCCAAACCTCAGGAATTAACTCATGCTGCAGACACAAGCTCAATAAGACGTACACAGATCGAAAAAAGAGAGAGTGAGAGGAGAAGGGGAGAAAAAAGGGGGCACTGAAAGCTTGGCTCCTCCCCCTGCCTTTAGGTCAGGTCCTGGGACAGCCATCCATGAACAATACAGGCTGAGGAGCATCTGCTACTGGGGTATTAAGAAGTGAACTTGTTGATGTTCTCAAAAGTTAATGTTTTATGAAAAAAATAACTTGCAAACATTGGCCAACCGTTATACAATGCACAAAGTCAATCAGTGTGTGGCCATCATAGAGCTCTCCATTGATTTGTCCACTTTCAATTTGAGCATTCTGAATGTAGTGTATTGGCTGACTTTAACAGGCAGTCTGCTGCTCATTTCACATCCCTCCGGGGCAGTTATGACCCCGATCACGCGTGTGTGGTAAATATGATTCAAAAACATGGATGACCTATTTTCGAACAGCTTGAAATTATCAGCCAGTTCTGTTTTCTCAAGGCAATCCAACATTAGTCTTGGGCACTGCTTAATAAACTCCTACTTTATGTACACATCACAGCGGGTCAGTAATCCGTTCGGCCTGTGAGAGACTTCCCATCGGTTTAACTGCCTCCTGAAGTACGTCCACAGCGACTACCATGCCTCCTGTCTCGTGTGGAGGGTCTCACAAAGGACGCTGCCCCCACCCTCCCCGCTGTGCACCCCCCTCCGCTCAACCCCCTACATCTGACATTTGGTACGACTGCTCTAACCCAGTCCAGATGCCCGGTCACACTGTGGAAAAAAAGATCAGTCTAGAACTGTAAATACCTCCATACTGGTGCTCTTGGTTTACTGATGGTCTTTTAAAGTCAAAGAGAACAGAAGGTCAGGCAGCTAGCACCAATATGTGAATGCAAGACAAATGTAATAAAACATGTTTTCAAATAACAGCTAGGGCTGGGCAATATGATAATACAAAAATCTAAATGTGATCGGATCCCATGACAATTTTTAATGAGTTTAGCTTATATGTGATTCAATGCTTTCCTGTTAAATGCAGCTCTATGCTAAAATATTGACTATTGGTCTCCATCATGTACTGAGTGATTAACAGATGAATTCAACCAATCACAGTGAGGCATGAATCACTTAACAATATAAATAACTGTATGAATCGTGATCTCAGCTGTAAAAAATGTTTTTGCATTAACACCCGCCTGTAGTCACACCTTCCAGCAAAATTGTCAATTTGTTTAATGGAATATACTAATCAAAAGAAGTGTAAATTGTAAAGAAAGTCACATTAATGATCTCTGAACGTACATTGCAAGTGTTATTGACAGAGGTGTAAGTCATTTTTAAAAAGGCCAGACTTACAAACAATATTTAAAAAGTATTGGCAAATACTTTATGAGAAGGAAAACTCTTGAGAACCACTCCATCATTTCTTTTACAGTTAAGTTTCTGAAAGTAAAAACAACCCTGTGGCACAAAGATTGTGAGAACACGTTTATGTTTTCAATCAGGCCAAAGAGTTGAAAGTGTAGAGGTAAAGCCAAATTAACTACAGCCGGCCAATGGGGCCATCATAGCATGTGAGATTTAATGTGAGCCAGGAGCCACAGCTTAACCTGATTGGCTGTTTGGGCTTCAACATTGGTCAGTGTTGACAGGAGATTCCGGAGGGTTTTCCACACCAGTCATCTTATCCATGTTGAACTAATCGTGAAGTTTAAACCAGTTCAACTCCTCAGAGAAGACTGGGGGGGTATGTAAAGGCAAGAAGAGACAAATGGACACTAACAAAATGCAAGCCTTCTGAAATGTCTTTGAACATGAAAAAGCTAAAAAGGGCATTGCGCACAGGCAAACCCTCTCTTACATGGTTTAAATTTGGTGTTTGATACATCAAGAATCATATCACAACATGATATGCATTAAAAAGTAAACCCACAAACTAAACAATGCTTTAGTACCTGGCAGATGCAGATATCATAGTTGTCCAGATGTTGTTTAAATGATACAATGGCTCAGTTCGGAAGCATTTCCCATGCTGGGAGATGGTCGCCATGTGCACAACACATAGAAATCCAAAAAGCAGAGTGAGTCATTTGAAGATGTAGGACAGTTGCAGGAAGAGATGGTGGGGGAGAAGGAGAGAAAGAAAGACTTTGCAGAGTAAGGGGGGAAGAGGGGGAAGAGAGAGAAAGAGGGAAAAAGATGGGGGAGATGGAGAGAGGGAGAGAGAGAGAGGAAGTAAAAAAGGAAGAAGGCAGACAGAATGGAGTATTGTGCACAGTCGCTCATGTGGGCTGCACTGCTTTAAACACTTCCTAAACACACAGATCTATTGTAGCCCCAGAATAGCCTCTGTGCCGCTCAAAGTTCACAGTCAAGTAATCCTTCTACCCACTCGCTGCCATGCTGCACACACAGTTTGTTCAGCACAGACATTTTGGCATTTTGCCCACTTCGCGTAGTAAAAATGTCCATAGTTTTTTTTTGTGAGTGTATCACGCAGGGAAGTCTGGACAGGAGTTTATGTGTGGGTGGTTTGACATTTCACTCTGTTTACAAGTCAAGATCTCAGCATTAATAAGACTGAACTAACATTTTACATGCTTTGACCTGAGTCTGAACTGAAACACGGCAGATAACAGCAGGGAGTACTTGATATAAATCCTGCAAAGAAGACTGTCGTCACGTTATTGTATTAGAAAGACAATGTAATACAAAATTTTATGCATTTTCAGCTTGTTTAATCTATGAAAACAAACAAAATTGTAAATAATAGCCTTCAGAAGAATGTTTGTCACGAAATGGCAGATCTTAAAAAGTAGTATTTTATATGTGTTAATTTTCAATTTGGCAAAATAATAATGAAACTGAATTAAGTTTAGCCTGTCTTACAAACTGTCAGCATGGTGAGTACTGCAGTTAATAAATAACCATCTGCTGTGAAAGTCTTCACATTTGGCCTATAGCCTAGAATATGGACTAACACTATCTGAATACTGAGTACTTTTAGATTACAGTTTCTGAACTACCTCAGGCATGTTTTAATGTAAGAAAATGGCCCAAGTCTGATCTGGTTCTCTCATAGCTCTTCCATCTTGCGCAGTGTCCGGCTTCATTTCTCTGAGGGTCCATGAATCTTACACATGTTTCCATTCATCAGTGACCAAAGGCAGACGTCTGAGCAAAAATAGAGTAAAAACAAACAGAGCCGAGGCCTCAGACATGGACACGCACATGGACACGCACATGGACACGCACATGGACACGCACATGGACACGCACATGGACACACACATGGACACACACATGGACACACACATGGACACGCACATGGACATGCACATGGACACGCAGACACACACACAAGCACGGATACAAGCACAGACACAAAAGCACGGACACGCAAAAGGACACACACACACATGGACACATGTACGGACACACACACAGGATCTGTACTGCATCTCTTCTCTCCCTTTACACCTCTGCTGTGTCTGAGCTACTTTTCTGTCTCATCTTTTGTCACTCTCCAGAGAGCTCCAGGCATCTGGGCAGGGCTCACTGAATGCTCCATGTTTAGATGAAGCATATGTTCCATGTTATATTTGGCAATATTCAATGCACAGAACATTACCGCCCACATACTAATGCTGTTAGTCCGGCATCTCATGCCCAACATTCTTCACTGAGAGACTTCTTCTAACACAGTGTCCAGTGTAACACACTCACTGACTCTGGCATCTACAGTGGCACCACTTACTCACTACAGATGGTGCTTTACCTCACACTGCTCTAAAGGTGTCTCTGATTTGGAAATGAAGTCAGTGTGCAACTATGTTTTAAAACAAACAAATATATTGTTTTATCAACAAAGTCTCTGTGGATTGCAATATAGAATGGTATGATATATGCTGTGCATTTACATTTTTAGAAACCCAAGGAATGGTTAAATTAGCCTAACAGCACTAATACAAGAAGCACACTTGATTAGCTGTGTGGTGAAGGCTATTTGTGCAGGACTATTCAACTTTTAAGACATCATAAACATGATTAAAACTCATAATGACCCCCAAACCAAAATTACATTTCTGCATAGTTTAAAGTAATTATGTTAATCAACAGCTGCAGCTATAGGTCCCTGACTCTCATTAGGCATTTGACAGCATCTGAAGAGATTACGGAAAAGAGCAGTACAAAGAACTGTAGACGCCCTGGGCTGTGCCTTCTCATTGGCCATAATCCGTAGCCCAGGGACAGGCTCAAGAGCAGCAGAGAGATGGAGAGGAGGCAGGTCAAGTAATCCACCAGGCCATTAAAGAGTCAATCAGCATCCACACTCACAGAGGTGAGGAGTGGACGGGGACTGACAACAGAGAGACTGCAATATGTCAGTGAAATCTGAGCTGTACACAAAGCTTTGGTTTGATACATTATTCAAAGGGTTGCATATGTCACAGGCCTGCAGAACAAGTGATGGGGACACAGACATGTATGTTTAAATGTTTAAATAATCCTTTGTTTTCAAAATGGTGCTGCTGTAAAAAGATTTCAGTATTTCCACTTCGTGATCTTATGCCAATGATAAAACCAGGAGACATTTTCTTTTGTCTACAGTAACTCCATGATATAAAATGCATTAAATGTGGAAAGCAAACTCTATTGTGAATCAATAATTCAGACCTTTCCATCGAAACGTCAGCAAAAACTGGCCCACTCTAATGCAGCCTCTGCCTTTGGAGTGTGGAAAATTCCAGTGCTCCAGTGGATTCTGGTTAAACTGTTTCTTGGCTTAAAACATGCCTGTAATCAGAATGTAAACACTCCATTTGGTATAATCAAAATCATCTTCAAGCTCTGATTCCAATCGTCCTGAGTTTGTGTTTGAATTGAGATGGATACGTAAAGCTTATGGCACAACAAACAAAGTAAGGAGGCACTGTGCCTTTTCCTCTCCTGAACCCTGTCATTACAGCTCCAGCTATTTATAAAACTCATGAATTCAGCTTCACCGCGTGGAAAGAGCCCAGTTACCAAGGAGTTTGTGGTATTGATGACTTCAAACCCTCTCTGCCCTCCCCCTTGTTTTCACTTTACTCAGTCTGTAGCTACTAGCCGGTATCTAGCTCAGCCACTCACTGTAAAATTTGGGTCATTGGAAATCCAAATCGTAAGTTGTCAAATTTATACAAACAATAGTTTTAATAAAATATAATTCATTAAATGGGTAACTAACCACCAACTAATAACTGACAGATGCATTGCTGCATTCAACATCGGGTCTTACAAAGGGGTTGTCAATGAAACTACATGTGGTTGCAAATGTTCAGTAAAAGATTTCAGAATATTTGTCACTGAAATGAGGATTGTGCTGTGTCAACGAGTTAAGCAACAAAACTGCATGAATGAGCCACCTGAAGAAAATTATTTTCATCCAAGTAAATGGTGTCAGAGATTATAACTTGACAATTGAAAAAACATGTCTCAGTATGCACTCCCTGTGAAAGCTGTACACAGGAGTAGCACTTGGCGAAGCTTGTCTAAAAAGGAGTCCATACAAAAGCTTGTGTCCTCCTTCTGACTCTTTATAACACAATAATCTCCTCCTCCAGTTTCACAAACCTACCCAACTCGATTTTCAGTCTGTGCGATATTATTATGGGTAAGGCCAAAACACAGCATCACTGAGTCTCCCCTGGTTCATCTTTTAATACAGAGACTACAATAGTAACTTCCTTGATGCATTCTCTCTGCTAAATAAAAACACAAGCTACTACATGTCTGCCCGCTGCTGCCAAACCCATGGCAACAAGCCAGTCACTGTACATCTGCATTAGAGAAAAGACCGAATAGAACCAAAACACTACAATGGAATCATAAGTTTGTGTATTTAAAGGTGTTTCTTAATGAATTAATTTCTGGGGTTTGGTATTACAATATAACATACAGCACATAGATCATTATTGCACATTTTGTTCATTGCAAACCCTAAAATTACATAATAATAGAAACCGGTCAATTGACTTCCTGTTCAAAACTGAAAGGCGCCACCACTCTATACTTGCAACTTGTAAGCAGTTGCAAGTTTTTATTAAAAATGGTTGTGTGACATTACTGAACCATACATGATCGAGAATATGAATTATTTGTAATAATCGTAAGTAGAAAGCAATGGGTAGAGATAGGGGATAGGTGAAATCTTATGAGCACTCATGCCTCACATTCAGGCTAACACAGGGTTACTCAAACATGCATGAATCAATCAAAATACAACTTTGAGTAATCTAATGATGAGGAAGCACTGTATTACATGATATATTCCCTTTAATGTATTATTACTATACTCTTAGGCATTCATGTAGTCATTGTACAGAGCAGTCTCCGCACAGGTTACGCCTGCTTAGGGCACTCTTCCAGCCACACATAGAAACAACATTACATTGTCCAGGGACTCAATATAAATGACTTAGCATCAGCAGCCGTACAGTAAAGCTATACTCTCCGAATGTCCTTGACCTACATACAGTATGGCAAAAACAAAACCTTACATTAAACCAACAGAAACAGCAAGAACCGGTACCGTCTTACTTGTTGTTTTGTACATTTAACAAACATAAAAATAACACAAATACAATATGGCTTACATCTTGTCATAGAATACAAACCTTGGATAATCATTTGCCGAGAGACCTCCAAGAAAGCCCTGCCACGACTGTGATTGGATCAATTATCTTTTCATCTCATTCCACACAATTGCATCAAGCAGGATGTGCAGACCAATTACAAGGTACGGCCGATCTGAATATGTGGTCATAGGGTCCCCTCCCCCTCCATTCTGCAGTCCACTGTCAGCTTCACTGGTTTGCACAATACAAAACGATCACAGAAGACCATATGTCTTTTGGTTTTTCCAAGTCAAAATGTATAATCTACGACTAGGCTTTGGCATAAATGTGATAGCAATTTCCTATTTCTTTGTCTTCTTTCCAATTGCTTTCAAAGATGACATTATAAAACAGATTCAGTGAGATTATATTTTTGATTGTCGCTGTTGATAATATCTGCAATATAGCACATTTAATAATTTCAGATTTGCTTTTATCCCCTTGTATGGGATTAGGTTCATAATTAGATTCTGAATATGACAGATGGGGCGGGGGCTTTATATGTGACAAAAAAGATGATATCTGATTCATAACAGGGACAGTGACAGACCAGACACCACAACTAACAGTTCTGTAGAAGTCTTGTGGGTTAGAGGAATAAATTTACGTCAGAGGACAGCAAGCATGTGGGTAACCATTGCCATAGAGTTGCCCGAGTGACAGACAGAAGTTTAAAATACAGGCCTCAAGCAATAGGCAGCCCAGTTTAAATCTGTGTATCTGGGGAATACTAATGAGTAAATCTATGTGATTTGTACTTTAACCAAATACAAAATGGGTAGAAGAGGGTAGAAGAAAAGACAAAAACAGTATAAACCAAATCGGGAATTTGGGTCTTTTTGGTTCATTGTTATTTAACATTACTGTAATGACGAATAACAGGAAGAGCTGACAGAGGAACTCTCCAAATAAAACAAGACTTGCAAAACATGTAAGGTTTTTTAAAGGAAAGCTGCAGACAGTTCAGCAGCGTTACCTTTCTACAAACATTGCAATCCTTTGTCACTAAAACCCTCCAATCATAGTGTTTCCAGGCAGAAATTGGAGCCATGAATTGCCTATAATAACAGTTTTAACATAGGGGTGATTTTCAGAGATGCTAGGCTATTCTGGTTAATTTTTAGTTCAACAAAGCAAGTGTATTTTGCAGGGGCATGACTATGAGTGCTTTACTTCCAAATTCAATGGCCACACCAAAACAACAACCTATTGACATGTATGTTGATCACATTGTACTGCAGGCCCGAGGACATAGCATTGTAACAAGTCAGCCTACATTCTCCGGTCAGTCACGCTGGTGTAAAACTAGTAATTTCTCCGTAGCTAAACGAGCAATTATCAGTTTTTGAGCACTCCCTTTGAATTATACAGACAGTTTGTACCACACAACAAGGAACCATTGAACTAGCGCAATAACGCGGCGGTGTGGCTATGCGTTTTGATTACTTCCCTTTGAAACACGTTCATATAACCAAACACAAAATAATGAGTAAAAACATATCGAATTAACTAAACAGATTAAGGTCTTGTCATTTTCATTTGATAACTATCCCGCTGAGAATAAGAGGAGAGGTAGTAGTGGATGTACCTTTCCCGGTAGTTTTTCTCATTGTCTTAGTGTAGCTCTCTTCTGCATTCCCTCCTGCTCGATTGAAGAAAATAAAATGTCCTTAAAATATGTTCTGTCCCCTCTTTCTCCGGTAAAACAAATGTAGAGCTGGAAATAAATCAGGCTAGCACCGGAGGTAGACAAAGCTTGGAGTCACACGCCTGGATCACAAACCAATAAAAATGCACGGCATAAAAGAGTTTCCGAGCAAAGAGAAAAGTATTCAGTAAATAAAATGATATCCTAGCATGAAAACCCCTCATGAATCCATCGTTTTCCAAAACAGATGAAGTTTTGACCGGCTAACACGGCTAGCCAGCGCTACTTCCTTTCTCTGAGCCCAAATAACAGCAGCAGCTCTGCGCGGAGAAAAAAAAAGTTGAGGAAAAAAGGCACAACCAGATTCAATGAAGGCACCCATAAAGGCATCCTGTTGCTTCATACCATTTGTTACTGCACAGCGCCACCTAGAGTATCATCCTGGAGTTGCGACTATATATATATATATATAGAGAGAGAGAGAGAGAGAGAGAGAGAGAGAGAGAGAGAGAGAGAGAGAGAGAGAGAGAGAGAGAGAGACGGTAAGGCGCTAAGAGCAAAGGAAGAAGCACTGACTTATTTTCACCTCAAGACGGCAGTGTCCCCTAGGTTAATAACCGCCGCCGAAGGTTCGCAGTTAACGCGACATAAATCAAAAAGTAAAGACATTTTCACGATAATTTGGTGTATTTTAGTAGGTTACGCGTTTACAGTGCTCAAACGCAAAGATAAATATCGACACACACTATACATTATTAACTTTCAAGCCACGTGGCTTTTAATTGCTTGATATTATGTTATAATGTAGCTTCCTAATCAGAAACATACCTGGAGTCGTGTTTTGTTTCATTTACACACGTTTAACACACAAACATCGAGTTCTTTTCTCAAACAGAAATCACTCCACCTTGTGATGTCAGGTTGTAATACAGGAAGTGCTCCACTGTCTTTTTAACTTCCATACACCTGGATGATTTCCCCCCGGAATTGCCAACAAATGGTAACGGTAGTTGTTAATTTTAAAACTACCACTTCATGACATCACAAGGTGGAACAGATCATTTTGAGCCTTAGAGACAGCCTAACAATAATTATTGTTTCCTTTAGAGGATTACATTTTAGAGAAAATAGTTTTTAAACAATTTAATGATTTTATGAGCTCCAGCAATATTTTTGAAATATATCAATCTGGTTTTAGAGTTCAGTTTGTTATTATTATTATTATTATTATTATTATTATTATTATTATTATTATTATTATTATTATTATTATTAGGGGTGTCAAATTATCGCGTTAATTGCGATTAATTAATTACAGTCATATTTAGCGCGTTATGTTTTTTAATCGCGTTAATCTCATTTTTAATATCTAACTTTAGTGTTTCTGTATGTGAGTTTCTTTATTATAAAACCTGTTTTTATGTGTTGTTGGGACAACAACACACACACACAGACACAAAACACATTTATAATTTTTTTTATTTCGGTAATTCCACTCATTGCCGGAAACCCCCACAAAACACGCGCAGTAACAGCGTAAGTAAACGTCATGTTAACGTTGGCGGCGTCAGTCGCACAATGGACGAGGTCGAAGAGCCAGTAGAACAGAGTCAGCAGCGCACAGGTAAAAACACATTCGTGTCTTGGAAATTATTCTCCCGACGTGAAATATAAAAGAAAATAACAAATATAATATCGCCTGAAAACAACCTGCATAGGCTCATGATCTCTGCACTACTGTCCTATAGTGACCTGCCACATGAGGGGACACGCACACAAACACACACAAACACACACACACAAACAAACACACACCTTCATCATCGTCATTACCCTGAGAACGCGCGGACCATGTTTCCTTCCGTAGTTACTGCGCGGACATCGCTGTCCTCCCGTGAGCCGCGTGTGGATCGTGTTTTCTCGCGTACGCGGCGTAAACCGCGCTTCCTCCTGTGCGCCTCTAAACCAGAACTAACACCAAGACTAAAACCAGATCTAAACCAAGACTAAACCAGGACTAAAACCAGAACTAAAACCAGGTCTAAACCAGGTCTAAACCAGAACTAAAACCAGAACTAAACCAGGACTAAACCAGGACTAAACCAGGACTAACACCAGGACTAACACCAGGACTAACACCAGGTACTAACACCAGGATTAATCCTTTCCAGGACTAAACTAGGACTAAACTAGGTCTAAACCCAGTGATCTCATATATAAAGCATTTCTCTATCAATAATATTTTTAATATGGTTAAGGAAAGACTGGACTTTTTATTGTCTTTAAGTAGACAAAAGTTATTATGTTCAGATTTCCTCGTCTTTGGTACTTTACAACAAACAGTTTCTTATTCATGGAGACTTGGGCTCAACAGCCAATTTGGAGAGATTTGTTAAACAATAAATGACTTTATAAAGTCACTTTTTTAAATCTATATTAGTCTTTTGATCTGCCACAATAATGTAATAATGAATTTAAATGAAAATACCTCAAATTGAAGGCTTTTCTCAGCAATTTTTAGGTGAGATTAAAATGAGATTAATGAGATTAATTAATTACAGATCATAATTAATTAATCTCTCAATTTTTTTAATCGCATGACAGCACTAATTATTATTATTATTATTATATTTTTTTTTTATTTGTTGTTTTTAATTAAATTACCATTACTATTTAATTTAGTCTCTCCATCTGTTTTTAGCTCTCCATCTGTATTTTTACTATAACCCTTAGGAGCTTTATGTCTGTGTTGTATTGTTGTATATATGCATGAAACAATGGGGTGGGGTGTTTGCTGTTGTTTTTAATATTGTCATTTTTCTGTTGATTGTGAAGCACTTTGTGCTACATTTCAAATGTATGAAAAGTGCTATACAAATAGATTGATTGATTGATACATGTGTGATAATACAAATGAAACAAAACACAACTCCAGGTGTGTTTTTGATGAAGTAACTAATTCTAACATCTTAAAGTAGGGTGACCAGACTCTTTTTTCTTGGACATGTCCTCCTTTTGGGGGGGGATTAATGCTTTGACATTCCACAATATGGCAAAAAACATAGTATCTATCTACCTGGAGACAAGCTTTACATGGCCAGGATACTGGTCATATCTGGGGAGTGCTAACCCTGTTCACAGTAAAATGCATAATTAATGCATGATAGATAAGTTTAATGCCATCTCCATGGAGACAAGTATGTGACCTACTTTCCACCAGAAAAGTTACACACGGCAACTTTATCTAGTTTCGTCTACTACAACACTCAGAGTTGGTTTTGTTTATCGTTTTTGTGGTGAGGTTATTTTTCAAAGGGCGTTTTTAACAGCTGTGAGTGGTTTTGACACTTGTGGTTGTATTTCATACCTTCATGGGTTTGTTTATAACTCCATACTAACTTATAGAAAGCAACTCTGATGTGTGCCTATTGAGGCCCCTTTCAGGAAAGAAAAGCAGAAGTTATTTTTCAAACTGCGCTATATTTGCTTACACAGGGTGCCACTCTTTATTATACTATCGAAAGTCGGTCAATTATCGCATCATTGCACTTTGCACCTTGAGCATTAAATTCTTTTCACCACAACATTATTGCTGGTAAACAGACATAATATTGCTAAAAACAATTATAATAAAATAAAATATGGCCTAATTATACTAATTGAAAAAAAAAGTGTGAGATAAATATGTACGTCAAATTGCAGTGAGCAATTGTCTCCAAAACTGTAACCAAATTAAGTAGATAAACCAGCAACATGCAAAGGAAAGGCTGACCTATACTGTCCAATGCATTCAAATGACTAAAGTAATAAAATATTAATCTTTGTTCTGACAGAAAGCTGCCAAAATATGTAATACATTTTGTGGCTATTGAGTGATCAAAACGTGACCAGTAATAAATTAGCAGTTGTCTGTTTGACATAAGGCCTGGTTATTTAGTTCAAGCATGCTGTTTTGTATATATTCCGCTAAATTTCTTTGTATCATTAACACGTTTGAGTAACCCTTTATTATTCCTCTGTCTACATCTCCAAAGCTCAAAATGCTCTATTAGACCTTGTGATATCACGATGAAGCAGTAGTTTTCAAGTTAACAGCCCCTTTTTCCTTTTGTTCATTATAGACCAGAAATTCCAAAGGCTGAAATTAAATAAATTATTCTAGTGAAGGTGTCTGAAACTTAAAAACACAGTGGAGCACATCCTGTATTACCACATGACAAAACACAACTCCAGGTATGTTTGTGATGAGGAAACAACATTCTAAAATAGTGTAATATGGGCCCTTTAATTTGTTACCTGCAAAGTGTGTTACTTGTTTTGATTTTGCTTACACCTGAGTGTTTTCCCTGTGGGTTGTGAGCGCTCAAGGCGGACCTGAAAGTGGTTGTGCCCTCTGCTGTGGTTAAGTCAATATGGTGTGTGGTTACATGCAGTTGGAACTCAAAAGCACCACAATATTCTACTCTGATAGTTACAGTGTAGGGCCTTGATGGAGGCTCAGGCATCATAACTGTAATGAGAGCTGCAAAATCCTTTATTCTCCTGCAGGGAAATCTGTTTACTTGTTTAACTTTCAACAAAAATCTAATTATGCTAGTGTAACTTTTGTTAAATCACATTACAGCTCCATGGCACACTCAAAGACATGCAAGAATTGTTGCAACATTCTCAAAAACATTGTCTCAACATTTACAACTGTACTAGAGTTCAGCACATTTTGAAAGATTTCCCGTATTATGAGCATCTTGAGAAATGCAATTGGATGTGCTGTAATACAGAAATATCATCATCACAAAATTATCATTATCTTATATATTCTTTACCCGTAGCTTCCAATCTTTTTACCTCTAAACTTTGTCTCATACTTAAAATAACTCTAACTGGGTAATAGGGAAGTCACTTTACTATAGTAGGAGTATATTGTCAATTTTTGCTTTTATCTTCAAAAACACAAGTGTTCACAATGTATATATATTAATTTTAAAAATTACACTGTTTCAAATAACCCCTCTGAAAGTGCTTGTGCACACCCAGAGTTCTTTGTGAATGAATTTAATTAAAAATGCAGAATTTAAGGCACATTTTTCTAACACTTTAAACTTGCTTTGAAACAGTCTCAGGTACTTTACAGTATGTCAGAAACGCTCTTGCATCTTGTGAGGGTGTGAGAATTTTGGGTGTGGTACATGTAACAATCTAATTTCTTCGTCTACTTCCCCATCAGCAAAAACCCAAGTCAGCGACAATCTGTTTTACACTCAATCATCATCCCCTCAGAGACCAGGGTGAGTACCTATACTGCGCACACCTTAACAAGGCACTTAAAATTACTTTCATTATTACATAATTAGACTAATGCTACTACTAATAATGAGATATTTGGATGTTTGTTAGTACGGTAATATTTGCAGCCTTTTTGTTATTTATTGTGAATTTTAAATAATTAGACAACAATTTATGTATTTTCATTTTGAGTGTTACTTTTAATGTTTTTTTTCTATTTTTTTTGCAATATTTGCTATTTTTGCATGTTATTCAGTACAATGATTTGATTTATTTTGTGGTGATTTAAATGCCCCCTCCAGCTGTTCCTCGTGCTTAGCTCAGCACAATAGGCACTTTAAATTTTAAACATACAGCTACAGTACAATACTAAACATGAAGTATACTTTTTATAAACTTGTAACTTTTTGCACAAATTTCCAAATTTCAATTACTTTCTTAATTCACAATTGCTTTCTTAATTTTATGTTTAATATTTTCTCTCGTAACAGCTGAGACTGAAAATTGAGAGATTTTGAACTGTGCATAAAGTTTAATAATTTTTTTACACTTTGTCCAGCTATTTACACTAAAATTTTAGTAGCATGTTCAGTTTAGTTTTTTTTTTTTTTTTTTTTTTTTTTTTCTATTGTTTTTTAAGGTTTATTTTAAGACCTTATCATTATTCTAATGCTTTCCTGCCCCCTCTATTTTGCAGGTGTGTTGTCCAAAGAGCTACAGTGCTTAGTGCTATGAAAGCCTGATTCATTACAGGAGTTTCACACTAAGTCCAGCTTTTCGCCTCCACCCCCCTCCACCACAGCATCGGACTCCAACCAGCACCACCTCCCAACATGTCTGACCCCTTCACCTCCCCCTCCTCCTGCCCCCACATGTACCACTCTCATCTGGGCCATGGCACATCCAACAGCACCACTTTTGGACTGAACCATGTAATCCTCTGCCACTATAACCACACTGGCCGCCTTCAGAACCGAACCATCTCTAGCTCCTCCAGCAGCATCAGTGTGTCGGTGCTAGTCTTCCTCTCCATCAGCATCTTCATCATTTTGGAGAACTTGCTGGTGCTTATTGCTGTCCTTACCAGGATTCGCAATAGTCGGCGATGGGTGTATGTGTGCATTGCTAATATTACTCTGTCCGACTTGCTCACTGGTGCTGCCTACTTGGTCAATATCTGCATGTCCGGTAACCAGACTTTTCGGCTCACTCCTGCCCTCTGGCTCTTCAGGGAGGGCACACTTTTTGTTGCCTTGGCAGCATCAATATTCAGTCTTCTGCTAATTGCCATAGAGCGCTACACAACCATGATGAGGCCCCTCTCACAAAATCCACCAGGACATCCTCCTACCGCATCTATGGTTTGGTAGCGCTCTGCTGGATGCTGGCTTTAATGATTGGCTTTCTTCCTTTGCTTGGATGGAACTGTGTTTGCAGTCTGGACAAATGCTCCACCCTCCTCCCTCTTTACTCTAAATCATACATCTTATTCTCTCTCATCATCTTCTTCCTCATCCTCTTGACAATTGGAGTACTGTACGGTGCCATCTACTGCCATGTGCACAAAACTACCCAGCTCAGCCCTCTAAGAAGTCCCAAGCGCTCCATAGCTTTGTTGAAAACAGTGATCACCATCGTCGGGGTGTTCTTGCTGTGCTGGGGACCTCTATTCATGCTCCTTCTGGTGGACTTCTTCTGTGAAACTCGCCAGTGTATTCTGCTCTTCAAAGCTGACTTCTTCATCTCTCTTGCTGTATTGAACTCAGGTCTCAATCCCATTATATACGCTCTAGGCAGCAGTGACATGAGGAGAGCCATAGCTGATCTGCTGTGCTGTTGCTGCGTGACGATGGGTCTCTGTAATACAGAGAAGTTCAAATCCAAAGACACCAGTAGCACATCAGAGAGCAGGAGGGACAGTCTTAGGAACAGCTTCAGCAAGATCAGGAATCTCAGCGTGGTGTCTCCTCCGTCCACTCCCAAAAAGAATAAAAAGAAAGACAGAAAGGGCAGGCGGAGCTCCACCACCACCTGCCTGTCAGTTTCAAGTGGTTAGACCGCAAGTCTCTCCTCCCAAACTGTCATCACCTCTAACGGTTTCCTGTTCATTGATACTATGAAACTATTGCACTGGAAAATATGTATAAATGAACATATTTGTAGATTCATATTATTGTATATTATATTTTTTATATTTTTGTAATGTAAATATACAGAAGTTGTATAAAAAAACTGAGATGAAGCAATGTCCACAAATAAAATATATACAACTGTACTTTTCACAACTGATTTATGTGATGATCTCACACTCTCACACTGGGGAAAAGAGACTTACTGTATTTCCTTATTGATTGACTGGACTCACCTGCTATGTGAATAGATAGCTGCAATTTAAAGGTGCACTATGTATTATTTCAGGTGGAGGATCTGCCACCTGCTTGTTTAATGCCCTTCTGTGGATCAGTCTATGCAAAGAATCTCATCTCATGCACCATAAAAGCTACATCTTTTAACAATATTAATTTTAACTGCTCCCTATCTATATTAAATATTACTGGATTATAGAATATTGTGATATCATCTGAAACCCAGTAATAGTCACTTCTGCATTTATCCTTGAACATTGCTGAAAACTTTTTGCCATGCTGTCATTGCAGAAGACTTTAAAATCGTTTCTTATCCAGCAGAGGGTGATATAATTCTGAATATGTTCTCTTTTGGGGGAAAATGTACCAAAACGCACACTTTCTGCCACTCTCTCTACCTCTCTGTCTCTTGCTCAGTGCTCCTATCTGACAGAGTGAGTGATGGGAGCTCAGTGCTGTGGGACTGCAGCCCTGAGGCGCACCCAGCCACGGCTAATTGATAAATTCATTACGACTGTCTGGCAAATTACAGGAGCAGATCAGGTTCAACAGATACAGTGCTAGTACTAACAGACTGGAAATGTGCACAGATTACTCCATCCAAGGATTACATCGCAAACCAGTGAGCAATAAATAAAACGCAGGGAGGGTAGGGGTCTAAACTTGGAACTAAATGAGACTAGGACTAAACCAAGGCTAGAAGAGGACTAAATCTATTCAGCATTGGCACTCCAACTGGACTCAAACCAAGACCAAACAAAGATAAATATGAACTTATCCCTACTGATATTTTGCAGTTATATCTCACTGGGGGTGTTTTAAACAACACACAACTTAACAAACTCAGTCCAAAACTTTTAAGATGGTCTGAAAACTCAAGAAAAAAAAATGCTAATTGATTTAACATTTGTTTCAATTCTACATTTAGTCAAGGGGTAACTGTAAGGAAGTTGAAACAGTTGCTGCTTTTGTAAGTACTATTACCATTCTACACTATTACTGAGTCATCTAATACTATCACTATTTCTAAAACAACTCGACTACTATCAAGTATTACTCCTGCGTCTAAAACTAATATTAGTGCTGCTATCAAATCTCTGAAATCTCAAAATCTTTGAAATATTACAGTTTTATTAAGATTCATTTGAGGTCATTGAGGGTGTACATTGTAAAGCAGGTTAAGACAAGTTTCATTATGACTTATGTAGTTCACCATTTTACTAACTGCTTTTGCTATCCTTCCTAACATGAGTCAGTGCATAAGTTTAGTAAACGGTCACTTAAAATTTATGCTTCACAAACTCCTGAAAGCACAAATGATCTAAAAATATGTGATTTAGTACTTAGAGTCACAATAAAGCTGTCTGTAATTTACAGTCCCATTACCCTGCTCCTCCTCTGAAAATTTTCTTGTTACTGCAGGTTCTGATGAGGCCTGAGCTTTGGCTGAGGTGCAGAGAGGAACTTCCCATTTATCCTGTTACCAATGGCGACCACCCACAGACCCAGCAGCCCCAGTCTATGTGAGTGTGACAGATGCAGCTTCTAATGACTGTCTAAACATATATTTGAACATGGCTTAACTTCAGGTACAAACGTGTCTTCAAAATCACATACATCTTCTGTTTTTCGTGAGGTTAAATTTTTGTTATGATATATGCCATACATTTTCAAGTAACTACTTTTTGGCACATCATGGTTTCACTGCTGGTTGCAGTAGTTGTGGGCTAATTTCACATCCTTAAGTTTTATGTGCTCTAATTTTACCTGCGCTCGATTTGTGTATTGGACCAAATATGTTGAGGATGGACTATGTGGAAAACAGGCTTATAAACAAACATTCTAGTGTGTTTATGGGTTTTCTGAGGTTGACTCTTTCCTGTTTTTTGCGGCCCTAGAAACCAAACAAGTAGTTTTTGGTCCCATTTTATCACAGTTGTTCTCATGAATTCCTACATCCTACAGCTAAGAGCAGGGTAAACTCTGAGTCTTGGCCTCACTCCAGCTCTGGTGCCAGATGAAAAAGCAACAGTAAATTCCTGGCTTTATTAGCTTAACGCTCACAGACATTTGTTGCATTATATTTGACATGTCAGGAGCTGATGAGCAGGCCGCGCTGCTCCCCTACAACAACAGCTCTAAATGAGCTGCGATGGGTTAATGATGGTTGCGTGCAGACGTGCCTGTGCCCCCAGTAATTACTGTGCTGGCTTTGCCTGCAGGTGTGCAGCAGACACCTAATCATGTGTCTGAGCAGAGAGAGGATACTATTAGCCCTGTGCAAATCCATAGAGCTCATATCACTTATTTAAACTTTCAGAATCCTTTTCTATGTTTTTTCAATTTATTTCTATGAATATGTATAATTCTGTAGTTGTGTTGTGTAGTTGTGCAGAAAGAATTAATTACTTATCCTCCCATAAAGATAAATCCCTCAGAAACCACTTCAAAGTTCAGAGCTTGTGAATGAGAGAGCACCTGCCACAATACAGGCTCCTAAACCATTCATTTATAAAGGGCTTAAGCTATAGGCCACATCACTCATCCAGCCTGGATTCACCCTTTTCACTGAAGTGGCACAGAGTAAGACAAGCGTAAAATCCAGATACATTTCTTATTTGTTTTATAAGGTCTGCTCCTTTGTCTCAATATGTCTGCAAATAGGAAATACAGGTCAGTTATGAACACACAAGTCAGACAGTTTTATTTAGCCATTTATTGTTAGTTATTACAAGATGAACAATTATCATACATTATAAATACTACTGACTTGGATCTGATTTCATAATGCATTTAAACATGTCCAAACACAACAATAAATCTTTAGCAATAAGACATTAAAACTAGAAATAAAGCAGGCATGTATGTAATATTTAAACTGCACAAAGAAGTTACAAATGAGCACGTCTGAGAGCGTGCATTGACTGAGACAAGTGGCTTTGTATGTGGAGAGACAGATTATCATTCTTGTCATGCTGACATGGTCATGCACAGACAGGTCACATGACAGTGGGAACAAACCATAGAAGAAGAAAAGATGCCAGGACGTCCTGTTCTGTTTGTGCACCTGTATTATGACAATACACAGACGTACTATGACGGCCTAATAAAAGACAATAGAAGGCAATATACGTCATCTTGATATAAAACTTTTTTAACCAGAACCAGTACAGTAACAAAAGCTCAAATTTAAGCATTACTACTAACTACTATATACTACTACTAATTTTCCCATCCCATCCATCCCATTATGAACTCCTCATAAAAGATCCTAAAGCACTGACTACAAAATTCTTGCCATGCTTTTAGTAATTATCTTGGAATTCCACCAGACTTTGCCATAACTGAAAAACATTGACATGTCCTCCTATGTGCCTGTATGTGCAGCTGTCACTGTCAACCATGGATCTATGGAAATAACACTGTCAACATACAGTATGTCAATCCTTGCATTCATATTACACACAATAGAAACCTTTGTTCAACTGAAGATATGAAAATATTGTCATCCAGTCCCATCTACATGGTTTCCATTATGGATAGCTGATTAGAACAATGTAATAGACAACTGTATGTAATGTACACAAACTTTAATATCACTATACAAAACACTTCCCTCTATTTGTTCTTGTCCACTGCACCTGAGAGCCCTTTCTGCCTACCTGCCCTTAAGTGAACTGTGCAGGTCTTTTGTTTTTTCTCCTTTGGCATCGTCACAATTGCTAGTATTTATTGTCCCCCTCTATGACCAAAGGGTTTGTCAGGCTCTGTGCTGGGGTCATCATGGTGAAGACAATTGCTGAATATCTCTCTGAATATCCACTCTTCACCTTAATTTTAAGATGCTTTTTACCAACAAAAAATACTACAGACATCATATGGGGATAATTTAAGGCCTGTGATTACAATAGATAGGTAATGAGTAACATTTATCTCTCTAACACAACAAACTACTGTCTAACTGACCCTTGAACCAGGTGATTGGAGGCTCCTCACTGTGCAATAGCCGACTGCTGGCCTCATATTATTTTTCCCAGAAGCCCAAGGAGCAGAAACTTTGTACAACAGATGTTCCCGCTCAGCTTTCCACCAAATTACGCCGCCTCAGAGCTCAGAGCTACGGACCAGAACCGCACTGATACTGAGAAAGGCAACAACAGCACATCAGGCTGAATAAAGCAGCCACATCATGAAATCTGGCCCGCCTTTGAGGGCAAGAGATGAAAGACAGACTGACAACGCATTGGAGACTATAAAGAGATCCTCAGGCTTTGGTCTGCACAGCTGCCTCTGGCTCGGCCCCTGCACTCATGAGAAGATACCCAGCTCAAATTGTCTTGCGTTTGATTTCAGTGCAGGAAGAGACCATATATGGGCATGGAGTAGAATAGAAATATACAGTTAAATCAAAGTGCATAATAGAGCTGTACCAGTCAAATAAAATTTTAATCAATCGAGAATTTTTTAGATCTAATAGTTTAAAATCGGAAATAATATGCAGTAAAAGTATATGGTTTGGAGGAAGAAATTGGTTATATTAAAAGTGCTGATTTAAAGTCATGACATAACTTAGTCATGACATAATAGACCATATTTATAAGAGATCTGTGACATGTCTTAACATGTGAGTAATGCATTAACTAAACAGACATAATAATAATATTCTTCAAATATATTCAGGAATAAATTGCCTAATAAATATATAGTAAATATCCAATTGTGTTTGTTTGCAGGAGGATACAAGGTAAATAATACTCTTTGTAATTCTATAAAGCAAGATCTATTTAAGCGCCTTTTTATAACTGGGTTTCACTTGGCATTTAGAAAAGACATTTCATCCATCATTGTCCTTCATATTCTGATAAACTGCTGCTGCAAACCAGACTAACACAGCGCCACTCTGAATACTGGCCATGAGTCTGTATCACACAGCCTCTGCAATTCTATATTCACCTTTAAACAAATACATGAGAACAGTGGTGAAGGTCTAGTCTGGGATGTGAAGCAGATCTAACTACATTTCACACATTCTCCAAAGTGGTGCTAGTAACTGGGTGACGTGCATTAGACAGACCTGACAGGCGTTTTACTGGAGTTCCCCCACAGTGAGCTGTGTTGGCCTTTGAACACTTGGTCCATGCATATGGAGAGTTTGCAGCCTTGTCAAGAGGGAGACACTGGAATAAACATGAAGGCTGAGCATAACAACAAGACGCATCACTATGTAACAGTGCACACACCACTGCTCAAGACCTAGCTATCAAACACCCAATGCTAAAAGTACGTACTCATGAAATATGCATTTTGTAAATAGCTGCTTGGAGGGTCACAATGCATTTCCATCACACATATAACCATCTACAAGATGGAGATTCAATTATTATGTTTTATTCAGCACCAAAAAAACCCCCCCAAAAAACAACTATATCTTAATAAGCCTTAATAAAGCCAGATAAACTGATGTAATTAAAAGTAAAGATTATTTACTGACTGTATTTGGCCAAGAAAGTCTATTTTTGAAAGTTTGAATTTTGATTTACACAAATTTGTTCTGTAGTTATGTGAGAAGTAAATGCTGTTTCCAGTCTCTGCACTGGTTGATAATGAGTACCGGCAGATATTTAAAGCTATAGTATTGGAATTGGTATTGGAACTGAAAAAGCTGGATTAATGTATCCCTACTTAATTCATAATGAACAAATATTTTAAGAATGATTCAGGCTTAGTTAATTTATATCTTAAACCCCTATTTACTAAGCCTGACTTACTATGAACTATCTGCTGTTATAAATTAAGTCTTTGTTCATGCTTTATTAAGGCAAAGAGTCATTATAAAGTAGTACCCATCATCCTAAATGGCCCAATTTACAGCAGTTCTGGTCAAATGATGGTGAGAACAATGGTGTGATTAATGCGGCCATGCAGTCAGTGGGCTCCACTCCTGTTCCTGCTGAACTGAGCCAGTCTTCAGGTACAACACTGATACCAGTTCAGTAGGCACAAGAGGCCAAGCCCACACTTCTCTCCATACACTCTGGCCATTATGAAAGAGCCAGGTGGGCCTGAAGATAAGATGTGCAGTAGTTATAGAGAGAGCATCCAAGTGGCATCTGTCCACCGCTGTCAAAATATGAGTGGACAATGAGAAATAGGCTATCCTCAGTAATTAGTTTGGAAAGAAAGACAAAAAAGTACATTACTGTATCTTGTGCAATCCGCTAGAAAGAAAATACAGCTACCACCACCTGCTCCATGCAAGCCAATAGACTATTCATCATTATTTATAAACTCAGTAAAGGATGTCAACTGTTATAGCTGACAACAGTGTATAATTGCTTAAGTTGACATTGGGGCAGCGTTCTTCAGCTGAAAAAAAAAAAAATGGTACTTTAGTCAAAGGTCTTCCTTGGTGGGGCTGTTAGGAATGAATCATACTTCCTTGGTTTTAACACATAAGGGGCAAACGTATGTGGAAAGATCCTGCAAATGGTCGGTTGGCGCGAGCGTGCAGATCCAGTTGGTTAGATTTGTTTCACACACTGTAGCCTCCTCATGTGTTTACATTTAAATGTGGAGGAGTTATATTAAAGCTGAGTGAGATAGTGTTTACTCATTAAAGTTGCTGCTTAATGCCTTTCTGCTGCATGCGCTTGAGTCAGTGAAGTGTGAGAACAAAGTAATCAGTTGTTGTTGTGATCAGCTTCACTGTTTAGCTCCAGTCTGTGTTGTTTAGATGCTCTGGTGACAGAGATGCAATGGCATTGGGTTAACACTGTTGGACATGAACTTGGCATGTCTGAACTTCTGTGACATTTAGCACCACATTTTTCAAATTTCTCGAGAAAACCTGTGGCATTTTTAAGTCGGTATTAAACTCGGGTCAATCGGAGAAAGGAAAAACGCTTTCAGATTTGGTATGCGTGATGATTCTTGCCAGATGCACGTGGTGTGACAGATAAGACAGTTACTGCTCAGGGTGAACAATAAAAGGTACAGCTTGGACCTTGCACAAATAAAAAAAAAGTTCGCTTTTCTCTATGGAGCTGTTGCCTACAATGTTCCACAGTATGGCATTATACTTATTTATCTCTACAGAGACAGCAGGTGACACCACAGGGCCATGTTACATGTCTGATCTATGGAGAGGCAAGCCCATTCACAACAAAAATGCAAGTTCTTAGGGCAATAAAATCCCATGTTACTGAGTAAATGCAAGATTGATATGTTTAATGCCATACTGGGACATTCCAGACAAAAGAATAACATCTCCATGGAGACAAACAGGTGGGGAACCCAGAAAAGTTACACAGTGCGCCTTTAATTAAAAAATTATAAATTATTATACTACTGCTTCTTTTTCATTTTCTTTTCATCATTGCAAACATCGGGTTCCTTCCAGTGTACAGGAGAAAATCTGCTTCATCAATTCAAATGAGTTCACCTCAGGCACTGAACTTAGCCACTGTGAACAACACATAGCAGGGATCAATGCTCACCAATTAGCTAAGCTCTGTGCCTTTAGCAAGAGGGCGGCTGGATTTTGAGGCAACCGCGCACCTCGCAGACCTTTACGTGAATTTTCATCTGTAACACTGGCCTAGACTCTCGTGAATCTAGTTTTAAGATTTAAATTTTATACTCAGGCAACTTCGGCATATGCAGACACTAAGGGTGCATTCACACGTGTCCTTTTTGGTTCTGGTTTGAGTCCAGGCAAGTCCAGATGTAGACTTGGTTTGGTCCCGGTCTAATCTGGGTTTAGTTTCAGATTCAGTCCCATTTTAGTCACAACGAGCACAGAGTGAACACTAACTAGATGAAAGTAGGTTGCGATATGTTTGAATCTATTTTCGATTACAATTTAGCACCCTCAAATAAATACATTTCTTTACCAACAATGGTCTGTTTGGCAATTTCAAGAAAGAAACTTGATATTTCATGTTGACTGAGGAAGTGGTCCCCTGCAGAGCTGTGAGGGAGTGGAAATCCCTGGCAATGTGATTTTAGTTAGTCTTTTTGCATCAAATCACGGTGCCAGGAACCCTCCCCACCACAGCCATGTCCACTCAGCCTTCAATGCCCTCCATCAGGTCCTGACTATTCCTCTTCTCCTTCCTCTTCCTCATCATCCAGTGCTCCAGATGCTCCAAATCCAAGTGTGCACCAAGCATTTGTGAGCTGAGAAAAACACACAGAAAAAGAACAATTATTAAAATCATAGTAACCTCAAAATTACTGTTTATCATACATAAGAGCTGATACCACTTTATAATAACTACACTTTAATTGCCCTTAATAAAACATGAACAAAGCCCTTAATTAAGTAGTTACTAAGTCTGGATCATTCTTACTTACTTCTTACATTCTTACTTACTTATTGAGTAATTGATCATGCTTTATTAAGGCTAATTAACATATACCAAATAGTTTTACTTCTGGCAAACTTCTCTCATGTAATAATCATTTCTCTCCCCATTGTACGTACACAGCATGTCTGGAGATGCACTTCTGGAGCCTCTTTTATGGCTTCCTCAGACTTCAGAGCCCACGACCATCTCTGTGTGTGATTATCTTTTGTTGTTTTGTTGATGTTCTTGTTCAGGGAAAATTCCAGACTCAGCCCGGTGTGTGGGAATAATGACAGGATTGTTTAGAGAGGGGTGTAATGTGGTCTGTATTTGATCCCCTATGCTTCCTTCAAATCAATTCAAGAAGATTCTAGTCTTTTGTAACTGTGCAAGTCAACAGACACTGTAGTTTTGTAATGAAGAACAGAGCAACATTATCTGCGTTTAACTGTAGTTTCAACAGGACTAATCACACTCTAAATAAAACATACTGCCAAATTGACTTAATAAGTGAGTACATATTTATATGGGACAAATCAAGACTGCTGACCTGACTGACCTAAAAATGAAACTTTAGTCATTTTGCACTGTATGTCATCATTCTACCACCACTGCAAAATACTTAGTGGTCAGACAAGCCTTCGTTACGTGCCAAGGTTTATGATTTGGTATGAACAGGATTGCCTTTGCAAGCTTATAAGTTCAGTATTAACAAAGAGACACCCATGGATACATTCTTTTTGATCACAGTTCCTTTCTCCAACTTGACACTCCAGCGCATGCATTTATTTAAACATAACAATGTGCTGAGCGCATGCTATCGACATGTGTTCATTGCCTTATACAGTCCTCTGAGTATGTATGCCATATGCACAGAGTCGCAATACACACAACCAGACCCAAAAATGTCAACTTTAACAACACTGCCCCACCCGCTGCTAGATCATGAATAAATGTGTGTGTGGAAATGTGGCGCTGTGCCGTGGTTCACCGGGCAGCTGTAGGTTTGTATTTGTGTGTGTGCATGTGTGCGTGTGTGTGGTTTTGTGTGTTCATTTGCATCTATGGGAGAAAGAAAAGGGGGTAGAGTGCAGTTGAAGAGCAGGGAGTGGCCATGGCATTGCAATGAGTCAATGTTTGCTTAGTGTGAAAGACCTAACTACAATCATATCTGGCTGTATTTCTGGGTTGAAGTGAATACGTGCTTATGGCAATAACGATGAATTATTGGTGCTCTTTTAAGGTGAGGTGTGTCAGTGATCTAAACAAATCAGGTTATTGTTAATACATGTTGTGGTTTTTAGCATCAATCAATTACATCATATTTCCATTCAGTTGACTTCAGTTGTCACAGCAAAGCATGCGTGCACAATCTGTAACCCTTGTGTGTATCTAGAAGGAGGTATATATTTTTACAGAACATTACACTATATTTAATTGATAGCTGGGGGCAAATACTCTATTGTAAGAAAATGATTTTGAGGGATGTGAGTTCTTGCTAGTTTAATTTTAATGGTAAAACATAGGGAGTGGTAGTGGAGGTATCTACTAAACTTTTTGTACAGTAAGTTTGTATTTATATTTCTGGGGACAGTATTCATAGCTGTATATTGTTGTTTAAGGTGCACAAAGTAACTTTTCAGATCTGGTCTACCACCTGGCGTGTTTCCATGGATATTCCACAATGTGACAAACATTCATCTCTTGCATTTATACATGTGTTTTTATTGCTCAATAGGTCCTTGAGAAACATGCATTCCCAATGGGAGTGGGGTCACCTCTCCATCCAGAGATATGACCTGTATCTTGGCCTCCATGGAGGTAGATCTGTTTAATGCCAGACTATGGAACACCAAACTAAAGCAATAACATTTCCATGCAGACAAGCAGGTGGACCTCCAAAAAGCTACACAGCGCACCGTTAAAATGTGATATAAATTTGCAGAACATGGGATAGGACAGAATAAGAGCTGAAGGTGTGAACCCGTATTTAGAAAGAGCAAGGTCTGCACTGTGAGCTGCTCTGACCTCGTTCACAGCCTGAAGATACTTTGACAAAAACTCCTCAAACCCAAATGGGACCAAACGACATGAGCCCCCCTAACACCTGCACACACAAATACATCATGTATTCTGTGCTTTGAGATGCCAGATTTTGCCTGGATTTTCTCTCTCGGGTGACAACTGCCACACCGTTTGTAGAAGTCATTTGTCAGTGAAGCTGTCGGAGATGTTCTGATACAGACCAGGGAGATGACCTCAGGGCCCTGCGTGGCTGTGACGTCACTCGCATGTGGGTGTCACTGGGGTTTGTCACAAAGGTCTAAACTCAGTGGGCAGAGTGGGCTGGAGTGAAATATAAAGAACATGCATATACAGGACAGTGTGTGAGAATGCAAGAACCTATAATTCTAGGGTTTTTGAGAGGCGTACAATAGTAATGGAGACACCGCCTTCTATAAACAGTCTATTTCCCAACAACCACAAAGTCTGCTCTGGTTTCATTACTCCCTTTGGCTTTTCAAAAAATATAAAATATAAAAATTTAATCTAAAAGGTGGCAAGTGCAGTTATAACTTTATACAAATGAATATGGCTTCATAAATATGTATACATTTTTAATTATGCTGATTATCATTAGTTACAGCATTATGACGTCTTCTTAGCCCATATCAACCTTTCAAACTTTTTTGTGTATTCATCACATTGTGTGGAGTACAATCTGCATACACTCATATAATGGGGACTTGCCTTCCTGTTGAGGACAGAAATCAGGTCCTCATGACAAACAAATCATTTAGTATTAGATCTACAACAGTGGTTTAAAGTTAAGATGTGGGTTGAATTAAGTTAAGGTTAAGATAAAGCAAGTGGGGTTAGGATCAGTCTCCAGGAAATGAGTTAAATGAATTCCCAAACAGCATGAAAACCCAACATGTTCTGATAATCTGAGCTATGGACTATAAGTAACACAGGGCACAAGACAATAATGTCAAACCATAATTTTGCACTCTTCTGTTTAAAAAGATACCATAATAATCCATGCATCTATAAGTCTGCATGTATATCTTCAACTCTGTGTGGGGAAAGCAACAGGACTTCGAAGAGATATGGGTTTTTGAATATTTTGGTGAGATTGAACGTTGGGGTGTAGAGAGAGGGGTGGGGTGTGAGTTTTATTTTTTGTTAAATTTTTGTTCTTATTTTTTCATCATGTTAAATCAATTAAAAAGGCATGTATATTCTTCTAATTATTAATCTGTACTAACCATGAACCATGACCCCTCCTTCACACTGCAACCCTTTGAAGTCTCAACAAATGAAGATTGCCGCTAAGCCCAATATAACCCTCCCTGATACTGTCCAGATCCTGTGTATTATTACATTGTGTGCTGTGATTGAGTTAAACATAAAACATGAGCTTCTTGTCTCAGCCAATGACACAGCTGTAGGTAACAAGGAGCCGAGAGCATTATAAAGTCATTAGTGGTGCTTGTCGAGTCTTGCTTCCATTATTAGGCTTGTTAGATCCCTCAGTCCCGATAAACCAGCCCTCACATGTGACGGATGAGAGGAAGAAGACACTAAGAGCTAACGAAGAGCTTTTCTCCCATTAACAATAATCCACTTTGCATTCATGCCATTTAGTCGGCTGTAATTTCAAGCAAAATCAATCACTGCATTTTCCTTCAGTGTATGGAAAAGCATACAGCTCAGGCATACACTGTTTGGGAATTTCCCTTCTTGCTAAAGGGGCTTAACCATTGCAAAAGCATGGAATTAAAATTTTACATTATGCATCAAAATAAAAATAAATATTCCATCTGTTTCTCCAAAATCTTTCAGGCTGTGACCTCCAATTTTTACCATTAATATTACCTAAAAATATAAAATAACTTTAAAACACACATATTGAATGAATGGCTTGTTTTCTTATTTGACATCATTTAACAAATATATAATGTTTAAATATATTCAATTGCTTACAATTATTTTGAAATAATCTTTTCTTTTTGCTCGCATAATCCAGTCAATAAATATACGAATTGTGCCACTCAAAGCCCAAATAAATGTTGTAAATTTGTCCATTATCAAAACTGGTATTTCTGAGATGGTACTTGCTGTGAGATTAAAGAACACAGACTATACATACTCCATAGAAACAACACCTTAATGAATATAAATTATAAGTCCATTATTAAGTATGAGAGGAAATGGCACACCTGCATTAAAGGCTGGCACCACTATCTCTGAATTTGATGGTAGTGGCTATCTCAGCTGTATTATCTAATAGCTGTGGTCAGGCTGATAACTTCCATACGAGAAAGGAAAGGCTCAGGCCGGAAAACAAAAGCAGTTTTAGGCCCAGGCTCACAAATGAGATAAAAATAGAGATAAGATCAAGTATATTCATGACAACTGTGTGTAATGGTACGGGTCAGATGGGTTCACATAAGGACGTCAAGAGGTCATATGGAAAACATAAACAGAAGTAAAAATCAGACCACCAGAACAGTTAAAATAGTTTGAGATATTATTAAGGCCAATTTGGATTAGTATGTTTCAAAAGCTTATACTTGGGGTACTTGAACTACCATACTTGAACATGGGGTACTTGATTTTCAAACTGTGAATGATCAATCATCTATCAGTTCCTAGCTCTCACTAACCTTTTGTGAAATAACTAATAACAGAAAAGTGAAGCCGGGTCACCTTCTCTGCTCTCATCCAAGTCATATTGTGACTCACATGGCTCCTTTGTTCAAATTTTCAATAGATGAAATGTTTGTGTAACTGTCTTATTTTTTCACAACATTCTTCGGGTGGTGTTGAAATTGGATGTGGTGATGGTGGACTAATGAATTGAATTTTAATGAGATCATTTTGTCATTTCTAATTGTCACTTATATGCTTTTGAGATTTTTATTGAGTGGTTTACAGCCAATCCTCTGTCAGTAAAATCATGTGGCTTGGAGCAGAGTTCAGACTAGACTGAATCTAAAATTGAGATTGGTCAATATGAGGAAATAAGTTGTGTTTATTTTTTGGCCAAATTGCCCAGCCTTAAGAGCAACATACTCAGAATATTTAGAAAAAAGCTGGCTATTAGAATAGGCTATTAGGGGAGTGCATCAAACTTTGTTCCATATTAGCACAATGTTTTTTTTGTTTTTTTAATCTGGATTCTTAAAAGTTTCATAAAAGCAGAAATTGGTTTAAAAATAGCCAGGAGATGTGCTGAGGGTTAAGGAGGGACAGAGGGGAGTGTGCGTGTGGGATGAGAGCGATCCGTCAGCCTGGCATGTGTTTTGGGCGGGAGGAGTTGGTTGTTCGGATCGTGACCTCTGCACATCGGCAGGCTCCCTCCCACTGCAAGCATGCACTCTGAAACCCACAAACCCGGGCCTGTTTTTCCACCACACATGGGTTCAATTGGAGCCTAGTGCTGCTGCTGTGTCTGCAGCTTCAAGAGCCATAGGATGAAAAACACACAGCAAATCAAGCACAGAGCAAACCAGATTATGAAATGAATGAGCTGGGAAAGTGGCATTGTTACACAGGGCAGCTTTGTGACATCTTGTAATGTTTAATTGGAAAAACCTACATATATATATATATATATATATACTTATATTATATATATATATATATATATATATATATACACACACACACATATATATATACACACACATATATATATACACACACACATATATATATACACACACACACACATATATACACACACACACACATATATACACACACACACACATATATATATATATATATATATATATATATATATATATATATATATATATATATATATATATACACACACACACACATATATATACACACACATATATATATATACACACACACTCTGCATATAATTTACTCTGTATGAATTTGTAATAATATATCAGGAAATCTTAGCCCTTCTACAAGTGCAAATAATAATAATATTTATCACTACTCTTCGCCAGCTTGCAAACATTTGTGTATTTTTCTTAAATGGTAACCATCTTTCTCAGTCTATAATATTTTGCCATAACCATAGACTGCAGAGTCTATTTCAAATCTGATTTGGCAATACAGCACATTGCACATGGCTTGTTTTTCTAATATCATGCAGCTCTGGTGTGTGTTATATTATGTGCGAACAACCCTGCATTTAGAGGGCTCCAAGCCGCGCCAACAGGCCGGGCTGTTTACTACTTGGTTGGTCGTAAAAAGTAAATATGCATCAGTGGCAGCCTATCAAAGACTCCTTCATTTGGTTCAAGGCTACGATGGCTTGGATCTGCTCAGACAGAAATTCTCTGTGGTACAAGTAGGGAAGCCATACTGTCCCTTGCACTTAGGCCCTGTGGAGTTAATGTGAGGGTGATTGGTGAATACAGTGGCGCTGAGTGGGCAGTACAGGTGCAGCTCTGAGAATGGGAGCAGAGTCAGCGCACAGGCATGCACTCATTCAGACATGTGCTCACAGTCGATCAGTGACAGAGCAGCAGCCGAACCCAAATCACAAACATCTGCGCATTGTTCCCTGGACAACGCCCCTGTCAGCATCTACCACTGCCTCTCAACAGCTACATGTCTTCTTTATTAAACACAGTAATATTTTATTGCATTTCAGTATAAGCTTTAGAAAGTAGGTTTCATGGACTGTATATAAATACTTGTGTACATTAACCAACAAACTTGAGTAATAGACTTTAATTTATATCATTTGGCTATGAATTCATGTTTCAGTTAGTTGTGTTACACAGAGATGAACAGTGTGTCGAGAAAGTGTCAGAAAAATGTTTAATGTATTTTGATAGCACAGTCTGTGTTTGATGTTGGCAGCAGATTCTTCTGATTCCAGAATCAAATCTTTGGGCAAAACAACTCACAACTCACTGACTGAGCAGACGCAGAAAAGCCTTGGAGAATGCTCAAATATTTCAACAATTTGGACTAAAACGTGGCGTGCACTTGACTTTGAGGTTAGTTTATCAACTGTGTTTTCAAGCTGTGGGGAGATTATGTCTCAAAAGCCCCGCAGTCATGAGTTTGTGTAAAAGTGCTGCTCCAGCAGCCACAGGCCGTGCAGGTGTGTGAGAAACTCTGCTGCTGAGCTCATGCTTATCTGAGTCAAATACAACCCATTTAACTTTTATGAAGATTATATCCATTGTCATAAATATGCAATGCACTCTAAAGAAACCCTCAGTGAGGTTCAAACTTCTCATTGAATAAGTAAATACTGTTGGCCACAAAAAAGTTTACAAAATGGAAATTAAGCTATTGTAATGTAAAATAAATAAATAAACAAATGAATAAGTAGTCTAAACTAAACAGACTATTAGAATAAAATGTGTATTTCACTCACCATGCAGAGTTCTGGTGAGTCTGGTGACTGTGAGTCAGAGTTGAGCTGAGGATAAAATGGTGGGAGAGTTGACCCAACAGAAGGACGGATTTCTGAGTGTGACCCACTGCCAGGGTCACACTCACATCCAGTGGACAGTGGAGAGTGGACAGGACTCCCCTCGCCCCGGCTCCTGCTGTATCCTCATGTCCTCATGTCCCCATGTCCCTATGTCCCGGTCCAGGACAGATCCAGAGTCCTCAGGAGGAGAACCCACAGAGGTCAGAGCGTGAGCCTGCTCTCTCCTGCCTGCTCTGTGCTGCTGCTCCGGAGCGCTCCCTCTCTCCTCGGCGCTCCTGAGAACCTGATAAACCACAGACGCCCACAGCCACACACACTCTGCTCTGAGCCGGAACAGCAGACACACACAGACTTTGAACATTTGTCCCATGAGCTCCACTGTCCATATGAAAGTCTGGAGGCAGGTTTGCCCCTCCCTTTTCTCTCTCCCTCTCCTCTCTGCCTCTCCTCTTTCATTCCCTCCCGACTTTTACAGCCTCCGCTGAGACACTCTTATTGTGGCAATTGCATTAGCCTTTAGCCAGCCGCGGAATAGCTCTTAGAGCCTAATGCAATGTTGTGTCTCTCTGCCTTAGACTCTCTCTCCTTATCTTTCCCCTGCTGTCTGCATCTCCCCAGTGTCTGTCACTTTGACATGGGCACATACACCCCTCCGTCCAGTCCTTCCACAGCTTTTCTTTCTACCCTCTGAGTTTTCCCTTAAAGGGACTCTGTCTCCTTTAGCTCTTTATGGATCTGCTGGGCCACTCTCAAGGAGTCCAGCTCTGAATCCAGGTGCAGGATCAAGTTTCAAGCTAAGAGCCATCGATTGTGTTTCTCTTGTGTTTGTCTTCTGATTGTCTAAAATGTTTACCTGCCTTTTACTGAACTAATGCGCTACTCAGCCTCTGCAGAATATGCAAGAACATAAAATCAATGCCATAACAATGGGCTGAAAGCATTCAGCCACTTTAGGTCAATAACAGGTAGCAGGTTAGCTTGTTTGCACCAGCACTGGCTGTTTGCCTGGCTTTCTGTGTGTTTTAAAAATACTGAAACTGAGAAGTTGTCCAAGCTTTTACCAGCACAAAATTAGATCTAAGGCCAGTGTGTAAAGGTGAGCCCACATTACAGAAAAAGGGGGTGACATTTGGGTGACATTTATGTGTAGATACAATGTGCACCTGGGATTTAGAACGCTGAAATGCCCATTGTGTCTCTCAAAATGCTGAATGGCACTCACAAGTTTAGGTGTTCATATTCAAACACTGAAATAGCCTAATTGCTTTAAGGCAATGCTGTCTCGGCTAACAGCTAATGTAGTACTATAAGAAATGAACTTGTGAGTGCAGATACCATAGGATAAAGTCTCTCCATATATTAAGCTAGCCTTGACAGTGTTTGGTCAGCTCTCGTTGGAGTGACGGGGGACCCACAGGAGACCTCAAAGCAGCTTTTTGTCTCCACCACAACAGTCCTCAATCATCGCAGTAAAGGTCACTGTGCAGAGGCCAACATCTCTCTGCTAAATAAGCACTATTATAATAACACTGAACCAGTCTGGTACGAAATGAGCACAGCAGGTTACAGCAGGTACAAGAAATGCTCTTTTACAAAAACCCTGGACCAAGAAGGCATGGCTGTCCCCAGGTGAAAATTTAAAATGATTAGGGGCCAGCAGCTAAGATTGGGCAATATTTTTAAAAAGTATTACACATCAAGACCTAACACTTATTAATTACCCTGTGCTGGTGTTGTTGGAGAATGAGAATTGCAGCCCATGCAATGTTCTCGGAGCCGTTTGTCCGTCTCATAACTCAGAGTTATTATATCAGCTCGATTTATCATTTGAGTGCACAGGAGCAGACCTCAGTGTTCTGTGAGGCTAGTTTCACCAGGGGACACTTTAGCTTTTAAGGACAACTAGGGAAACTGGATACATTTATTCAATACTGAGAAAAAAAAAATCACATAAATTGGACAAAATTAGTGCTTTCCTGTATAGTTTTAGAATGGTCTAGATCTTTAAAAACTGCTTATATTTTGGGTTTCATCTAAGCATTATGATGTTGAACTTGGTATTTCCTTAGTATTGAAATTAAGTTTGAAATGTTAGTATTGTGACAAGACTAAACTAAATGCAATCAAAGTATGCCTGCTCATCATTCTCTGTACTGAAAAATTAATCAGAATTTTATTAGGGTGAATATTTGCCAAATAAAAACTAATGTGGTGACAGTATGACTCATAAATTATATTGTGATTGGCGCTTATTACTCAAATTCAACTCCCGGGTGTTTGCCTATGTATCAGATATTTTTCCTCTGGGCATATTTGTTTGTTTGAATTGGTCTATATTCAAGCTTTCCCCCCAAACGAGGCCAAGTTAAAGCTCAGATGCATGGAAACTGACAGTTGTTTTTGACTTGCAGAGGGAAAGATTCCATGGATGTACCACCAGCTGTCACACAGCATTTGGACAGTTAAACTGCTCTGCGTGTTTAGGTGATAGGTGGTTTCACATTAACAGAAGGTTTAAAGGTGTATGTAACTTTACTGGAGAAGCATTTATCACCTGCTTAACTCTGTGAAGAGATTTACCTAAAATGATACACAGTATGGCATTAAACTTTTTTAACTCCATGACAAACATAAGTCGCTAAGCAAAGTTACAGGCCAGATCTGTGGAAAGGTGATGCTGATCAAAGTAAGAATTCATGCATATTTTCAAAGATATTATTGAGCTGAACTTGAATACATGCAAGATAGGCAATTTTGTAGCCATATGGAACGTTCTGGGTTAAGAAATAACAGGGGGATGCCATGCTTTTGCCTGAACTAGACATGAGTTCAACACTATCAAGTACAACATATAAGCAGATATAAAACGCCATTACCTGATTGGACCCATGCAAAGACCAAACAGGCTATATGCAGAAGAGAGGGCCCTCGTGGCATGTGGTGGTGCAGAATGCTCCAGCCCACATCCTGTTTCCAGACAAAACTAGAATCTCACCTCTTTGCACTTGACAAATGAGCCAGATGAAATGTTTGCTGTTTCTATCTGGCAACACATTCAAACTGTCCAGCATCAGCAAAAGCCAAGCATAAGTTAGAGATAAGTGACTTTATTGATAGCTTCAAAGATACTTGAAGGAGACAGGGGATTCATTTATTAAGGATCTGTTTTGGACTATATGGATTCAAATGTATCATTAAATTGCTTCAGATAAAATGTGATAACCCTGTGACAATCTGGCGAGATATTATTAGTGCTTTTCTATTTAATGGGTTAGCTTCCAACATGTTTTTATGGTCTAGGTTCTTCCATCGCTTATTGTAACCATGTAAGTGATTGATGTTTGGTCACATCCCAAAAGTGTTTCCGGTTTACATTTTCCTTCTTTTAGTCCATTAAAAAACTTTTTGGGGTTCAACTATTTTTGCTTTCATAATGACTGAACTGTTATTCATAACAAGAAAATGTATACCAATAATTCTATCTTCCACCCCATTGTGTAGCTAGCTGCATATTAGTTGAGTAAAGGTGCAGGATAGAGGATGAAATTAGTTATATGCACATACACAGACAGACGGTGGTGATAAAATCCCCAGAGTCTTGAGAACTCCTGAAGAACATCTGGATCTTAAACCTATGATTGCATCAAAACCTCTGATAAAACCTATGACTGCTCTTCCCCCTGACATTAAGACTGCCCCTTCAGTCGATTCTTATAAGTCTCGTTTAAAGACACACTTTTACTCACTGGCTTTTAACAAGGCAATCTTTTATAGATTTTATTTGCTATTTTTCTATTTGCTAATTTTAATATTTTTTATGTTTTTGTTTATGTTTTTTTATTGATTTGCAATTTAAAATTTGCAATTTTTGCAGTTTATTTATTTTATGCTTTATTTCATTTAACGTGTTAATTTATATTGTGCCTACTCTGTGCAGCACTTCGAAGACTTTGTGTTCTTAAAATGTACTATACAAATAAAGTTATGGATTGGATTGGAAAGGAAAGAGATGGCACAGGAGCCTTTCTACTCTAACATGTCCAACCCTGTACATAACATGGACATGTATTCACACAGCAGAATGTAGTCTGCAAGATCACACAAAACTATTGGGGGAAAGGTATTGCAGAATCTTGTCACAAATACTGTATGTTCTAATTCCCCCTTGCCCCCTTTTTCCACAAAAGAAAGTTCAACCTGAAGCCTTTACAACAGGAGATTAAGTGCTGCCACAGTAATAAGGATTAGACACCAGTGAAACCTTCATCTTAGGCCTCGAGTATTCATAGGGTCACATAATTCAAACACAGCAGATTGGACAAGACCTTTCAGCTGCCACAGTGACATCAGGCAAACTGCCTGTTTTCCCTTTTCTCTCCATTCATCACTGTAACACATGAACACTCCAGGCTGCAGTAATCAGTGCTCTGCTCTTAGGGAGGAAGACCTCTCTGAGGCCAGTGGTACCAAGTGGTCCCCCAAAGGGTCCTGTCCCAGAACTGGTCTGGCCCAGCCCTCACTCAGCTGATGATGATGGATGGTTGGAGAGCGATGATGAATCGACTCCTGTCAGACCCTTTCCACATCCACATTTGGGACCACATGCACCACAGTGTACTTTCTTACGAGCGGTTTCTCAAAAACACAATTACATCATTATGAAAAAGAAGTGAAAAATAATTGCGTAGTTAAGTCATCTATATGTTCTTAAGCTATATAATAACAACAGTGATGCATTTGATTTGTGTGGTGCCTTTTTGGACAAAGATGCTTATACATCCTTATACATTATTCATTGACTCCACACATGGTGATGATAAGCTACTTCTGCAGCCACAGCTGCCCTGAGGTAGACTTCAGACTTCAGCAGTCTGACTGTCAGTCACTCACTCAAACACCACATAAGTTGGGTGAAGTGCACAAAAAGACATTTGTACAGGTGAGATTGAAGAGCCTGGTCGGTGGTCATATGTTCAAACTACTATCTAATCTTTGCTCAGAAGTTCACACGCTACTTGAACTGTTTATAGCTCAACACTTTCCCCATTCGTTTCATCACTCTTTCTTAATTTCCTGTTTGCCGTGGATGGACCGCACTGGGCCATGTGTTATCTGTGCTCAGTGATTTGAGAGCTTCAAAGCTGGTTTGAGCCCTTAGAACCAAAGGGGTGTCTGCTCTGCCCACCACAGTCAGCAAGGTGATCACCCAGACTTTATGAAAGACAGGAACGCAGATGTTTTGTGTTTCAATCAAGTTAACATTTGGTGCTGATGGCATTTAAGCAGCTGGATCAATAAGCTTTGTGTCTGGAAAGATGTGGTAGCCATGTGTAAGGACTGTAAAGTTTTCAAAGATCTTCCACATGAATGCAAACAGGAGCAGAAGGAAACTATTTCTAATAGAATTTCAATCAAGCTGGCTTTAAGTTCTTTCTCATGTATCTGGCAAATAGCATCTACTGACAACAAACAACATAGCCACATCATTCAGAGACAACAGTGTACCATCCACACAGATACGGACAATTGCACACCATATGTGTCCAAAGCTCCAACCTCAACTCTTCTTGATTGGAGCGATCCCACAGATCATGTTGAGTTGTTAGTCTTGAATGCAAGCTTTGAAAACTAACCCGATGGAAGAAATGAACATGGAATTAGTGGGTTTGATAATCATACAGGCTCACTATTTCTCACTCACCATAAAATTAGTCTATAATTTCTTGTTTCCAAATGTGGAACCCTAATCATGATGTAACTTTTACTTTCAATTTATATGCCAGTACACTTAGGGAGAATTCACGCTATCACCACATCTAAACGGGTTCTAAACTGAGACTAAATTTGCAACTAAACTAGACCAGGATTAAACCAGGACTAGAACAGATTAATTTATATTTTCATACTTGATCGTGATCAAAACAGTAATTTTTCAGACAACACAGGAGGAGGATCTGGATCATATCAAAATAGCGTTGTCACAGTACTTAGATTTCAAATTTGTTTTCGATAGTAAGGAAAATACATATATATAGATTACAATTCTAACATCAGTTAGCATTTGGATATAAATCTTTTTGGACAACACCATCAAAATCACATTCATGAACACAATAGGATGAAATCTGACCTGATTATTTAACCATGTTTTATATAGTGGTACAGGCCTGCTTGATTACTTGCCTAGACATCATTTGCTCTGTTAGTCTACAATACATTACTGCTATCTTTCCTCACGTGAACAACATAAATTGTGTGGGCAATCAAACTGAAATCAGCCTAATCATTTTGGCAAACAGGCAAAACAAACATGGAGGGTGTGAGTGATGTCTGGACAGTGCTCCGCAGGGCCCTGGGTGACCTCGAGAAGGGCCAGTCTCTTGACTAATTGGTGTTTAAGCTCAATCACAGCCAGCGCACTTCCTACTCCTCTGGGCTGCCTAAATGCCTCTATTCTCCACATCAAGCCCCCCGATCTTAACTCCTCATTTTCGCTCTCTTCTTGGACCCCCCTCACCACCCCCGTCCCAGTCAGTCAGTCTGGTCTGACGGGAGGCACTGTGGGAGTTTAATTGCTTTGTATTTCCATGAAACCCACTTCATTACATTAACAGCCAAGGCCCACGCAGAATTCTTCGGACCTGCCACAATTTGTTTTTGTGTTTATTAGGCTCTTCTGAAGACCCCCCCCAGATGGAGGGAGGAGAGGAGAAGGTCAGAGGCGGATCAGCAGGCACAGGCATACATTGTGATGCAAACGGGAGAAAATATGACAGGAGCTTCAGTGAACGGGCTGATGCGCTGGAAGAAACCAGGGTAGTACACATAAAGATGAAGAAGCATGGGCTGAAGGTCAACCTGGGCCCTGACAAATACAGGATCTCACTGACTTTAATTTAAATCTAGTAGGCCTGTCCCTTTCTTAAATCCTAAAAGGAGTAAATGTTGAAATGCAAAAAACATTTTTACATGTAGTATTTTTGTAATTTTGCAAAACAAGCACACTGTGCATTACAAAAAGGAAGGAAACACTTAACAAGGTCCTCAAAATGTCTAGATTCCCAGCAAGTGGGAAATGATTGCCCCATACACACACGCCCTTCGTCTTCATTCATGAATTTCTTAGGGTCCTACCCACTAAACGTACAGTTCATACAAAGAGGGCTGCGTGTGAGCTGCTTTCACAACACTGGAGTTCACACTGGCTACATGTGTCACTGAAACACGAACAGATTTGAACTCAAGAAAATATACAACACAAATCTCTGTCACTTTGTACCATTCTCTTGTGCAATGATTATGTGAAAACACAGTCAGAAACCCACAGGCAAATCTAAAACAGCATCCTCTAAAATAAACATAATTTTATACAGAAGACAGTGTGGAAAAGAGATAGAATAAGTGAATAAGGAGAGAGAGGAAGACACTGGTGTGCAGTAGTGATAGGCGATGGGCCATACTCAGTGGGCAGAGTGAGTGAGCAGCTCTGAAAGTGGATATGAAGGCGGATGACCGCATTAACAAAACTTAATGGAACGGCTGGCTCCAACAGGCTTTGTCATCCATTATCCGACTGTTGCTCTGTGCAACCAAATAGGCACACAGCCTCAGTCACCACAGCTCAGCTGTCATACGCTATGTTCTCCCTTTTTCATTGTCTTATTTCCACTAGCCTTAATCAAAAACATGGGTAAATCAATTGTAAGGTATGTTAATAAGCCTGGGCAGTATTACCTCCTCTGAGCCTGTGACCACAAATCATGGACAGTCAAAGACAGAATTGAAAAAAATACATTTGGGCTGTAAAGAAAGACTCAAATAATATTTGGAATATGAGATGAGTACATTCAAACTTAAAAGACAGCAACAGTTTCTTGACAGCTCTGTTAGCAGCATGAGTCCGAGGCCTTTCTAGCCTCCACAGTATGGCCAGTGTTGTGTGACCTGCAGCAGCATTGGGAGAACATGACAGCATTCTCTGACAAAGGTAAGGACTGGTAAACCAGAGGGAGCAATTTACAGAAGCATGTTCTTCATAAATTGCTTGCCGTTAGGTGGCTAATCTTCTCTTAATCCACCGCATTTACCCCCACACACACTAGGCTCTCTTTGTGTGGCCACAGTGAAAGTGTTTGTGACCAGAGGTCCAGAGCAAATGATTCAGGACATTCCCAGGAGCACTGAAAGAAAAGAGGACAGTGAAGACCTCATTGTAGATGTAAGAGAGTAGTACTGGATTTAATTTGTCTTAACTCTAACATGACTATAATTAATTTTTATTTTTGTTTTTGTTATCAATACAACTTAAATAACAATACTGAGTGGTTAGGCTCCATTTGACTACCTACTAGTATCACAGGAATCACACAGGAATAGATCTCTAAAGCACTCAAAAAGATCTATGATTTCAAATTGTTTGAGAAGACTGTAAAACGAGCAAACTGTCAAATCTATCTAATTTAAGATCACTGTACGTTGTGTCGGTAATGTAGTAGTAACAGACTGTTTTGTCCCTTTGTTTTTCCACTTACCCTCTCACTATCCTGGGCATAGATTACTCATAGAGCAGGAAATAATGACGCCAAGGTCCATTAAGTGGGATGGCAGCACATCATATCAGCATTAATCTCCCATTTAGCAAAGCAGCCCCTGGAGACAGACAGGAGCAGTGTGGAAGGCCACCAGAAAAAAAGAGAATATACTCCTCTCCCCAGATGCAGCCAAGCTTTTAATTAAGATAACATAGCACTGGCCTATGGTTATGAACAAATAATTCATCAAGAAAATTACATAAATTTAGCCTATTAAGAATAACTTAATCTTTAGACAAGACTGAAGGTAGCACACATATACAGTAGGCCAATAGGCAAGATTAAATTGGGACATATTGTACAAATTGCCATGCAGAAATGAACTTAAATTAATTTACCCCATACTTTACTTTACGATTTAATCTGGAGCATGACGCCATCTGGTGGCAATGATCATAGTTACAATCCTCTGAATGAGCTGCCCGGGACGGTGCCAAAAGGACCTCTTTGTTTTAAACTGTCTAACATCATTGAAATGGCGCAAATAAAAAATATAATTAAATTAAATACAAATACTTACTCAATGATTGACCTGTGCTTGTATCCGTGTGCAGTTTGAGTTGAGGTAAACATTTTTCAATAGGAGTTCACGCAGTTGCCTGAGTCGTTGGGGTCCGGTGGCTCAGCTCTCTTGAACCGAGAGCGACAGGATATACTTGTGTTTTAACTTTTAGCTCTGTCCTACCTCTGACAGTCAAAATGTTTGAAGAAGCAAGTGAAGTGTTTGACAACATGTTCAAATCCTCTTTCCCCCTCACCTTTATCGTGTTTATCCCCGCGGTGCTTATTCTGGTGTCCCCGCTCCCGGCCGAAGCGGCACACGAGTTCACGGTTTACCGCATGCAGCAGTACGACCTGCAAGGACAGCCCTACGGTGAGATTTCTATTCTTTGTTATGTCACTCTTTGTCCGCGTGAACAAGTTGCTTTTTACGTGATTAAATTTGGCATAAGCATGGACAGTTAGAGCCTGGGAGTCAAATTCATTCAGCGGCAGCCATTCAATGACAACTCGGAAGCTAACATCGCCAGTGCCAAGCCAGTGGGGTTAGCCAAATAGCCTGTGAATGTAGCTCACAGCACCTGACATGTTTGAAAGGGGGATATTTGAATGAAACGACAAATAGCCTATAATACATAACACTTTGAAACATACAATTCATGTTGATAAATCTACACAGATTCTGTGTGAACATAAACCAGGCAGTGACCACAGGACCCACTAGAGTCCACCCTTCTGAACATATGTGATGGTTTTTGGACTGAACAGGCCGATGATCTACGGGTCACACTCACCCGTGACCACGTAGAAGTCATTTTTCACGAATTTCACGAAACATGTGCAAATTATATACCACCCTCCAGGTACCAGAAATGCCATCCTGAACACGGAAGCTCGCACTGTTGAGGCAGAGGTACTAAGTCGTCGCTGTGTGATCATGAAACTGGCAGACTTTTCATATGAGAAATACCAGAAAGCTTTGCGGCAGTCTGCGGGGGCTGTGGTGATCATTCTACCCAAAAATATGTCTGCTCTCCCCCAGGACATCGTACAGGTACCAGTCGTAACTTTGGATAGTACTGGAAATCTTGCCATGTCTGTTTGTTCTAGAGAGTATTGGCTTTATACTAAAGTGAAGTTACTCTCTTTTGCAGCAATTTATGGAGCTAGAGCCAGAGATGCTGGCCACAGAAACCATAATCCCAGTGTACTTTGCCATGGAGGACGATGAGCTGCTGTCCATCTACACACAGACTCTGACCTCCTCCACATCCCAGGGGTCTTTATCAGCAGCCGAAGGTAAAAAGGCATTTCAGACGAGACTATCAGGTTTAATTACAAATGAATAATGTGTTATATTTTTATAAGTTAGCAACTGATATTCAACTACATATTCATGTTGTGTTTTCATAGTGTTACTTCATACGGCCACAGCAAATGGTTTCCAGATGGTTACAAGTGGAGCTCAGAGTAAAGCTGTTAGTGACTGGGCCATCACCAGCTTAGAGGTGGGGAAATCATTCATTTTTGAGAGATTTTAGTTCTCAGTAACAGATTTTGTATATGGGGTGGGCGACACTGACAGATAGTATCTTTTTGGGGAACGTGCACATGACATTAATTTAACCTTAACATTACAAAAATATTACTTTATGTCCTTATTTGGAAGTTGTTGTTTTTTTTTCAGATTTTCAACTTTTTTTGTTGCATTTTTATCCTCAGTAATGTTCTTGATATTCAAATTTTGCAACACTTAAAACTCAACATCACATATAACAATATTATTCATATTTCGATAATCAGGTCAGGAGCCTTTGCATAACTAAAAAGGACTGTGCATTTCACAGGGTCGTCTGGCAGGAGTTGGTGGAGAAGATCTGCCTACAATTGTTGTAGTTGCTCATTACGATTCATTTGGCGTTGCTCCTGTGTGTATCAAGGACTTTTTTCATTTTATTCTGCTGTTACTTGTTTCAGTAACGTATCTATTTTTAAAATTTCTCCAGTGGCTTTCATATGGCGCCGATTCAAATGGTAGTGGGGTGTCTGTGTTACTGGAGTTGGCTCGTCTCTTTTCTAAACTTTACACATACAAGAGGACACATGCTGGGTGAGATGTAGCATTATTTTTTATCGTTTTAGTTATGTGTTTGATTAAAAACATTTGGACTACACAGTAAAAATAACAGTTTATTGCAATCTTTGAAACAATGTGATTTACTGACATCCCATAACCTTGTGTTTTCTACAGATATAACCTGCTGTTCTTTTTATCCGGTGGCGGAAAATTTAACTACCAGGGCACCAAACGCTGGCTGGAGGACAACCTTGACCACACAGGTGCAGTTCAATGAATTAAATAATGAATTTGCCCTCCCTTTTTAAAATGTGTAAAATGAATGGAATGAATGAATGAAGATTTTCATCTCTATTTAGACAAACTTTTCCGTTCCATTGTATCACACTTGTGATGTCATTGGCTTTTGTGATTGTGATTCAATAGACTCCAGTCTGCTGCAGGACAATGTGGCCTTTGTGTTGTGTCTGGACACTCTGGGCAATGGAGACTCTCTACATCTGCATGTGTCCAAGCCTCCCAAAGAGGGTACTCCTCAATACCAGCTGTTAAAAGAGCTCGAGATGGTAAGCACTGCAAAATATACTATTTGGTTTAATACTTACAGGTGCACTGTGCAACTTTTCTGGTTGTGGGTCTGCTACCTACGTGACTTGATGTTATGAAATGTTAATGCTGTTAATGTGTTAATGCTTTGCCTGGAATGTTCCATGGTATGACATTAAACTTATCCATTTAACATTTATTCATTACAGCTGTTTGTGTTACTCAAAAACACAATAATTTCTTCTGTGAATTAGGGTGACTCTCCATAGGTCTGAGTTGTAATATAGAGTAGTGCTGTAACCTGCTTGTCTTCCTCGTGATGGAGAGGTTCAATCTATAGTGTGGAACATTCTAGACAAAGTAATAATATTTCCATGGAGAGGAGCAGGTGGGGACCCTCCACTATAAATGTTAAACTTTGTGCACCATTCAGTTTCTGTATCAATGACTTTTAGACATACACTGTTCAAGTATGCTCTTCTGGTCTCAGGTGGTCTCCAGTCAGTACCCTGAGGTCAAGTTCTCCATGGTCCATAAGAAGATTAACCTTGCAGACGATATGTTGGCGTGGGAGCACGAGCGCTTTGGTATTCGCCGCCTGCCGGCCTTCACCCTGTCACACCTGCCATCCCACCGCCTGGCACAGCGTTCCAGCATCATGGACGTGCGGTCAGTGTCCCCCTCCTCTCATTACGGAGTGGGAGAGCCCCCTGCTGGGTGGGTTCATTACTGCAAGTCAATGCATCTTATAGCCCCATATATTTAGGTTGTACATGTGTTTTGTTTTTTTTTTTTACATTTTTCACATTTCCTGACCTACTTGCCTTGTGCTAGTCCTGATGTTGTAGTCCCTGTTGTGAGATCATCATCTTCACACACTGAGTGACTCGTTTCCCTTGTAAAACAGATTCAGAGTTACATAGAACATGTTAACATATTTGAGACGTACAGTTTTCTTTCTATATTTGACTCAAACGTTTATTTAGATTTCACTTTCTGCACTGTTGTGTCTTTCAGGCCTCATGTTGATGTGAAGAAGCTTGGCAGGAACACAAAAATTGTTGCAGAGGCTCTTGCCAGGGTTATTTATAACCTCACAGAAAAGGTACTATAAAACAACAAACATTATAACAAACATTGCCACTGCCTACATCAGTTCATAATACTATTTTGATCACTGTATAGAGTGCTCCAGGAGACCTGCAGATTTTCACTGAACAAATGGTAAGCAGCTCATGTGACAACAGAATAAAGATATTTGTGTATTTGTATAGATATCCATTAATGCTTTGCATCACATCAGCAGGTGCAGGAGGAGCAGCTCTCCGCGGTGGTAGAGTGGCTCACAGCTCAGCCACGAGCTGCACAGTTGGTCGATAAAGACAGCAGTGTTGTTTCCACACTGGAGTATCATCTCACGCGCTACCTCAAGGATGTGAAGAAACATTATGTCAAAGCAGATAAGAGGTGAAGAGTTGTGTACCACGCACACATTTCACTGAGTTTTCTGTTTCTCAACCAAAGCAATATCTTTTTCTTTCAGAGATCCTGAATTTGTGTTTTATGACCAGCTCAAGCAGACAATGAACGCTTACAGGTAAAACCCATTTTTATGACTATAAAAGTACAGTCATTATTATATTATATATTATATTCTGCTTAAGATATATTTAGTTCAAAGTAACAGTACAAGGGTGCAAGTTTGGTTCCCACAGTAAGTCTACAAGTGACAAAACCAGAAGTTTCAGTTTTGTTTTTTTCTCTACAGAGTCAAGCCGGCCATTTTTGACCTGCTTCTTGCAGTCTGTATTGCAGCATATTTGGGTGTTATGTATCTTGCAATTCAGGTAAGTGATTTTGTAAACTAACTAAAAATACTGAATATTGTCCAGTTTTCTAATCAAAACATTGTCCTTGTTGTGTCTGCAGAACTTTGGTGTTTTATACAGTGTGGTCCGTAGAATTACCCAGCCTAAAACAAAGACCCACTAAACAGTAGTGACAGAGACTTCAGTTTAAAGGTGTATTCTAACAGTACAGTACACTTTCCTCAGACATGAGCTGCAAATGATGTCACATCTTGTCTTGCTGCCAACTTAACTCATCCTCTCTCAAGGACTAAGGGTATCAGGAATGACCAAAATCATATTTTTGTCCTGGTGCATGCTTTTTCACAAGATCAAACATTTCTTGCCAATACTACATGAATTATAAATATTACTTTTCCATTGAATCCCACATTGCCTCGAACTATACCAGTGACTTCTCTGAATTTTGTCTTGTTGGCAGCTAGACCATTTCAAATTTACTCAAGGCAAGTGGTCAGAATAAAATGTGAACTATAGTGATTTCTTTACCTCTGTCCTATTCTGTCGTAACAGAAATTTAACCTAATCGAAGCACTTCCCATTCTATAAATGTACAAATAATAAAATAACAGCTTTGATTTTCCCCTTTTCCCCTTCTAAGTGTGAAAAATATTCATTATTTCTGAGATATTTCTTAAAATCCATGCTTCATTAAAAAAAAAAAAATTAGTTAAAAGTTTATAGAACATATGAACTTAATACTGTTGAAAAAGGTTAACCCACGATTAAGCTCAAGACTCCACTCTTCATCTGTCGTTTATTTTTTACTCAGTTGTTTCTAGTCACTTCCTTTTGTCTGTCAGCTTTTTTTTGTTTTTTTTGCTGATCATGAGTTTTTGTGACCGAATGAAAACCTTGGCTGCGATACTGTCATACATTTTAAATGCCATAGCAAGATTCAGGTCAAGTCAGCATAGCAGTTATTTTAGGTTTAAGGTTGAAATCCTTGAAAATATGGGTAACACCACAAACTCTGAGAATTACAGAACTAGTGCTGAACCAAACTACTAGTATATAATAGCCATGTGGACTTGGCCTTTTTTTTGCCTGTAGTGGATGAATGCTGTTAGATGTATTTTTCATGCATGTTTCGTCACCACCCCCTGGATGTGTGTCAACAATGTGTGTGGTATTTATTTATTGATGGCTTCCATTTGTGCATTGCACTGAGGTCTTATTTGGTCTTAACTGTAAAATTCTCACACAATTTTGAAGAAATGATATCTGATTTGAAATAAATGGACACACAATTTGTTAACTGGCATGTTTTTTTATTGTGTGGGTAAATAAAACATTAACATCTGACGTTAAAATTGTATTACAAAAATGTTTTAATCATTGTCATACTTACAAATGTATTAATGTTATACAATTTTAACAAAATGGGGCAATTTGTGTTGAGTTGATTTAATGGACATGTATATTTAAAATACCTCAACAAATAAGTTAAATGAATGTTTCATTTTCAAATAAGTCCTTAAAATTCTTAAATTCCCTTCCCATTCTGATGCACGATCAGCATCAAAAATACTAACAATAAATTACAGTGCAATTTAATAAACAAATACAGGGCTTAGTGTCCCTCCATTCAACCCCAGCACTCACAAGCCTCTGCCTCTTGGGTGGATATTTTGGCACAGTCAAAGCATTAATGTCAATACTTTCTGTAAAGGTCAAAGTATGAGACTCAACTCAGCCAGACAACACAAGGGTCAATAAGAGGCACTAAGTTTTACCATTTTGATCAGTCTACAAAGGGGCAAGTTTATATTACACATAGGTCTGTATTAAAATCAATTCATTTATAGCAATACTCGATAAGTCATTAACAGCTGACTGGTCAAACCAAGTGTTAAAACAGCAACTTAAAACAACATAGATTGACCAATGTTGCAATATGGATCAGACAAATTCTTTTATCTTTTGAATATTAGTGGTTTTAGTTTGGAGTTATTGATCTCCTCGGCCTTAGAAGGGTAGTCTGAAGCTGCTGCCTTCACACATGGTACCATACAACATATGTATCCAAGTCTAGCTCACCTAGTCTCCATCTAAACATAAAATATTAGCTCAAATTAAATCTAGAGAGTAGACAGTAGAGCAGGGCTCGCTACAGCAGTGCGAGTCCTTTGTGAACATGAGGCTATAAAAGCATTGTATTTTACACTTAAAATCAGAAAGGATTGTACAGTACTGATGTTGTGTAGTTGAACTACAGTGATACGAGCCAGCATTTACATCTGAAACTAGATCCAGATGTGAGTGATGGTCCCTGGATATCTTGTTTGAACAGATTACTTCATAAAAAACAGGAAACATGACAGCTTGGAATAGTGCTCTTTGAGACAAAAAACAGCAGCAAAACAAATTTAACTACGTGAACTACACAAAGTCAAAATGGTGCAAAAGCAGGAGGAGGCTGAGGAAGACAGACAGACACAACGGTCACTCCTCCTCCAACAGAGGGCATCTGTGGCCTGCTCCAGCAGCACAAGCATGCTGTTCATTCAAGCAAGAGCTCGAATTTGATCATGAAGAGTAAATAGATCCCTTATTTTAACAGTTTAGACATGTGTTCCCACACACACACAGAATAAGCCAATGAAACCCAGTCACTGTGACTATATCTGTATATTCAATAGCCACACATGATGAAAGTATGAACCGCACATAACATTAAGGTTTAGCTTGAACTGGTCTGTTTTACAGTCTGTGTGTTCAGTGGTTACAACAGCTTTTAAAAGTTAAGTTTGGACGTTAAAAGGTAACTTACATAGCGAATGGCTTCACCATTTGTTTATCTTCATAGCATCTTCAGAATCATTCCATCATGCATTCCTGAATACCATAAATTGTGCATACATAGGTTTTTATCATATGATTATATTTTACATTATTTGAGGCTATTGTTCTTGTATTTGTTGAACTAAATAGCCGTCACCGATGAAATTAAAAATGTTTACGTATAAAAAATTGTCAACACTGTATTAATATGAAGATGATTACCATCAATCAAATCAGGCTGTTTGCTGTCATTAAATCAGCAATAAGCTTGCATGCCTTCATATCAGTGCAGCATCAGATGCTTAAGCGATGTACACTGAGGAAAGACTACAAACAAAAGGCTCCTACACTACAGAAAAGTCCCAAGACAGTTGTTCATAATTGCTAAAATCAAACATTTTACTATAGTTATTTACTCAGCAGCCTTTTTACATAAACATGTTCACACACACCACTGTGGTGTTTTAAGTTCATATCCGTCAAGGACACAGTACTGAGGCACCACCATTACCACTAACTGTGCGCAGTGATATGAAAATCAATACAATGTGGTGAGAGCAGCGGACGGAGCCAGGCCACTCAGCATGACCAGTACAGAAGACAGCAGTGATTCCCTTACTCCTCTGATTTCACCCAGTTTGTAGAAGATGGAATGAGGGGCCAAAGAATGACTTTATACAAAAGTCAACTTGGGCCAAATACTGTTTTCCACTTTCTAAATATAAAGCAGCTCTAAATTCCTACACAAACACATGTGGGTCACTCGCTCAGTCAAGTGGAGATCCACATCCTGTGCAACCCAACACTAACCAACTACTGTCTGTCAAATGTTAAGTTAGCGACAATAAGACAAAACATTTTACCTGAAAAAAAAAAAAAAACATTCACAGTGCTCTAAAATACTGAGAACAAAATTACATGGTTAAAATGAAAACAAACAAAGAGTAAAAAACGACTGCGGTCAAACATTATTCCTTTTTCGAAGTGAGTGGTCCTAAAAGAGCATCTTGTGTTGTATTTGCCGCTTGTTGACAGGTGGGGGCGACAAAAAGCTTGTTATAGATGCTTCTCCTTGGTGATTCCGTTCTGCACGTGCTTCCTGTTGAGACAGACAATGGAGGAGGATGAGTTTAGGGTCGTGTGCGCTTGTCGGCAGAGGGGATCAGCAGATGTGAAGCATTAGTGCACAGAGGCTATCTGTGGTGTTCAAGGCCTCCCTGATAAGGATAACACATAATCACATCTTCGTATGGAATGAGGCTCTTTGATCCCATCTACTCTGGCCCCCTTCACCCATCACAGAGGCACGAGCTGCATTTTGAGTTAATATACTAAACACAAGAATTGTATTTAGTTATGTTATCAGTTATTTATCAGTTAATGTAAATGTGAAAACAAAGAGATCATTTATCACAAAAAATACCAAAGTGTGTTTATGGTTGCAAAATCAATAGTTTTTGCTTTCAGCAGCTTTTATTTATCATATTTCTGGGTCAGAGGCAACCACTGTTTTTCACTGAGAATCAGTGAAAAACATCTAGGGGTGATCAAAGGTTAACACTGTAATAATCAGGTTCACAGTTGAAACAGCTTTGAGAGGCTCTCTGATAAAAACATACCGATCTATAGGTGCAGATAAAACACAGTCGTTTAAGTTGAGTTGATGTTTGCTGACGTACGCAATGTCCTCTAGTAACACGAATCTATATCTGAACAGTGAACCATTTCACAATGGTGAGAGAGAGCATCAAATACTGACATTAATAAATATATGACATTTGTTTAGGCTATTAGATTGTATTACCACATAGTATAGTTTATCTCGCTTCAACTTGTTTAACTAACCAGGATTAAAAACATACATAGAGGTATCTTACATAAACACCATTAGACAATAATAGGCCTTGTCTGTGCAGTAGCTCATACCATAATGACCTGTTTATTTTTGACATCTTCCACAAATAGCTCCCTTAAACTGCAGCTTGAATTTGTGCCCGAGAGGCTGATAGTAAAAACAATTTAAACATTCAGTACAAACCTGCCAATGAATGCACACACTACCAACACCTCATCCCCTCCTGCTCTCTCCCTCCCTCTCTCCTTGACTTTCTCCTTCACTCTCTCCTTCTCCATTCCCTCTTTAACTGAAATAAGACCAGAGGCGTGTATTGTGTCTCACCCGTGGGCGGAGTTGTGATGTCCAGCATCACCCGCGTCGCTGTTGTCGTCCTGAGCGTGTCTGAGTGCCTCTGCTGCCGCCGCCTTGTCCTCCTCCTCATACTCTCTGACGTCATTCACCTCCTTCATCTTCAGGACTTTGACAACGAAGATCACAATAAACTGAGAAGAGAAACATAAAAGAAATTTTGATTACACACATTCAGGATAATAATATAGCACTAATACACATGGAGAGTGCTTTATACATTGTTAGAGTTGGCCACAAAATCTAAATTGCTCAATAGTGGTGTTTGTGTTAAAGTGGAAACAATATTTAACTAGAACTGATGTTCCCAAAGTTGAGGGTTACAAGATGACTTGAAAGATATAATTATGCAATTATCAATCAAATTTTAAGTGACTGTAAGATTTAAAGGGCCCATATTACGCAATTTCCTGATCTATGTTATAATGTTGTTTCCTCATCACAAACATATCTGTTGTGTTTCGTTTCATTCACTCACGTTTTACACTCAAACTCTGCATATTTAGGCTAAGTTCTTCTCTCAAACAGAAAATGTCTTTTGATGTTATATGGTAATACAAGAAGTACTCCACTGTGTTTTTAAAGTCCATACCCTTTCACTAGAATAATTTTGATAATTTCAGACCTGGAATTACCAATCTCTGAACTACATGGTAGTGACATAACAAGGTGGAACATAGTATTTGGAGATGTATGTGTGAATGAAACAAAACACAACTCCAGATATATTTTTGCTGAGGTACATTATAACATGGCTTAAAGCTCACAGGAATTTTGTGTATTATAGGACCTTTAAATAACACAATAAATTGCTCAGATATATACAATTAACCCTGATTTACATGCTAAACAAAAATCTTCAGTTGTAGGACATTGGGAACCCCTGATCTAGAAGAGATTAAATTTGTTCTTCAAATAAATGGCTGTTTTGAAGGTTATCCATAGCCATTTACAATCTTTGACTTCACAACACCTCTGTGCCAATTTATGAATCAATATAAATTTAAAGAGCAGATTTTGTGCAGTCCAAAATCAATATCTAACAAAGAGTTTCTATATGATGGGTCTCCTTACCAAGAACCAGTATATGTTCATGAGCAGTAGTGCCAGCAGCAAAGCATTGAAGAAGAAGTAGAAAGGAATGTTTGGTACGGACTGCAGACTGGATACACATGTAGCGTACAGAACCTTCAAGGGGAACCAGTAGAGGCGAAACCAAAACCTACAAGACAACAAGCCATGAGATACACATCAAGAACATTACAATAACAATGATTTACACAGTCTGGAGTCTTTACCATGTGATGCTGAAGCTGACAGAGCCCATGTTGGACAATATGTCATTAAACAGGTAATAGCCTCCGCCTCTAGTCTTCAGGTAGACGTTGAGTTTGGTGAATTCAAGTTGTATGTCATTGATATCATGCAGGAACAGCACAAGTATACCTATATTGTGGTATCTAAAATAAGGAGATATAAGCATTTGTTATTATTTCATACTGAATCATCTTTATTTACATGTACATTTTATGTCTGTCTATTCCTGGCATACATTTTGCTTTGGGACAAGAAAATAGGTAAAATAGGCACATTTACAAGTTAAAAGGAACTGATCTGCTCAATCCTGGGTTTGTCGACTATCAGCACCTATCCCAAAGACCTGCATTCAGGTACATGCAGGAGGACAATTCATAATCAGCAGTAGTGTTTGGGTTGGTGAGAAGAAGGCAACCAGAATATTATATTTTAATGTAGTGCAATATGGTACTAAAATAATGTTTAATCATAGTGTGCTGTGCATAAGGGTTACCTTGTAATCTTCTAGAAACAAAATTCAATGTGACTGTAACATTATAGGGTTGTTTTGACCTCCGGTCGTACAGCATTCAATTTGCATTTGCTTTGTGTTTATTTAATTACAGGAAGGAACTTGCAGGATATTTTCAGATCTGTCTAGTTTTTATCAGTTCCTGTTCTATTTCTTCTTGAGAATCTGATGGTTTGAGGGTAGGTCACAGAAGACAACCATGAAGCACTTTTAACTTTAATAGTATTGTAGGCTCGTTTTGGTTGGCTATGTGCTGGTGTCAATTAAATACATGCAAATGCCAGTAAACCTTGAATGCACACTATGTCTGCAAGGTTTACAGGTTTACAGCCATTTGCATATAATATCAAACTGTACTGTAAGAATGAAGTACCTGAAGGCATAGGAGAAGCATATAAGAGCCAGTGTAATGATGTGATGCACCACCATGACAGCAGAGTCCTTCCTCCAAGCATCCATGTAGACTGTGGCGTAGATTGAATGGCCATAGAAGCTGCCCTGTATCAGATAGGCAACGGCAATGTCTAGAGGCACTGACATCCCACTCTTCCAGTCTGGATAAAACAGAAAACAGTGGGTTAAAGAATTACCTTTTCACAATAACACAACCAGCCTGATAGTAGGGTTTAAAGGGCCCAATTTACGCTATAATTTACGATATCACAAACATACCTGGAGTTGTGTTTTTTTTCATTCACACATTTAACACACAAACACTGCATATTTAGGCTGAGTTCTTCTCTCAGACAGAAAAAAGTCTCTTCCACCTTGTGATATCAAATGGTAAAACAGGAAGAGCTCCACTGTGTTTTTAAACTCAGTACACCTTCAGTGGAATCATTTGGATAATTTCAGTGATGGTATATTGCCCATCGCAAAGCTGTTAACTTCATCACAAGGTGGAACAGAGCATTTTGAGTTTTGGAGATGTAGTCAGACTAATGATAAAGGTTAACTTAAACGTGTAAGAAGACAACTCCAGATATGTTTTTTTCAATGAAGTAACAGCATTATAATGTGACAAGCTAATTTTGCATATTAAATGACCTTTAACCTGCTGTTTGATATTGAGAACAGGGGCACTGCAGCAAAACACATGGTAAACAGCCCATGAATCTAGTTGATGTTGTAGCTCTTAGCTGTACAGCACGATATAGCATGGTCAGCCTTTTTGGCAAGCTAACATGGTTTCATTTTCATTAAAAATTAACCACAGGATTATTTCGAAACACTTAAAGGCACAAATATAAGCACAAATAATATAGTGGCAAGCCTGGCATAAGAATAGAAAGGTAATTGTGCTTAACTCTAAATATACTAACCTTGAACTACTGCTAAAATCGTAAGAGACAAAGAAAGTAACTGAGTAAGTGAGACTTGGCACTAGGTAACACATTTTGAAGTGCTGAAGAAAATATAATTAGATAAACACAGTATAAAAGAATAACCCTAAAGCAGGATCGCCCGAAAAACATTCTAAATGTTCATGAACTGCATTAAATAAGAGGATGAAACAGCAGTAGCTAGTAGTATCTGTCATTTGTCATAGAAGTTATTTATTTAACCTTTTTCAGCTCAAATGTTGTTGTAGTACATAGCATAAGTTCCACTCTAGTATACTCAATATAGTCATTATTGTGAAAAGTCCACTTGGCACCTGGGCAAACATCTGCATGAGTATATTTGCTCTAGTTAAGATATCTACACAAAGTAAATACATTGTTTGTTTGAAGTATGTTTGAGATATACGGGGGCTGAAGCATATACAAATAGTCTCTGCATGCAACTGATTGGACATGGATGCTCTTTGGCTCAGATCACCACATAGTGAACTATATACAGTGACTTCCAGGGGACACCAGATGTGAGGGGTCAGCTGGGGTAGTTACCGTAGTGCGGCTGAAGGAGGGGGGCAACAGGGATCAGATTTACCCTGAAGCATGAGACTGAAAACAAGCCCAGCACGGCCTGTTACATTTACCTCAAAAACATCTCAGATCTACGGCGGTTGAATGGAAACTTTCACTGCGCAGTTTGAGTGAGGTTTGTCTGAGTTGAGATGGGGTTTCTGTTGGGCCTCGTGTAATGTTTATTGATTGGTCCTTCCGTCATTAAACATTGAGAGGCAGGCTGCTCAATGAACACGGCCAAGACCTTGCAGGGGAACTGGAGATCCCATTTCACTCTCTCTTTTCTCTTAAGAACCGTCCCCGATGCGGCCATCATCAAAGATCAATTTCATTTTCACTATTTCCTCCTGTGTCTCTTAGGGATGTCACGATTATTGTGAAAAGAAACATAATGATTTCATGATTATTCACGGTTGAAATCCTTAATTTTCCTCAAGTCTAATTGGTAGGGTTGTCAAAAGTATCAAAGTCCAGCTAGTAATTAATACTAAAACTACTATGAAAACTAGTCTCATTTCAAACGTAGTTACAGAAAAAAAATTATGTAAATTGGACCAAAAGGGACATTTCTGAACAGTCTGATCTTGATCTATACTACAAATAGTGTAACATTACATGGCAATATAAATACATATTATTTTGTGTTGTGCAGTTTATTGTCTTATATCACTGTGGTGTGTGAGTTTTAAATGTTTGTATTTGTTACAATACTAACAATAGCAGCAATTATGAAATGAAAACTTCTAAATGTGTGTGTGTGTGTGTGTGTATATATATATATATACATACATTTAAATGACTTAATTTTACTACTAATCATTTTTGTATAGTTAGTTATATTGTGACACAAATAATCCTGATCAATTAGTCACATAATCCTAACAACCCTAGTATCCCTGCAGGAGTCCATCCTATTTAGGGCCTTTCACAGTGCAACGTCCTCTGACAGCCATTACAGGTGACGGAGCAATTAAAAACAAGCCTGCTCCTTTCGGCCAGTATACTAGCTGCACTCAGAGTGATGGGAGAGGACAGGGGCCCTGACACCTCTCTGTCTGATGGAGCAGGCCCCACACCACTTTCCTCTGGATCCTTCTTCCATTAGTTCTGACTCCTGAGACACAGCAAAGGCACACTTCATCATTCTGACAACTCTCCATCAAATACTAACTGAGCTTGTGTCTTTATTAGAGCTGTAAGAAGAACCATTAATCTACATTGACGGTTCTGTTCATAATAGGAGTTTAATTCAATGCTTTTTCGATATTAGATATACATTGGAATTCCTAATAAAAAATAGAGCAGTGGTTCCTTCAGAAGTTGTGAAACACAAAGTTGGGGGGGTCGCAAGATGATTATAACACTGTATTCACTTTTTTTTTTTATTTAAATGTAATGTACTGTAATGTTGTGAAACTAACTAGATAAACTACAAAAACCTGATTTTAAATGTTTTCCTACTTTAAACTGTTGCAAGCACCAATTTCATTTTGCGGTGGGGGGCCCAGGTTGGTAGCATGATTACTTTGCGGGTCCAGGCCTATTAAGTTTTGGAAATCAATACTGCAGAGTTTGAATACAATATTGATTAGTCTATTGTTTTCCCAGTAGAGAAATTTAAATTGATTTACTTTATTTTCATGAGACTTGCTATTATTTTAATTACTGCAGCCCAATGTCTATGCTTAATATAAAACTACAAGCTTCCATGGGACTTACACTTTAAATGACACAATTTAATGAAAGACAATGAGGCATAAATGTTGCACATCTTACTGTAGAAAACAGAGGGTGGGTCGTGGAAAAAGGAGTAGGAGCTGAAGAAGAGCAGATAGGAGCTGTATGACCACGACATGGTGTAGAAGACCAGCTTCCACGCACTCTCTGGCATCTTGGCAGCATCTTTGGGCAGCAGCCTCCACCTCTGTGCTAAAGGCTGTGGACACACAAACAGTTTCAGAGACGATAGTGTTAAGTTAATGTCACACCACATATAATGCAGAACTATTACAACACACAAAAATGCAAATTGCTTGTCAGTGCTAGCACCTTTTGTTTTTCTATGTAGAATGGTGCCCTGTTGTGCATAAATACAATGCAAAATTTTTTGTTTTGTCTAACATAACTACTGGGCACACAGTTATAAGAATATAATAAAACAAGACCATATTCAAGTGTAGCAGTCACATTCAACATGATCTCCCATGTACAAACTCTCCTTTCACAACTGATGTCTGAATAATGTATAACTACTCTACTCAATATACTCAAACAAGCCCTCATAATGTGCAGTGTTATAATAACTCTGTCCCAGATGTACATGTGTTTATGCTGTATTGAAATGTCAATAGAAGGTGGCCGAGTGCTTTTGTTATGGACTCTTTAGATTTATTTTCTTCAAATGTAGGAATTGCAATGCAAATACTTAAAAACTACACTTTTTCATTACATTTATGACACATATTGTGTGTGAAATGTGAATGACTCAGCTTATGACTGCATGCAAGATGTGTGTTTTACTCTTGGTGTTTTTATCAACTGTAGTTTGCACTGCAAGTAGAAACAGAGGAAGTTGAGGACATGACTTCTGACAAACTGATGAAGCATTATATCAAGGTTCCTCCCTGCACTTTCAGCCACACTTCAGTCTGTAATTCTCAGCCACATAGTTACAGTCAGGATAAATGGTACTTCTCAGTGCCCACACAAACACCAAACAAAAACACAATAGAATCAGTCGCAACATTTTGGCGTGAATTGTGCTCCTGACACCTGCCATCTAACTTAGGCCTGTCATAATTTTTCATTCTCTGAATTTAAGACAGTCTTGCCTTTCAGTTACACAAGACTCAAAAGGTTTCCTTTTATTGCTGTAAGGTAGGCTTGTGAAATAAAATAATACCCAGATACTAGAAACTATAGTATTGAAACTATACAAAAAAAAACATAAATAAAAACCATAATAATAATAATAATAATTATTATTATTATTATTATTATTATTAGTAGTAGCAGTACCAGCAGCAGCAGCAGCAGCAGCAGCAGCAGCAGCAGCAGCAGCAGCAGCAGCAGCAGCAGCAGCAGCAGCAGTAGTAGTATTGTGTCAACACTGGCATCAAGCCTTTGCCCTACTATCAAAATCAAGTTAAAATTTTTAGTACTTATTGTAAAAGAATGGACAAGGAGCAGCCCAAAAACACAAACAGAGAGGAAATCTTTTCATCGATGATGTCTTAATAAGATTCACAATTTGCAAGGAAGACGGTGTACTGTACAGTATTGTTATTGTATCTATTTGAATACAGTTCTATTATTACATTTAACAGGGACAAGTGCAGGTTGGCTAATAAACCCTCATCCTATAGGACCCTAAATAAAATGCACACCTCCAGAGGCGCGTGAAGACCTGGAGTGAAATGACACTGTGTAACCAGAGGAAGGAAAGTGAAAGAGGCCCGGGTCAGTGATACTGTACTTTTCAATCTGATGTTACCCGGCCCACTCGTCACCAGGACAGGATCCAACAAGCCTCTATGCCTGATTACATGACAAATTTATAGGGAAAGTGAAGCTATGGCGAGCCCACACTGAAAAAAATTACTTCTGGGGGTAGTAAAATATATTAAATCAACTGTGGTCATTTTTACACTAATAACATAATTCTGTGAGAACTATAACTTTAACTTTAACAGCAATAAACAAAATTTACTTATTTTACTCATGTAGTCAAAGTATTGTGTTTAATGAGTAAGTTCTACTATATAATCACCAATACGTTTTAAAGGTTTTACAGTCGCTACTCATAAACACAGAAATATTAAGTAATACCAAAGTTCTTCTAAATAAGTCTCAGCACTCAGTAGCTACATATTTGGGGCTGGTAGCTCAGTTGTAAGAGCGTTTGTCCACTGGTCCAAAGGTTGGGGGTTTGAATCCCAAATTTGAAAACCTCTCCCAGAAATGAATGCTGTAGTTGTGTCCTTGAGCAAGACACTTAACCCACCTTGCCCCCAGTGTCTGCTTGCATTGGTGTGTGTGAATGGGTAAGTGGTTTCTTGTAGTAAAGTGCTTTGCATGCCTTGAAGGTGGAAAAGCACTATATAAAAATTGAAGTTCAGTATATATACTAGACATATAATATTTACTTAATTATTTCACAGTAGCAATGCAATTAATTATGACAATATTTTATATATTTTACTTAATTTATTTACATAAATATAACTTCTAACTTTTAAAAAATGTGAATAACAGTTATTCAGTAATTTCATGACGTGGTAAGTGCATTTTACTTAATACTGACAGGTAAATTGTACCCGATATTATAGCTGTAAAATTTACTTAAAAAGTGCTAGTGCAAATTGTTATGAGGATTTTTTTCTAGTAAATCTTACAAGTTACTTTTTTCTGTGCAGTCTCTTCTGTCTTTATCCTCATCACATGTGTGCACATTTGTAAGAGTCACACAGCAATAAGGGAAGGAAGTGGGTGAGGGAACGCTGTAAGTCCGAATGAAAAAATACAAGAAAAGGCAGAGTAATGTTTTTAAAAAGGGGAAGGTGACATTTGGCACTTCGGGTGTTTGTAGTTAATTTTACAGTCCATTCACTTTAGAGCGGAACTAATATATATAAGACTATATAATAAGATGAGGTATTGTGGTTGCAGAGGATATTAAATTATAATCACAGCCTTGTGATGTGCTCATGGTGACAATTCAATTTGAATTCATCTTTAACTTTCAGCCACAGACAAAAATGTAAAATAGTGGTCTTGTCCTGTCATGCAATGGAAGAGAGACAGAAGCACATGATCTATCTGTGGCCTCTGATTGGTCGGACAGTATACATGTGACACGTGCCCTGTAAATCCTGAGTGAGGGCAGTAGATCACAGGAGGACACGTCTCTCACTTTGTCCAGCTGCACCAGTGTCTCTCCATCGCCCAGTCCTCTGTGTCTCCCTCCTGCCCGCACCATTTATTTATAGAAGCCAGCTGTCAACACACAGCACAGGCTACCCCCCGTCTCTCACCGCATCAGCCCCAACACACAAACTCAGCAATGGGGCTCATTACAGTTACTGAAAGCCAGAGTGCAAATAATAGAATAACCTAATCTTGCAGACAGTCCTCATTATTGCCCATACCAACAACTCAACTGCTAGACCTTGTAAAGCGTAACCACCTTCTTGTGCCCTCGCAGACGTTTGCCTGTAATAATCACACTTATTTTGGTTATGATGACAAGGTGTGACAGCTCATAACAGCAGCTGATGTCAGACTGGAACACTGTAACGATCATCTACTGTGAAAATCACATCCTCATTCTTTTCAAGTGTACTTCAAATATAGGCAGTGGTAGAAAGAGTACTGATAATGTGTACTTATGAGTAAATGTTATATGCCTGATTAAGTACTCAATTACAAGTACCAAGTACTGCTGCTAAATTTGTACTTAAGTAAAAGTAAAAAGTACACAAGAAAAATCCTCCTCCTCCAATCAATTAAACAAACAAGTGTAAAATCCAATCCCAAATGTTTTCAAACGGAGTTCTGATATCACACAGTACCAGGATGTATGAGAGGTTTTTGTTTGCCAAATTCCCCTTGGTTTGTCACATTTGTGATATTTTTAGGTCAACTCCATTTCTCCATTGAAATTACATTATGTTTCACTTCACTTTTGCCTCCTGTTGCTTCCATTCTGGGATGTTTAATGTATTTGTTTACAAACTTTTAAAGGGTCTGTACTTCATAAAGAAAGCAGGGGTCTATCCATATTCTGGTCACAGCGACCAGCAGGGACACCATCTTTGTTTGAAATGCAGATTGTGACATTATGTAACACTCTGCTATTCTGTGCATTTGTGCCACCAGTCCACCACTCCAACAAAACCAATTCAATCACTTTACACTTTACCCCCTATAGGATCTGAGACCATATAGCAAAGTATAAGGGAATTCAGCCTTTGTGGACAAAAAGACATAGTTCAAGTCCATCCTCTGACAAGCCTTCATTGCATCTCAGCGCTATTGGTTATAACGTCCCATGATATCAGAAGACTGGGGAGAAATTAGACAGAGAGTGTGTGACAGGACCTACGGATGAGCACAAATGAGCTGTTCCCTTGGCAACCACGCAGTGATGCCGATGAAGACTACCGTTGGGCTCAAAACTCCCCTTTGCTCCTGCCCTCCCTGCGCTCCCCAGCTGCACACTCAAAGCTACATCGTCCATGCCCTTCCTGGAAGCAAGGGCTGAGAGCTGAGTGAGTGAGCCACCAGTACTGGCCTGTTGCATAGAAAGAATGAACTGGGCTGATGGTGAGTCAGGATGTAAGCTTGTGAATGAATGTGTTCAATACAAATCAAGGCTTTAGTTTGGTCTTGAAATGGCTGACGTCACTGTGAGTAACAATGATCCACAAATATATCATGTCTAAGGGTGAGTACCATAAAAGGTGACAGTACCATACAAAAAAGCTGAAAAAAGTATCGACCTGGTACCAAAAAAATAAATAAATTAAAAAGACATATATCATTAAAGTTGTGGCACCCAAAAAAAATGTAAAAGTACCCAAACCTAATCATGCCTATTCCAGACACTATTCTCAAAATATAATTTTTTAGAGCAACATGATATAAACATATTGAAATATAATCTAGTTCATAACAAAATAAAGAAATAGTTCTTCAGTTTCATCCAATTCTACTGACTATCTACACAGAGATAGAGACATTAAGTATAGCCTTAATGGGGAATTAGGGAATGAAGGGAGCTTAGTCTTTGTCCCAGAGGGTAGAAGAGGACAGTTGTCATGAATGAGGTCATTCTTGGGCACTTCCTAAATCCCCAATTTAAAACAATACAAGGGAAATGAAGCTATTCATCCAGGGGTAATCGCAACTTTCATTACAAAAGCAAAACAACAAACAAAACAATACCTGTGAGAATTATCATACCTCCTGCAGCTCTCCAGTCCATTTCCATACCTCCTACTGCTCATATGGCCTGACTTGCTGTTCATATATGTTTCTCATATAAAAGTAGTAGTAGTTTACCTCCAAACAAAGAGCCCTTTAAACACCTTTTCTACCACTGTTTAATGTGTCCCTGCCCACCAGAGCTCACTCAAACATAAAGCATGAATGAAAGCGCTAACTATGTTCCTTTGTTAATGTGAGACAATAAAGACTTTATTTACCCTGTTATTATAAGGACAGGAGTGTAACAGCAGACCCACACATGACTGATGACCACAGTGATCCAGGTGGTCTGACTAGCTCTTCATGAGGTTTAGCTTTCTGCTACAGGTGACACTCTGAAGACTTTCACCATTCAAAAACATCTAGTCTTTTGTTTTAAATTGTTAATTGCAGAATTTGGCATTATTTATAATTCTGAAACCCATGGATAAAGTGTGTAATGGCAGTGGGGGTGCACTGAAACAGTAACAGATATGTCCAAAATACTGCCATGATTTTATTTATGTTCTGTTGTGAAACAATATAAATCAAATGCTCAGTGTGAAATTATGCAAGCCACACACAGTAGGCAGCCATGCAGTATAATATCACAAATCACTGTGTCTTATGTAATACACCGTAAATCAACATTAAAACTGATGAATTAGCTAAATGAATGTGAGAATAAATTACAGAAATGCATTACTTTAACCATAGACCTTTATCGGGTAATGAAACAATTGCGTGGATGGATTAAGGCGGATGGCAGTTGACACAATTTGCTTATGACATCATTAAACGCGTTTTATGACTGCTCATTCGGAAACTAATTTGCAAGAATCCACACACACTACAGGCAGGGCTCAGCCTCATTCGAATTTTATATTATTATATTTTATATTTTATATAATAATATTTTCATATTGATGCTCGTGAAGCTACTGTAGCTTACTTCATCTGGCCACACTTACAACACTGCCTGAAATAATGGCTTGAGTTGTAGCCTATTTATAGTGCTACTTGTTTCAGTTCTGTATTTGTTCAGCCTAAATTGAATGTGTCCTTGTATGAAGAGCAAAAGGGACTGGCCTAGATGCACCTGTTTGAAGAAGGCAAAGAAAATAAAAGCATTACAGTAACCTACCAATGCACATTATAATATAACCTACCTATGTACATTATAAAGTTTGGGAGGCCAGAAGGAGTGGTTAAATGCTGCTCTGTAAGTTATATCCTACCTATCAACATGTAAGTGAATCTGCAAACATGTATTATCATATTTATTGTACATTGTTAACTTAAATGTAAATGTTGATGTTTTGTCTTGAGTAAACGTGTTAATATGTTCTAGTGCTGTGTATTCTATTGTCCCTGTTCAAATAAAATCGAAATACATGTTTTTGACTATATCACACATTAACATTAATATGCAAGGCTTAGTTTGGTAAGCACTGTCATTCACTGTCATGTAAGAAAGCCAGAACATTCACATACTAGTATCTCTTCTGTAATGATCTCTTAACTAACTATAAATATTTAAAGTTGTACACAATATACTTACTAGTCCAATAACCCAAATATGAAACATATGACTGTCATTCATAATGCAGTATCAAAACTAGTGGCAACACAGACAGAAATGGTATGGGAGTGTGTCTTGTCCAACAGCAGCAGCTATGAAGTTTATAATTATCCACCCACAGATAATCTAAAGCTGGCTCACAACACATGCCCACATGCACTCCAAGCAACACCACTTCAAAATAATTGTAAAAACTATACAGAAAGTCATTTTCCTGCAGCTCCAGTGAATCATGTTGATTAATACAAAAAATAAAGATGAGAGGGGACAGTTTGTGCCAATAAATCCACCACCATTCCCAAAACAAAGTCCTAATGCTTCTGTTTTCTGGGTATTGACCAGTTTAGAAATCTTAGCCACAGAAGAAGTTCTAATTATATTACTACATAAAGATGCATTATCATTCACCACTGTATTAAATAACTGTGTAAGTGAAATGAGGTGAGCATTATTGATTCAGAAATGCATTAAAGAGACAATAATTACAAAATAGTTATACAAAAGAAACAAGAAGCTGTATGTTATGGTTTGGAGTAATTGAATTTCTTTGTAGGATGCTGTCACACTTTGTAAGCTGTCTGGTGGGTAGAGGGAAGTGTAAAACATCCCTTTATAGTCAGTCATTTTAGCAGAACCACCTCATAATTGTTGCCAGATGTCAGGTCCTCAGGTCCCGCTCTCAAAGTGTTACACAAACGAGCTGTTTGCAGTGTTTACAGGAAAGAACATCACATGTTGGTGGCAAGGGGCAGTGAAGGGAGAAAATGTGACGATTCATGGCACTGCTGCTATAGCAATGAGCTAAAAGCTTCAGTATAACAGCAGTGTGACCAAGGGACATTCTATTCTTTACTTATGGGTTTATTTAAATAAAACAGACACTGTCAATGACAAGGAGATGATTGAAGAAAAAGTGAGTCTGTACATTTGCTTCTGTTTTGCCATTGTGCTGTGGCGCTCCTCAGTTTAAACGTAGCCTTGTTATAACTTAACAGCTGTCCAGGGAAAAGTGTATGGCGGCAATCTGCTTATGCCGCGCTATGTTAAGGAAGAAAAATAAGCCAAAAAACAGCACTCGCAAAAACAAGTGGAAAAACAGTGTAACCACTCCAGTCCAGAGGACGGTCCGGCAGTCCATTCATGCATTGTCCTGTGATGGGCTGCCACTGAAAATCTTGATTATGAACAAAAATGTAAATAAAATGTTATAAAGTGTAAAGAAAGAAGGCAGGTGGTGTTCTGATGTTCAAAAACTCAAATAACAGTTATAACAGTATAACAGTTGCAAATGTGTAAGAATACAAACACATATAAGAGTGTCCACATAGATGGGGTATCAAAGGGCTGCACTAACTGGAGACCTAAGACACCAAAACACATACTCTGTTTCCAGGTTAAAACTATATAAATAAAACAATAAAACATGAGGCATGCCAGTTACTATTGAAAATGTAACAAGCAACAGTACCTCAAACATACTCAAGTGAAAGACAAATCAGGAGGACTGCATGTAAGCTTAGCCTACTTATAACAGATATGCAGATTCTGAAGTCTTATGCATTATATATAATGTAAGGCACTGTAGCACACATCAGGGCACAGGTTAATGCCATGAGATGACAAACACATGGGCCTAGTCATGAGGATGTTACTAAAACATTCAAACATCAGCTCAATAATTTGCAAAGCAATCAGTGTCAAAATTACAAGCCGCTTTCACCTGAGTGAGCACTTTTAGCTGAGCGGATGGCACTTCCTCTGACCACAAATCCTATATTGAGTTTCTCTCTGTGGCTCTAATGCACAACAATGAGCAAGTGCCCGGTGGAACCAGATCTGGGTTCTGTGGTTGTGGATCTTGTCAAACCTCAGACTGCTTTCACATTTAGAACATTGGGGTATGAGGTGCTACAGCTCCACAGCAAGATAAGCTCTGCAACAAGGCCGGGCTGGCAGCCACCTCTCTCTGCTCTGTCACTGAGTGTGTGCCTGTGTGAGCGTCAGACTACAGCACACACAATATACGTGACTGCAGCCCATCAGGAATTTAGACACCTCCAGATATTTTGTTGATCATTTTTAAGTTTACTCAGAGTTGCTGAATCAGGAGAAGTCTTAAGCTTGATTGCAATGACTACTTCTACAAACTATAAAACACAGTGTAAACCCCTTTGCTTCCTCATTGCTCCCATTATAGTCTCTGAGACTGCTGCTTAATAGTTTCACATCCTCATATCAAAACATGCAAACATATAAACAAGAAGCCTTTACACTGCCACAAATGAACTATTCTGTTCTTACATCCATATCTGAGTGGTATTTGTTTTGAACACAATTTTTGAATGCCAGTGTCAATGTGAAGCGGTCCATCGACAAGCATTTTCATTGAACCCAGAGATAATTGAACATTACAAAACACACACAGCGCTCTATACAAAAGCCTTCACCACCCCCAAAACCGCTCTGCCTGAGTGCCAGCAGAATGTGAATGATGGCCCTCAGTAAATGCATCGTCTCCTACATTCTGGTTTAGCATGAACTCCACAGCAGTGACACAGAGAACAGGCCGCTTTGGCTCCAGGTGCTGACCTCATTTCACAGCTCTCAGTCGACAAGGCTAAAGTCCACTCACTGTCACTGTCTCTGCCAACAAAGTGACAACAAGAGGGCGAAAAACAAACTCTCATTTAAACCTGGATTCTGTAGGCTGCAAATGTGGAGTTTGGTTTGAACTAGGTCAAGTTTCATTCTTCAAACGTGACTGTAAGTAACAAACAGGAAGCTAATTATTTTTATCTGCTCTTGAGGAAAATGGATCAAACTGCGGAAATGTGACAGACAAATGTCAAAACAGTGTTTAAAATGGAAACCTTTAACAACATCTAAATATTAATATAAACATTCACTGTAGTAAAATGCTTTGCATGACAAAAAACAAACTCATTATCTGTGGTCACAAGACAGCATTGTACTGGGAATCATAACTCATAGGGATTGCACTGCTTCCTATGGGCAGACATTTAATCACCTCATGTTTACAGAATGGTGTATGTGTCTAACTCAAAGAATGGACTTAATTAGGCCTCGGTGCCTCACAGACAGCGACTAATGTGGTCATTCTCGTCATAGCTTTTTATTATCTACTGTATGTGCTATTCACCATAGCATTGCTTTGACCTAACTGTGAACCTTGCCCCTCCACAAAGACATATAGAGGTGAATAACTCAGATCTGTTTGAGGTTAAAGTCTTTCCTTGAATGAGAGTCACATAGACTAAAAAAGGAAACAGTTCTCATTCCATGCATTCTCAGGCCACATCTGGATTTAGACATGAGGCCAGCGCTATAACATCATCATTGTAGCATGTAAGGAGCAAATGACCCCTCCTTTTCCCCCACCCACTGAAGATGGTAGAATATCAAATCTGAGGCCCGGGTATGTGTGCAGATGGGCCCCTCCCTGGGGCATTAACAGGGTGGGGATCACAGTGGGGCTGACTTACACAGTAACAGTGCAAATGATTCAGGCAATGGGCTGTATAGGCGTCCAACAGACATAGACTGGACATCTGGCCTGATGGGAACTAAATGTGACATTCTCCAATTAGTGGCAGACATTTTAAATACATCAGTGACTTTAAATATGTGGACAGTAAGCCTTAATTGACTTATCCTAGTGGTGAGGGGCTATAACTATAACCATAACTATAACTAATAAGATTTATTACGGTTTCAAAAAGTGATGTTTAAATCACTGGCCTAAATGACAGCACTGAAACAAGTTCAACTGCTCCTCCTTTGAATGGCTCATGTGTCAAGACGTCCTTGGCATCACTGAGTCAGGGCTCTTTCCCAAAACATTCTCTGTAAAAAGTGGGCAGTTTAGGGACATATACAATAGCCAGTGTCAAGAACAGAGAAAATGTATGTTTAGGGCAAAGAATTGGTATGACATGAATGAATGTGGACCTTGAGAGAGAGTAGAGCCTAACTTAGTGTCTTAGGTCAGGTTAATATTTTCTGAGACTGGTGAAGTCTGACAGCAATTTGTGCTCTGGCTTGTCAAATATTTGTTACCAAGTGTTATCCATGTTGTGTAGCCTGTTAATGATAGAAGCAGGCCATGTTTCAGCAGCACTGACATTCTAATTAGAGGAATGAGCCAATAATCCTATTCATTAAGGGTGTTTAATTCACCTTATGGAAAACAGGGAGGCTTGGTTGTCTTGGTGCTATGGTTACGTACCTGGAACAGACTTTCTGTCAATCCCCGCCTGACCTGGGTCCACAAAAAGGCGCAGAAGAAGAAGAGGAAGATTTCAATCCACGTGATGTACGCGTTATCCAGGAGAGTCCTTTTGGAAAGCTCCAGCCCACAGGCACTACAGTCTCTCCATGCGCCGAACATGGACGAAGATGCCTTGATGATGAGATCCAAGTATCCAGGCATGGGTTCCACTTGCACCGGCTCAGCACCCTCATGGTGACTCTCCATGATGGTGGTACTTGGAGATGAGAAGAAAAGCGTGAACCCAAGAAAAAATTAAAAGATACCGAGCCCAAGGAGCAACAGAGTCCACGCCGTGTCACTAATCCGCCAATCAGCTTGCAACCTCACCTTAAACGCAAAACAAGCTTATCTAACCAGCTTACCCTCTTCAGTAGCTAATTCTTTGTTTTCCATATTAAGACATGGCCCACATTGAAAACATTTTTGTATAGAACATGTATTGAAATAACGGGCCAGCAGATCTGAACACGGGAGACTTAATAATAATGCTTTACAGCTATTCTTCAATAGACTTTAGGTAGTTAATAGGAGCCATTAACGCCAGTCAGTTAGAGGTTTTGTCTGCTCATCATTCCGCTACGCAGGACACACCAGCGGCAGCGCGCTTTGGCTAGCCTTAGCTAAGTTAATAAAAGAAACGTAACATAAAAACACCATTAGCACTGGCAGCAATTCCAGTGTAGGGTATTTCTCTAATAAATTAATTATAGATAAGATGCTATGTACATATACAAAGACAAGGCCCGTGTTCATTGAGGTTTGGTAGCATTTCAGCGCCAAGCCCTACCAGCACATGCGATTATTGTGCCGCTATGCCGTCGATCTCATTCTCATCTCTGTACGTTTTCGCCTTATATAACGCCGCCGCGCCGTTTCTTCAGTTTACACAGCTGCAAAATCCCATCAGAGTCGGACCAAAAGCACTACTTAATGGTAACTTGGCCCGGCGAAGCGAAAACGTGAAATCAAAAGGCTTTATCCTTCCGAGATGAGGCTACGGTGGGCTCTCTCTCTCACTCCTCTCCCTCGCCGCTGCTGCTCTAGACTGGACCGGTGCGTAGTGCGGGGGGCTACAGTCTATGGGGGCTACCAAGCTGCGATCTGGAGAAGAGCCGCGCTCAGCTTCAGCGGCTCAGGAATAAAAAGGAGACAACCGCGCCGCGTGCGTTTATGCAAAATAGAAAAAAGACGCCGTGGGGGCGTGACGTAACGCAGACCGCTATCTTTCTTTTTGAACACGCTGCTCTGAGGATTAAAAAAATAAGGTTCACTTAAAGAGACAGTGGTGCACATGCCGCTCCCGAATAGTGTACATTTTGCTTTAAAGGGGCAAATAAGTTTAAAGGTGGAGGGTTCAAATCCTATTCTTCCCCAAAGAGATTGTGATTTTCCGAGAAATGGCATGTGACATTATGGAGTTAGATCGCTACATGTGTAGCAACATACATGAACATTCACACAAACTTGCTCCCTCTTTTCTGTATCACTCGAGGAAAAACTAGAACATAACTCTGCTACATATGTAGCAATCTGACTGCACCAAAAGGATTTTTGCCAATAAAACACCTGTTATTTAAAAGAATGAAAATAACAATATTCGTGGGTTACAGCTTTCCGTTGGGTGCAAACGTTTTTTTTGTTTTTGTTTTGTTTTTATTGTTAAGCAGTATGGCAACAGTCCTACTTTTTTCATTCTGAAACAAAGTGGATACCATACAGTGAAAGAGCAAATATTTCAAGAGACAAGCAGATTATAGACCCTCCACCAGAAAACCAACACAGTGCACCTTTTAATACATCTTTTTGGTGTGTAAAATGCTCATATCCATAGCAACAAAATGATTTAATACTAGTGTTCTGCCCTAGATTTTGAATCTCAAGGTGTAACAAATTTAAAAAAAGAATACTTTTTTTTTCTTTTTAATATGGGCTGAGTTTATTTTGGTCACAAATCATTTGTCAAGCTAATGTACTAATTGCAGGCTAATCATTAGAAATTAAGCATTACATGATGTCTTTAAAGGGTCTATTACAGTTTAAAGATAATGCTTTATTATACAACACGAAATATTATATTATTAGTTGTTTTGTAGAGTTAAATACAGCCCAATTCACATTACACAAAGAGTTGTTTTTTTACAAGCTACAAAGGACAAAGTTGATCATGAGTATGGAATAGAAAGATGAATAAAATAAAATGAACACATTTTATTATCAAGAGTAAATGTTTCATGCTGTAGCAGTCGGGGCATACTGCATCGCTAGTCTGTCAAATTCATTCTCCTGGGGAAAACAAAGAAAAACAGTAAGGAAATATGTTATATAGTTGTAATAATAATTGTAGGGTTAAACAATATGGGGATAAAAACTCAAATTGTGACCCAATTCCTGTCATAATGTCAGTGACTATCGATGTACAGTGATACACAATTTCTCCATGTAATACCGCTGTCTGTACAAACAAGACAAAAATGTGATCTGGCTCCCAAAAATAATATATATATTTTAACATATTACCAAACTCTAAGTAATACCATAACAGCTCTTTTGGAATCAGTTTGTGACACTCTAGTTTTATATACACTCATAAATACTACAAAGTTACAAAGGCCAAAGATTCAAAGTTGAATGATCTCCCTTTGGATTTGCTCCAAGGACACCTGCTACAGAGAACCAAAACAAGCAAGCATGGCAATTGAATTATTCAAGGCTAAAAGGTTACAGCTGCATTCCAAGTAATAAAAAGTAATAATTACCCAGGAGTTTATCTATTGCAAATTAAAGGATAAATTAAACTCCTTTAAGTCAAGTTGTATTCATGATAGCTGAGGTAGTGAATTGACATTACCTTAGCCAGATAGTCCTTCAGGAATGGATGGCTTCTGTGTGCATCTTTGAGTTGTGATAGATACCTGTTGGTTACCTACAGAGGAGCAAAGAACAAATCAAAACTATAAAGTGACATAAATAAAGTAATACACACTGGCAGTCAAATTCACATTAACATAGATTTAAAATGTGTTTTTGAAAGTAGAGTTAATCATGATAGACACACTCCAAGAATTCAGCAGTAATTATAACTGTGCAGTGATGGCTTCAAGTCACATGCTGGTGCAATACTATGAAGTTCATCTCAAGTAAGATCAATCACAGAGCCTTTATCTTATGAACTCCTGACTGTCAAGATGAAAACCCCAAACACAGCAATAAATCAGGAGATATGCTTAGGTGACCCATGGGATGGCTCAAGCAATCAGAGACTAGATTAGATAGGGCATCTTGTAGTTGGCCAATGCATGTCTTCTATACTTGAAGTTAGATTGGTTTAAATGGACCACCTATATGAACTGTGTTTGTTAACAGCGTTGGGTTCAAAGTCTCACCTCAGGTGCTTTGCCCAGGTGTTGAGTCAGCACTATAAGGTTGATCAGTGTTTCGGGGTGGCTACTATCCTGAAATACCCAAGATAAACAAACATGTTAGCCACTACTATTATTGCACACAGTAAAAGAGCATACATATTATATGTAACAAATGCATTATAATATGCATATATAATATTTGCATGTTCAAAAAAATTAATGATTGATTGATTGACAGCATTTATATAGCGCCTTTCAAGATACCCAAAGCACTTTACAGTTCATTATTCAGTCACTCCACACTCAGTGGTGGTAAGCTACTACTGTAGCCACAGCTGCCCTGGAGCAGACTGACAGAAGCGAGGCTGCCAATCTGCGCCATCGGCCCCTCCGACCACCACCATCACTCACGCTCACACCTCTTTCATACTAGGCAATGTGGGTGAAGTGTCTTGCCTAAGGACACAACGACGCCCCACTGTGGCACCTGGAATTCACAAATTTGTAATGATATTCTAGTAAGCACTGGTGGTGGTTCAAACAAATGAGTCACGAATGAATGGTTACTGCTCTCTATACAAGCATGTTTTCATGATGCACCCAAATAGGTTATGATGAAGAATAATAAAGTAGTATTAAATCTTAAACTATTTTTACAAAATGTTACATTGTATGTTCATTAATATGCATTGTCACAAGATAAATTTACTTTTTGTTTCCAGAAGCCTACAATAAACAATGTCATCTGTTAACTAAGTAACAAAAATGCTGCCATCTACTGTTAGAATGTGTTTGTAACACCTAAAACGGTGAGAAAATGTTGTAAACTTAAATAGTCATAGGGTGCATTCATGCAGGTGCTCAGGCTTTTGAATTGAGGGGCTGAGGTTCCAACTAGTTTGAGTTAGAAAGTTAACAGCTAACCAGCAAGAAATATTGCAGCATTGTTGCCGTCTCAAAAGATAAGTTATTTGTTTAGGAAAATATACAATCTAAAGTGCTAACATTAAAAAAGGCATATTGTATTATGCAAACTTTTATGAGCTTTTAACCATGTTATGCTCCCTCATCATTAGCTTGTTGTCATAGCTTGTTGTCATCTCTAGACACCTTGTCAAGAGCCTCTTGTAGGACTCCTTCAGCCTCCTCCCATTTGTTTTGGGCCATGTAACAAGAAGCCTGCCCATTGAGAAGGAGCAGCGTAGAGGAATATTTGTCAGACATTTCCTGGAAAATGTAGTAAGCATCCTGCAGCTTCTCTCCCCCCTAAAACAAAAGAAAAAAAATATTAACTATTTAAGATATGACTAAAAGTTGTACCATGTCCCACTGGGGTCATGGTACAACTTTAAGCCTGTATGCAATTACTGTTATAAACATAGTATCCAGAAATAAAAAAGGGTTTATTCACATTCTATTCCTTTCATAGTTAATTGTTGCAATTCACATGCATTTGTATACGTACTACAGCAATGTTAACCCATGCTGTGGCTAGCTGAGTTAAAGTAGCATCTTCATCCTGTTCTTGCATCTTCTTCAGCTCTTTCCTGTTAAAAAAAAAAAATAATAATAATAATAATAATAAAATAAAAAAAAACATCTATGATAATAACTTAAAATGGCCTACCCAAGCACTGTTTAAATGAAACACACCTGAACAATTATGGTCACAAATACAGTACTTTCTTACCTTGCTAGGTCAACACGATCCAGACTGAGCAGAACCTGAATGCTCATGGCCATGCTGAAAGGGAAAATGTATTCTGTCAGTTTTAAAAGCTAAATGACAGTCTGGGGTTTTTAGGGTGCGTTCACACTTGTACAAACAAACACAATTAAAATTGGGACAGAACTGGAACTAAACCTAAAACTAAATTAGGACTAGACCAGGACTAAAAAAGGACTAAAACAGAACAGGATTACAAAACATGTACAACTGTGACCGCACCCTTATAGTTATTACGATATCTTACCATTCCAGAGTCTCTCCCTGATGTAAAGTCCTTAGAGCAGCATCTGTATTCAGTTCATGGTAGTAAATGGAAGCAGCCATAAGGAGAAAGGTTGTGTTGGCTGCATCCATGCTTTTCGCCATCATTTTATCCAAATCAGCAACAATTACATCCCTGGACAATAGCAGCAATCAGATAATTATTATATTGAAATTATGAAATTCTGATTGTCGTAATACATGACAGGTTCTAGATAGGCAGGTTAATGTTACCTTTTATTTCCACAGGACAAGTACTCAGCAAACATTCTAACAGCTTGGAGTTCTGGGGGAGAGTTGGACTTGATGTCATCCAGGACTACTGCATACTTTCTCTACAATTAAACATTTAAATAAGTAAATCATATTCGTAATTTGGTGTGCCTGAGGGGTGGGCTAGTTGCCTTTCATGTTACCTGAGCAATGTAGGCTCGGTACAGAAACATGTCTCTTTCCACCTCTTTCTCTGGTGTTGACGGCTATAGAGCAAACACAAAAGCAGCATTATAATTCAATAACATTTAGTCTTGGTTAGCCTCTGAATGGTATCGCATCACAGCTAAGTTGCTACACGGTTTTCTACAACCATTGTCTGGTAAAACTATAACGCTATTGCTATTACTCCAGTCTTACTTACCTTAACTTTTTGGGCCTCATTGATGCACTGCTGATAACTGCCGATATAATAGGCATTTTTCACATCAAAAAGCTCGTCAACATCAGTTTGCTGCGCCGCCATGTTGAATTCAAGATTTCCTGACACGTCGGCCGTATACGTCATCTTCCGGCCTTATTTGGCCTCCCTAAGTATTTTGGGATTTGGAGTTTACAAGCGTGTACAGAACTCATATTTTTCAACGTCTTAAATACTACTACTACTACTACTACTACTACTACTACTACTACTACTACTACTACTACTACTAATAATAATAATAATAATAATAATAATAATAATAATAATAATAATAATAATAATAATATATAAAATATAAAACTATGTTAATCACATTAAAGGGTCTCTGCTTGTGAGAGATGAGAGAATTATGAGAGTAGACCTACTGGATACCGTGCATCTCTATCACATTAAACAACTAAATTGAGAGACCTAAATAAATAAATAAGAAAAAAAACACGTTTAAATATAGCTGTATTTTATTTCATGTGCTTATCTTTTTTGTTCATAACAACCGCAAGTAGGTCTCCTAAAGAGCCGCAAGAGGACGCTCCAGGTCAATTACGATCGGGTTTAGGACTACTTCGAACTATCGAGGAACTCATGTCAATGAAGGAAAATATCTGTAACATTATGAAACGTAATATCTTACAACTGGCATTCTGACAATTGAACAACCCTATCCGAACCAGCGGAATTCCTGCGCCCATTATTGTACGAACTTCCCGTATCCTGAAAACATCCGCTGAATAGCCCCCTCCTCCATGTCTATTCCTATGTTGCCCTACATCTCGGTGGGATTGGGGTTGGCTGTAGAGATGCTCCAGAGGTTTACTCCAAATGGACACAATTGCAATAGAAAATGTGGAGTAGGTAAATAATAAAAAATGAGTTCACATCGAAAAGTAAAACGTAAAATCATGTTCTCCTGTCACACAGTGCTATTGTTCCTTAAACATATCCTCTAAGAAACATTCAGCCTTGGGTACTTGGGATAATTAGGCCTATTGGAAACCCTGTAGGGGGCAGGGTACACTGCTGTAAAAGTCCTTTCTTTTGGTCTGATTGGGTTGGTCCTGCTCTTTCATTGGCTCTAGCCAACATCAATCTGTTGATTTCGGATCCCCACAAGTTTGAAACTTTTTTCGAGGAGGTGGAGGAGGAATCGGGTTACACCAAACTCTTGTAACCGATCTGGCTGCAGCAGAAAGAAGAAAACACGTTTTCAATAATTCACGCAACTGCCCTTGATACACTATTACACAAAACAAGCTTCGAGACGAGGGCGTTTTGGCGGAAACGGAGTTGGACACAGTGGTACTATGGTGTGAGGCGAGTCCTCTGCGGTGCCAGGATGAAGACTTGAAATTATACCCAGATTACGCTGTCCTCTCGTTGGTTGACCACTACAGTGTCCCGTCTCCAGAACTCAGAAAAGGGTGAGTAGCCACATCACCCACTGCCTACATGTCTGGGTAACTTTTAATGGGAATGGGCACTACCAACAAACCACAGCCCGAGAGACGCACTGTGCTCACTCCACGTACGTTCACTACACTGTTTAATTTAGGGTACTCTTCTATCACAACTAACAAAGGCCTTGAACCACAGGCTGTGTAAGCCCACAGACACTGTGATGGTGGTTTTTGGCTTTCTTCATCTTCTAAGCGGAAGTAACGGTATCAGTTTGGACGTGATGTCCAAACTGCTTTCCCTTCAGCAGAATATGCATAAACAGTCACATTAACTGCGTCATTTCAAGTGGAGATGTATAGCCTACTATTAGCTACTTGTACTCAATAAAGGGATAGTCTAAGCCTAATCAATCATTAGGCTATAGGCTATTAACTTTAATTCTTCTGTCAAAGAGTGTAATTTCCGCAAAAGGCACCCCATGGCCAACTGTCAAAAAGTTACTGACTTATAACAGTTTCTTTAGCTATATGTTTACTAATGGACTACTGGTAGCCTTCTAGTAGATTATATGGTCATAGAATAGATTATATTGTAAGATAACTCATACATATGCGTACATTTTTATAGCCTTGCTGCTTTTGTGCATCCAATTCTGAATGATTTGATGTCTTTAGAGTGAAGATCTAACCATGTAACCCGCATTGGTTTTCTTTTCAAAGACCACTCGTATAGTTCCAGGTTAAACCGCAAGACAGACATGTTCAGCAAACACCGATAGTCTATGTTTTGTAACACATGCTGTGTTTACATTGTAAAGCCTCTTTAAGAACAGGCCAGAGTGTGGATGAATAGAGCAGTGTGCTTGGAGTCGGGGTCTGGCTGGTGTAGCACCACACATTATAATGCTCAAACCCACAGATGTGTCAAATGAATTTTGACTTAAAACTGCTCTCTTTTTTACATTGGGCAGACACTAGTTTTGACTTGATTTGCTGTTGTTGGAAAGTTGAAATGTGATTGTTTTAAATATAACATTACAATGCTTTAGGAAGCTGGTATTGTTGTGACAGTATCCATTTGCAACAGTTTTTCCACAGAGACATAAAAGCTGTCTTAATGCCAGAGGCTGCTTGTGCACGATTATCCAAACAATACTTAATGTTACTGTGCCAGTGACGGTTTCGTCCTGGTCACAGAGGATCCATGGTAACTCACTGACAAGAGATGCAGGAGTTTGACCTGCTTTTAGTTGACCACAAAGTTCACCTGAGCGCACAGAGACCTGTTCACAAGTGAACAAGTGAGTGGTTTCCCTGGAAACTTGAAACAATCAGAGCATGGCTTTTGATGAAAATAAAAATGTAATGTAGTGTAAAATGTATTGTAAAAAAGTATTCTCCAATCTATTATAGACCTACAGCCTTGGCTTTATTTAACAAGTCTGTTTTAATAATTCTTTTGATAGCTCTTCCACTCCCTCGCTCACCGAGGACACAGTTAACATATCATACAGGCTTAAGGTGATGAAAATTAGCTCTGTAGTCCCTGGTCTGATTGTGGTCTCGATTAAAATGTCATAGGCTAACACATCACATCAAGTCATGAGTCAAGCACCTCTTAGCCCTGTGATTATTCTTATGCACCCTGCACTAATTACACTGTAAATAGAATGTCATTAAAACTCTTACAGCATTGAAAGTGAAGGCAGTGGTCTGCTTTTTTGTTTTTATGTATGTTTTCTGCACTGTGTAAAATCAGTGCAACCAGCAAACAACTACCCACTTATGAATTTTAATGCTCTTGAACAAATGTTGTCTGTGAGTGCTGTGTTGGCCTAGAGGCATCACAGCAGCTACTGTATTCCCAGCCTGATTACGTATGCACAACGCTGACTGATGCTCCCAAATTAACGCCATCAGCTCTTGTTACTGTACAATGTGAGCTGGGAGCCTGTAGACCACTGCAGCAAACTGTAATGGTCCCTATGTTGCACGATAAAAATCTGACTTCTCTTAAGCCTCAGGTCTATTTTTATCCAATTCGGAAGTCTAAATAATTAATTTCTTATCTATTATATGTTAAATTTTAATTATTAATTGTTCACGGTGTTTTAGATGAAGAAAGAGTGTGGCATTAGTAATCTGAAGCCCGTAGTGATTTGCTTGTTTTCCCATCAGATATCAAGTGATTACTGTGCGGGAAGATGAAACGACAAATCGACTAGTATGTAGCATGGGTGGCTATGAACTCATTGTTTTTACAGTTAAAGTGACTGCACAAGATCAGATGCATGGAAAAAGACAATAGCTGATTAAAACCATTATGTTTGTTAGGATGCTGCACCCTGACTGTCTTTACTTTAAAGGGTTTCAAGGGCCTTTTTTCTCATCTGTTGTAATGTTTTTTTCCTCATCCAAAATACACCATGAGTTATATACCTGAGTTATATATTTTTTCATTCACTCAGGTTTAACAGAAATCTTGCATATTTAGGTTGTGTTCTTCTCTCAAACAGAAAACACCCAGTTAGACCTTGTGATGTCATGTGGTAATACAGGAAGTGCTCCACTGTGTTCTTAAACTCTACTACACTTTCACTAGAATCATTTGGATAATTTTATTCTTGGAATTGCAAGTCTCCACTGAACAAAAGGTAAAAGGTAGTTATTAATTTGAAAATTACTGGTTCATGACATCACAAGGTGGAACAGAACATTTTGAGCAAACTAACTTAGGGTTATTCATACGTGTGTGAATGAAACAAAACACACTCTAGGTATGTTTTTGAGGAGCTAACATTCTAACATGACTTAAAGCTCACAAGTCAATTTTGCATAATATAGGACCTTTAACACACAATATATCACAATGAAATGAAAATAAGAATTTGATTGGTGCAATCATCAAATCACAAAGGCTACAATTATTTATTTAGTTAGAATGCCAGCTGGAAAGAACAAAATAACCAGTGTTCTGTTCATATTTCATTCTTCTCTCAAATGTTAATGCTCCTGGAGTTGTTTCCAATGTGCACTCTGGACAGAATCCTATGGTTTTTTTTTTTACATATACTGCATCTATAGAGTCTCAATTGTAATACTTATGCATTTAATATTTTTTCTCTAAAATCGTGCAGCCCGAGTTCACCTCAGTGATATACAGAGAACGAGACAAACGTTGATGAAAGATAAAAATGTAGTGCCTACTTGTCCAGAAATCATGCTGTTTTCCCTATAACTCTAATTGGTGCTGTTATTTCATGGTTGATAACGTACCCTCTCCTACACAAAGCACGGATGTACTTTATATAACTTGCAAATTGTCCATTGTTTCTCAACGAGGAGGCAGATTATAATCGTGGCTACAGCTGTGGAGTGTCATAAGGAAGTTTGCATGTGTTTGTGCTGCAGTATGTGTTGGCAGGCTCCATTTGAATGGTTTGAGTTATGATCACAGGCACTTCTGGACTTCCTGTCTTGTTTGTTGTTTGTTGTTCCAACATCTGCAAAGTTTGTAGAGGCTTCCAAATAAAAAAAAAGTTTTACTTTTGTACTGGTACAGTGTTTGCCTGAAGAAGTTTTTTGTGTTGGAGACAAACTTATATACCACATTTTTGACTGGTTAATGTTAAAATTAATCCAATATAATGTATTCTGACATACATATATGACATGTATGGTAAACTGCTGGTTAGAAAGGAAAAATCCAGCAGCTAGTTTTGGACAAGAGCAACCTGTGACTGGGGCAGGTGCTTTGCCCTGAACAAGTGAGTGGAGGAACATAAAGCCAAAACAGGAACAATGAAGGAACTAGACAGAACAGCTGCACCACATTTAACATATTAATTTAATTTATACATTTACTCTATGGCCAAATTGTATCTTGCAGAAAAGAAAATGTATTCTTAAATATAATAGCCCTCTAAAGCTACAGAACAGGCATGTCACAGTACCAAATTTTGAAGTACGATATATTGTTTAAGAAAAATAAAGATAAATTATACTATTGAAACTATTTTATAGTACTGAAAAAATAACCCTAAAGGAGGATTATCAATAAAAAAAAACTATACAAAATATAGAATATGGTTAAAAAGAAACACAATGAATAGCAGAATGACACATGTAAGTTTGTATCTGTCATTAGTTATTCAACCATCTGCAGCTCAAATCTCATTTTAGAACAGAAAAATAACAAAGTTCCCCACTGGTACAAAGAAAAAGCAAGTACAGTACAAGCAGCACACACAAAATCCAGGTCAGTTGTGTCATAAAACGTTTATATTTTCTTATCTTTACAATGATGGTGATTCAAGTGCTCTTTTGTTTTCTGTTGTAATTAATGTTTAATATTGTGAACCATAAACTTTGGTCTACTGTGAACTACAATGAGGTGTTTTTTGTTTGTTTTTTTAATTCCAGTATCAAAAGAATAATCAGCTTTGACTTTGATATTTGACAATCTTCTTCGAGGCGCTTGGTTGGATCAGCAAACACAAACAGAATATTTTATTTTCATTCTCTTGGTTTTAAAAGATCATAATTAAAGCTAAATCCGTGTGAACAGCTGTTCAGTGATTCTGTTTGTGCTGTGATTTGTCTGTTGGACTGTTGACAGCACAGATCTGCATCAGTGTTTGTGTGTGGGGGGGGAACTCATGGCAGGACATATGGCAAAGGTCAACTCTGGGACTCCAATGGCTCATATGTTCACCTCTGGGTCACCAAGATGTTCAGCAGGTCAATTATACGGGATTAGGATTAGAGGTGGGAGATAGCGTTTATAAACAAATTGATAAATCTAAGTGTTTTTTTAGAGTCATTTTTAACAAAGTTTAAAGCACAGAAACTTGTAATGTCATCTTTTGTAAACCTCTTGTAAATGTAAACATTTGTAAAAACATGGGTATTTTGTAATATATCTGCTCTCTTGTGTTTCTTAATTGTGATACTCGAACCTCAATCCCAGATTTTGCATGTTTTAGCACAATTTGGATGAGTTGCAAAATTATTGTCTGATTATCATCATAGGCATGGTAAAAACACTACATTTTATTTCAGCAGGAAGGACTATAAACTGTGTAAATGGACACAACTAACCCGCTAGCTGCGTTCCAAATAGGAACTGTAACTGCTTTTATTTATGTTTTTGTCCATAAATAATTTCCTATTCCTAATATGGAACTTGGCTCAAAATTCGCCCCTATTACCGCTAGCATCGTGAGCTTCATTTGACTGGAGCCGAACACTATGGGTGACATACAGTCTACGGGAAGGACATTACTAAAGTAGATAAACAAATTGGATGCAGTTGAGATTTGTGTATTGGACAAAAGATCCTCACTGCCTATAGCGCTTACCACTTCTTACAGTAATTGGTTGCATCCTTTCACTGCTGAAAAGTTTTCATGGCTCCCCATCGCTTCTGGGATCACTGTTCTCCAATCCCAATAGTGACGAGATGAAACTATTGATCCCTAAAGGAGCATAAAAGTCATGGCATTTTCAGCTGCCATAAACCAACCAATCACTTCTTGGATAAAGTGTGTGATAGAAAAAAGTTTTTAAAGTCTTGATGCAGGAAGTACATTTGTGGTTATTCTGGCAGGTATCGGTTGCCAGTAAGTCATATCGACAAACAAAAGAGATGATGGGTGGCAGTAGCTCAGTTGGTAGAGCATTCGCCCACTGGTCGGCGGTTCAGATCCCGCTCTCAACATAAACATCATAGGTTGAGCGGTCAGATCCACTGACCCACAGGTTGGCTGGTGTGATTCCAGCTCCCACAGATGAATGCTGCCGTTGTGTCCTTGGGCAAGACACTTAACCCACCTTGCCCACAGTGTCTGCGTACACTGGTGCGTGAATGGGTGAGTTGTTCCTTGTTGTAAAGCGCTTTGAGTGCCTTGAAGGTGGAAAAGCGCTATAGAAAAATGTGACCATTTACCATGTATAACGCAATTGAAACTTCAAAACACAGAAAGTAACCATTTCAGACCAGACCAAGCAATAGCCAATAAAAAATAAAAAAAATAGAATTTTTTTGAAAGTACATACATTGAAGGACATTCTTCTTGACCATTTGGTTCTTGCAAAACCTTTTCAGTTATCCTCATTGACTAATTTCGGCTAAGGTATAACCATTGCCATTTAACACAAAAATTGAAAGCTTTTTCCTTTTAAAGTATGAACTCCAAATTATGCTTTTATTGACAGAGGAATGACTGTGGACCTCTCAATTAAAATACACAAGCATAATTGGTAACCACTGAATCTTGATAAAAATGTTATTAATTGCACATCCCTAGCCCATTTAGCAAATAGTTTTTAAGATAGGAAATTTATTTGCTTGCAGATGTTTTTTTTTTTGTTTTGTTCTGTTTTGTTTTTTTCACTGTTAGTCGATAACAGGGATGCTCAGATATAATTGTAAACATCAATAATGAGTGAGGCTGTGAGTGCATGCAGTTTCTTCATGAGGTATTGCAGGCAGATGCCAATTTCTGTCCCTTTTTCACCTGTCACGCCAAAGCAGTGTTTGACTGACAGGTGAGTATACAGTCCCAGTGCAGAGAGGCTGCTGGAGTTTGCTCTGTGTGTGCCTTTAGAAAACCAATGCTATTCTCACATCAAGCAGCATCTTCTCTTTACAATGGGATTAACTGTAAACATGTTTATGGCTCAAAACATTTTCATTGTCATTATTTGTCAGGCAACAGGAATAAACAAAGCAGAGAAAGAGGAAAGAGCTGTTTTGTCTTGTTGTTCTTGTTTTGTATTGTAGTGATGCTGTAAAATGGAAAAAAAATATTGTGTCTGAACAATGTGAACTTTCAATCTGCAGCTTTTGTGAAAACCAAAACTAAAAGCTCTGCAAGATTTATGTCTTCATGTGTGCAAGACTGTTAACATGCAAACAGTACTTCCTGTCTCTATATTTTGTTGTGATTCAAACTGAACCCACACCCTCCCCTAGGCTCGGACCCACACTTTGGGAACAGTGGGCTAATGCATGTTTGCTTTTGAATCCATTTTAGCTTCTTGTAAAACTCAAGTGAAGTCCCACTGTGATCCATAATCCTGCCCAGGCCCATATAAGCACAGATAATGTGGTTGATGAGTCAGATTGTGGATGTTCTGTCCAGTTTTACAGTGTAAGATACTCTGGTATTAATCATACTCTCCAAGGAGCATGTTACAGGAAGATGCTTTAACATGTTGCCAGCAGTCACATCCTTTTTCCCAAATGCGTTATGTGTCATGTTTTATGTAGCTTTACTTGTCCTAAAAGAGGAGATAAACCATGTAACAAAGTAGATCTTTTCCTCCAAGGACAAAGAAAAGTCACCAAGTTTACCTCTCAATCATGGCCGCCTCGTTGCTCTGCGCTCCACCTGTCATAGAGTTGACAGGACTGTCTCCACCTGCAGACTGACGCTCCCCGAGTATATTTCTCTGTCACGGGAGGTCCACCCAGAACCACAGAGGAAGCTCTGGTTTCATTTCCATGACTCATGTTAGCTTGGCTTATTACCTTCATGTCAGTGTGTTAACCTACCCAGGCTGGTTGTTAATAGGCTGTCAGCTCATGTACTTGTTTCTAGTTATAATCTTGAGTTATGCCAAGGAGGCTACTGCTGCAGTCTTTTTGGTTTTCATTTGCCTAGATGCTGTGTGCATGTTTGTGTGTACTTGTATGTATGTATATGCATATGATGATGACTGGCCTGAGTATTTCCCCAGACACATTGTGGTTGTCGTGCTGTTGTGTCTTGTTCTGTCTAAAGTCTGGATCTGAACTACAATAGAGACGCTGACTCTGGGTTTTCTCACTGTCCACAGCATTACTTTTACATTTCTTACTACCACACTTTATATTCAGAGATAACATACGCAACTTGATTTAGCTGTAGCTATTAAAGCTTTAATCATTTCTGTTCTTCTCCCAGGAGCCTCATATATTCAAGTACACTTTGGTCTTTCACCCTTGGGAGACAAACCTCAATGTGAGGAGGATTTCCCTCTATCCATAAGATAGAGCTCACGTTTCATCTCCAAATGAAAGTCCATGGCACAACACTGAAGGGGCTTGTATTCATGGCACTCTGTTTCATCAGCAGGCAAACAGCATTGACAGCTATGATAACTGTGATTCCAGACATGAGCTGAATGTAATGAGCACTGTAATGCCCTTCACATATAAAAATAAGGAGATTGCCTCTTTCTTGTATAAAGTCTATTATCCATTCACTCTCTATTTAATTAGTTTACCACATGAGAGATTTAGTTACAGTGTCCTTTTCTCCTAGTGTTTACAAAATGGATATTTTGGTTATTTTTAGTTTTGGTGAAATCACAATTTCTTATTTTCTAATCATCAGTGTCTTTTCCCAATCCTGTCTATTTCATGCAGATTGCATCATGACACTTTTCTAACAAGCAGCTTGGAGAGTTTGGAGTTCTTATGGCGTTGTCAGAGTGGATGGGGAGCCTTTATCAGCAGCTCAGTGAGAGGCCAGATTAAACACCTCCTGCCCAAAAGTGGGATTCATATGAATGACAGAACAGCCAGACTTCCTCTGTGTTTCAGGGCAATATCTAACACACCTTTTGTGTCGGGGTTTTGCTGTATCTTGCCTCTTGAGTGTTCTTCCTCGGGATGCTTCCTGCTGATGCTCTCTAAGGAGTCTTATTGATATTCTTAGAGGGACCGTGCAGAGATAGGCAGTGAGAGAGAAATGAAAGTCACCCAGTGTAGCAGCAGACTACCGCCGTCAACCAACAACGATAAAATCACAAGTCACCGGAGGGATGTCATCGCTCACTCTGTCTGCTTCACTAATGGCACCTCTCACACTTTGAGACTCTTATGACTGCGCGGTAATTTCTCTAGGTAATTTTCCAATCAAACTCACTTTCAATCTACTTCAAACGAGAAGTATACTGTCTCATAAATAATTCTGTTGTGATGTGAATGTGACACTTAACCCAAATATAAATACATTTGTTATGACAGCCTTAGAGCAGTGATATATGAGCATGGAATAAGGCGATTAAAGATTACCCTTATGAGGTTTTGCATAATAAAGCAGGCCTCAGATGTTTTACATGTCCATCACATCACTCCATGCCACAATGGTAATATCCCACTCAATCTTTTTCATTCCCCTGTTGCTTTGAGAGCGGCACTTGGAACAGCAGTTCATGTCTGTTTACTGAGCTGTCCTTCCAGGTTATCCTTGGAGAAGTGTGAAGGTTAGACCCAAAGTGCTCAGAAAAAGATTAATTCTATTTTTTCAAAAATAATATTATACAAACCTGAGGTAGTCACCCGTGAAACTCATTGAAATGCGGCTGCCGGGATGTAGTGGCCCATTCGATATTAGAGATGGAGGGGAGAGTACGAAGAGCTGACTCCTGTGACCCCTAACACTTTATGAGTACAGCTCCAGTGTGTCTCAGTCACACACATGCTCACACACTCACACATACACACATATACACACATAAACACACACACATACACATATTGTAACACAGTGGTAACATAAATAGAACATTTGCTGCTGTGGAGTCTGTTATTTCTTGTTTCACTCTCTGCTTGTTCTTGAATTGGATTTTGCCCAGGTCCAGGTAGCATTGTCTCCTCTTGTGAGTGGTCTGTAACTGACTGAACTCCTACGCTTCTAATGACACATTCTTCTAACTACCTCGTAGGCTCAGAGCTTGGGGGTGCTGGGAATAATTTGACAGCTGCCACGGATCATTATGTGATAAAGGGGACAGTTTGAAGCCCTATCGTTTAGATCATGTTGGAGAAGATGTTATTTCTGAAGTCTCACCCCCATGGATTATACCAGGGCCATGTCACTGCTGTGTGTGTACTTTATTCTACCTTTTCCCCCTAAAAATATACTTGTTTTTTTTCTCACTCACTCTGTATCTCTCCCACAGTGTGCCCTTGACCATGGACTCTTTCAGCACCAAGAGTCTGGCACTGCAGGCTCAGAAGAAGCTCATGAGCAAGATGGCCACCAAGAGCGTAGCCAGTCTGTTTATTGATGACACCAGCAGCGAGGTCCTGGACGAGCTCTACCGGGTCACCAAAGAGTACACACACAACCGTAAAGAGTCACAGAAAGTCATTAAAAACCTGATCAAGATGGTGGTGAAGCTGGGCGTGCTCTACAGAAACAACCAGTTCAACAATGAAGAGCTGATCCTGGTGGAGAACTTCAGGTATTTATGAACATTTAAGGGATGACATAATGATATATACAAACTACAAATTCTTTTAGTTTAGTTTTTTGTTAAAAGATCCATTATGTAACTTTTCTGGTGGAGGGTCTGCTACCTGCTTGTCTCCATGGAGATGTTTTTGTCTTGGCCAGAATATTCCACAGCTATTGAAAGTATCCACACACACATCAGATGACACCACCAGAGGTCGAATCTGTGTAGAAGCAAGCCCACTCACTGTATGAGTGCATGTTTAGATATTTTTGAAAACATCAGTAATGTAAAAACAGATAGAAATGGACTGATGGATGTTTAATGCCATACTGTGGAGCATTCCAGACAAAAGAACATCTCCATGGCAAAAGGTTTTACGTTTACCTTTACTTACATTTATTGAACATAGCACTGAGAGCGCTTCAGTTGTTCAGATTCAGTTCAATAAAACTGTTTTTGTCTATGCTGATGGAAGCAAATTAAGGGAATTGATTTTTGCAGTTTATATGTTTTCCATTAAATTGTAAAGCTCTTTTTGGAGGTAAGTGGAAGTGATTCGAGTGCACAACAGGGAAAAGGCTGATTATATTAGTAAGGGGATATTTTGCTGTGATAAGACAATACTATAAAACTATATGAGGATGTGAAACTGAAGCCAAAAGAAAAAGCTATTCCCTGGCATTTTCTATTTTTACCCATTGGTCCATGCAGTCTGTATTCTGTTCATGTTCATGTGTTCATATAGACTCATGTAGACTCTCCTTTGCAGTCATGGTATTATTGTCCATATACTGTACTTATTCATAGTATTGGTTGCTTACTTTACACATATGAACTTTTGTAGCATTATAGTTTTTATTCTTATTAAACTGTATATTGTTTTATTATATCCTATTATAACTAATCCTAATAATGGGCAATACCAGTGAGTTGATCTAATACCGGCATCAGGATTATTGATCACAGCAGCCCCAAAATTCCACACAAAAGACAACTTTAGTCAAATTTCATGTGCTAATCAAAGTAGAATTTGTATTTTTTTTTTTTTTAAATTTAAAGAAATTTTAAATATTGATATGTTTGCATGAAATAACTTTCAATACCATACATAGCCAATATGTGTATGGTGGTAAATATATCAATAGTTGTATCGTCTGCTCATCGCTACCTATTACTGATGTCTTCCTTTTTTAAATTTTAGGAAAAAGGTGCACACTCTGGCCATGACTGCGGTCAGCTTCCACCAGATCGAGTTCACCTTTGACCGTCGCGTGATGAGCGCCATTTTGAATGACTGCCGCGACCTGCTGCACCAGGCCATCAAGAGGCACCTGACAGCCAAGAGCCATGCGCGCATTAACCACGTCTTCAATCACTTCTCTGACTGTGACTTCCTGGCGGCGCTCTACGGACCCTCCGAGGTTTACCGTGTGCACCTGCAAAGAATCTGCAATGGCGTCAACAAGATGCTTGACGAGGGTAACCTTTGACCTCCGCTGACCCTGTCCCCAGGCACTTTTTACCTCCTTGTTCACAATCATGGATTTTTTTTCTTTATGTGTGTCTTTATACATTATTTTAACACTGATATTTTCTTTGCTAGTAAACCAAAAGTTTTATCTCTTCTAATCTAATTTTGAAACCAAATGCAGTTGATGTTTTTTAATGAATGTATAACTCCATGCTCTTATCAGTATATCCAGAGGTAGGAGCCTTGACAACTGTGCCTTTAAAAACACTTTTTATCTTTTATTTGAAGGGCACTAGGCTTGCTCTCTTACTTAATCAAAACGACATGAAGCCAGACACAGACCCTCAGTACCTTCTCTGCAAGGTGCCTGTAATGGACCAAAATGAGTTAGGAGGCACTGGGAGTGGGGGAAATTGCGATCTTTCTCATACAACCAAGAAAGAATGAAGTTTTTAAAGTAAATTTTAAAAAGTATTGCACTCAACTCTTTCACCAGCGCTGTATTGTTATTATTCTGTGACCACAGCAGAGACATAATTCTGCTTAGTTTGTTCTTACACATTTCACTTATATGCACTGATCATTACCAAAGATTTGTACAGTATAAAGAAAACACCATACTTGACTTTTATAGCCTCCACAACAAATATGAAGTATTTGGGTCATATAAGGATTGTAAACATGAAGAAACCTAACTGCGTTGTCATGATAACTCTTAGATCTAGCTGTGTGATCTTGTGCTTTTTACACAGAAAATCTTAAACTTAACATCTGTAAATGCCATAAACCCAGCAGGAGAGGAGCTAACATGACAACACAAGAAGCAATACTTAAAATAGATTTCTGTGTTGGTCTATACAGATATTATCAGCTATGTTTGAGCTCTAGGGGCACTTTCACTGACAACAACCAGCACACAGCTTGGATTCCAACAGAGGTGGACTCAAAAGGCTCCCCACTAGCAGCCATAAATGAAAGGTTGAACACTGCCCTGAACATGTCAGACCAGCCAATGCTAGAGATTAGAGGCTGTATAGCTGTTAGTAATATATCTGTACTGCAATTAAAGCTATTGCCTGCTAACTGGAGTAATTTCAAGTGATTGCCACCTCAGAAATATCCAACTCGCAGGGCCAATATTACACTATTTTCTGATTTGTTATAATGTTGTTTCCTCATCAGAACTTACCTGGAGTTGTGTTTTGTTTCATTCACACATGTTTGAGTTCTTCACTCAAACTGTTCCACCTTGTGATGTTCCACCAGGGAGTGCTCCACTGTGCTTTTAAAGTCCATACACTCACGAGAATCACATGGATAATTTCAACCCTGGAATAGCCAATCTCTACTGAACTAAAGGTTAAAGGTAGCTGTTACTTTGAAAACTACAGCTTCATGTCATCACAAGGTGGTACTGAGTATTTTCACCTTTGGAGATGTGTGAATGAAACAAAACACAACTCGCAATGTACCAACTTGGCTTAACGCTCAAGACACAGTTTTTGCGTAATGTAGGACCTTTAATAATGCGACTTCTTTAATACTCTGTTGACGCAGGAACATGCATTATGATTACGCCAACTGAATATTAAACAATGCTGTAACACAGATAAAACATGATTAAAACTCACAATCAAATAGAAACTTTTTGAATGTACGCAATTAGCAAGTAGCACTGGCTTTTTTTTTTTACGTACCCTTATTTCCTCCATAAACTCTCCTGTCTTACTCTGCATAGTAAACTACTAATTTAGACAAACATGTTCTGAAATACATGTGATTCTTTTATATATTAGTTTCTATGTTAGTCCGTAGGCCTATTCATCTTTTTGTCAACACACCTGGATGCGTTTAAAATGTGAACTTGAATGAAAACTAAGAATTCTCTTCTTAAAACAAAAATTACAGATCTAATCATTAGAAAAATCACAATTAAATATTTTCCTTAGCAGCCCTAATTAAAACTCCAAATTGTGCTAAATTAGAAAGCCCATGGAGCAGTTGGGCTAATCTGCCTTTGTTTTTACCACACAACAGCCTGATCTAATGTGATAAATTTTACTGTCCCCTCCATGTGTGAAGATATTGTCAAAATACAGGCAGATCTGAATAGTTCCTACGAGCTCTTGCCCCACATAATAGCTGTCTTTCCTTTTTGTTGGCTTGTTTTTGCATCACTGAGCCTGTCTGGGAGATTGTTTGGCTCTACGGTCTCATTTTGTATTCTGCATGTGCGTGTGTGTTTGTGTGTGTACCTGTGAGAGAATTGGAAATTGAGCCGTGTAATAAGCGTCGTGCTTTTTCCAGATAGGACTGCTGAAACTTTAACTTCATCTACGCTGCAGTGGCACTTAGCAACTGATGTTAGGCAAAATGTAGCCCCCCCTTTTAAAAGCCAGCGTGACACTTCAGAAAAACAGCACGCACTTGAAAATTATGGCCCTGATAATGGAGGTAATGACGAAGCAGGTGGGGCAGTAGCAGTCGCAATCCTTTTTTCTCTGATTTATCCTTTTTATTTGTAACATTTTATAAAAGCTATTCCAACATCTCAAATTAATCTTGGCTGGGCTTCTAAGAATTCCTAATTTCTGGAAAATTGTCTTGAATTTTATCAAGTCCCCTATCATACATGGACAGTTTAAATCCTCTTTAATTTCACATCCTTGACACGCTTAGTAGAAAGATTACAGGAACGTCTGCCACAGCTCCACTCACTTTCACTAAAGCTAGAAGCATCTGTGTTTTACCATGTGAATGATTTATATTTTATGTTCATGTCTGTTTCTGTAATGTTTGTACACACAAATGTAATACATTTGCCTTTTTAAGTGAATAAATTCCTGTCTTTTGTTTTTAATCATTGTGCAGTGTCCTACCATAAGAGCGCTGGATGCAGGAATTTTTCTGTCCAGATCAAGGGTTAATCTGACTGCGTCTGACCTGGATTTCAGAGCATCAAATCCCTTTTCCCCAGATCCAAGCATTGTTTCCAGTGCATAGCCTTAAAAAATCATATAAATCCAAATGCGAGTTTTGTACAGTACATTTGTGGATATATTGGATAAATCCCCTGGTTTATTTTTGATTGAATAGCGTACGATATGGGAGCACTGAGACTGTGTGGCTGCCCTGGTAACCATATGGAGCAGCTGGATAGCCTGGGTTCTTCTCAAACAGTAAATATAATTATGATTTGACAAATTAGATTTGTATTTGCAGCCTAAGCTTCATATCTATACTGGTGAAAACTGCAATATAGCATTTATAATTTGATACATAGCATTTAAAGACCCTATATTATGCAAACTTGACTCTTGTGAGCTTTTAGCCATGTTGTAATGTTACCTCATCAATAACATAGTGGAGTTGTGTTTTGTTTTATTCACACCTATTTGAGTAACTCTTTGCTATTAGTCTGTCTATATCTCCAAAGCTCAAAATGCTCTGTTCCACCTTGCAATGTTGTGGAGAGATAGTTTTTTAACTTTTGCTTAGTAGAGACTAAAAATTCCAGGGCTGAGATTATGTAAAAGATTCTAGAGAAAGCGTATGGAGTTAAAAAAAACAAAAACCCAGTGGGGCACTTCCTGTATTACCAGATGACATCACAAGGTGGAACAGAGTGTATTCTGTTTGAGAGAAGCACACAGCCTAAATATGCACAATTATGTGTGAATAAAGCAAAACACTACACTAGGTATGTTGATGAGGAAACAAGATTAGAACATAGATCAGAAAATAATAATGGGCCTTTTAGAAACGATTTGTCGACGCCCTTTCACTCAATCATGAGTCCTCGAAGTAAACCAAGATGAAGATATCCAGTAGTTATTAAGTTTATTTCTTTCATTAATTCTATTTTTCCAAACTTGTCATTTTTTGTAGGTTAAGTTTGTTTCAAGGCTGAGCCATTTTTTTTCTCCAAAATAAAACCGCACGAGCTACATGCAATGATCGCTAGCTCAACATCATTAGCCTTGTGTGCGCTTTACTTTACTTTGCACGTGTAACATGCCGCAGAAGAGGGGGACGATGAAATTTATAGGAACATCACAGCTTCGTTTTGTTCTTCACTGTCTCCTTTAGGCAATTTAGCAGCCGCAACAGAAGAGGAAGGTGTCTTCTTTTTGCGTGTAAGGGGCCTGTATTGCGTTATTTCTGATCTATGTTAAAAACGTCAAAAACTTACCTGATGTTGTGTTTTGTTTCATTCACTCACTAACACACAACACACAAACGCTGCACATTTAGTTTTGAGTTCAAACAGAAAACACTCTGTTGCACCTTGTGATGGCATTGGTAATACAGGAAGTGCTCCACTGTGTTTTTAAACTCTATACACCTTCACTAGAATCATTTTGGATAATTTCAGCCCTAAAATTTCCCGTCTCTACTAAACAAAATGTAAAAAGAAGCTGTTAAATTGAAACCCACCGCTTCATGACATCGCAAGTTGAAACAGAGCATTTCGACCTTTGGAGATGTAGACATACTAATAAAAGATTATTTAAACATGTGAATGAAACAAAGCACACTCACACCTTTATCAGGTAGCAGTATTATAACGGCTTAAACTCACACGAGTCGATTTTTATGCAACATAGGACCTTTAAGTTAAAGACAGTTTGAAATTTGCATTTCTCAAACATAGTGAAAATTAAAATTTGAACATGACAGTCACGACTTGATTATTTTAAAAAAAAATTTAAAAAGTGAATTGGGGCTCTAATGCATTTTGGTAAAGCTAGCTTCCACTGGGGCATAATTACCATTTCTTCAAAATAAAGTGACTACAAAAGAGCTGTCCTGCATCTTAAGGATTGAAATGAACTGAAGAAATATGCAGAAAGAACTATTATGCGTTTATCGCCAATATGCCATTATATCGCTGTAAGTATAACAAAATAGTACAGGTGGGAATCTATCGAAATCTTGTCTGTTTTGTCAGAGTTAAGATGTCGGAGGGAACAAGCAGGATTTTCAGACTTCAGGACGCAGAGAGTTGGTTTTGGCATAATGTCAATAAAGGCACAAAAACATCTGAATGTTTGACTTGTGGGTGGTGAGACAAAACAAACTGCAGGGCATTGTATTGACACAGTGGGCAGCACTCGCATCCGCACTCCTGGGCAAAAGATCAGCCCGCAAAGACTGCAAATTTGATATGATAGATTTATTTTTTTCCTGTAACCAAGGATACTGCATCATTCACTGGGTGGGCTATTCTTGTTATGTGACTTTTAGTTCAGGCCCAATGGAGCATAACAGCTGTGTTCCTCCTTTTTAATGCTGCACAATCAATGTTGCAATATTATGAAATACAATTATAGATGTAATTTTGTCCGATGGAAAATCACAGGTGTAATGCAAGTATAATTCTTATTCTATAGCCAAATCGTGGGCTTGTTTTGTTTAGCCCAGGGGTTTCCAACCTTTTTCCTGCGGCGAGTTACCTTTACAAAATGAAAATAGCAGAGAGCTACTAATTTTAGCACTTGCAATAAATTGAATAGATCCATGGGCATAAATGGGAACCGTTAGAAGCCTATAAAACATAACCATTATCCATTTATTAGTGCACAAAGGTATACTTTTACAATGCTAATAGGCATTTAATTTATTTAGTTATTCAGCTCAATATATATAATTCAGAAATCTCTTGGCGAGCTACAGGTTAGGTTTAGTCTATTCATCAAAGTTTAGGTTTCAGTAACATTTTTACCAATGCCATCCCAACCCTACATCCTTTATTGCTGGGTTTCAGATATACATCACAACATTCTACTGGCCAGTGTTGTTGATAACAGATGGGAAACCTGTAAAAGTAATATTGTTAAAATGCTTTGTTGTTGTAATACAGTGAGCTCTTGGGTCTTATCAGTAATAGAAATTAAGTACAAAGTTATTACTAGGAAAAACAGTCTCTTGCCCCCATCTGGGAGAATGGCAACATCACATTTTAGAATCTGCAAACTACCAATACAACAATGTATCATGTTCTTAATCTGTAATAATACAATGGTAATGACTGTTTTTGTTATTTTCAGATGTGATTGTTATTATTAAAAAAGGAGTTCCTTTTTCAGTGCCAGACTGCTGCTGACCCATCTTGCAGCTCTGAATCCCCCATCACCCTCCGGTAGGTTGGCAGGCAGAGTGTAAAGTACTGCTTATAATGTATTACTGTGCGTTTGTAGTCCCTCCACATAGTCACTCATCCAGTATGCTTAAAGGTGCTCTCCCCTCTGGCAAGCATAACTATGACAGTCGGCTTGGAAGTTAGGAGTCTTTCAAAACTCACTCTCCTTTACTTTCAATATCTCTCACCTCTTTTCTAAGTGTCCCAACATCGCATCCCTTTTTCCAAGTGTCTATCTGTCACTATACTCCCCAATTTAGGTCCTTGGAGAGCACCTGACTGATGTGTTGTCAGAAAATGAAAAGCACAGATGCTAAAGAAAATAACGCAAAATATACATGCAGAGATAAAAAGGCACAGAACACATATACACGCAGCCAAACCTCCTAGGATTATTGTTAGAGCCACCCTGGTCACTGGGAGAGTGGTATTTGCTCACTTCCATATTTAATAGATTGTATTCATAAAGTAGAATTTGATTATGTCATAATTTCAGATGAAGGTCAGGGGCCTGTTCACCTGTTCAGGGGACTCATTTAATGTCCACAAATGTTGAACATTACCTCCACAAACATCCTGACACAAGATTTTATTCTGATGACATTAAGTACTTTTAACTGAACAATCACCATCTTTTGACCTCAATAATGGCACCAATTTCTGAAGCTACTGTTAAGAAAAGGTAACTTTTGTTTATTTATACTGGCAGAATTGAACTTAGTGAAAGTTTTTGTTTCATGTGAATAGGTCCAGTAATTAGAGAGATATTAACCATAAAACAGGTTAACAAATCTCCAATCTGACAATTACACACAGCCAATTTCACCATAGAACTTTGTAGAAGTTATAGGGTATAGGGATTATAAAATGTGATGTCATGTGAACCAACCAAAAAGGGTACTGAGATTTGAGGAATGACTGTAATTGTTATTCAGGCGCAAATACAGCCAGGTTTAGCTTGTTCGTGCTACATTCCTCTGCTGTCCAGGTGTCTATAGAAAGTCCCTCCAGCATCCCGCCGCCACTCACTGTGACTAAAAGCCTTTTTGCACTGGAAATTTTTGACAGACACGGGTGCTGCCTTTCAAAGCACTCCTTTTACCTCTATCTTTTCCACCAAGTTATGTAAGGTGTTCAGTGGCTGTCTCTGTTTGAGCCCAGAGAAATCCAAGCTGGAAACATTATCTGCAGTGGAGTAGAAGCCCAGCAAAGACACTTAAGTGACCCTGCCTGTCTGCTACAGTACAGTGCACCTACAATCGGTCAGACCAGGGTACAATGGGACCATATGCACTATTCTCTAGGCCTTTCACAAGAGCAATTTCAAAGTACAATATATTACTACAGAGATATACTGTGATAAACCATAATATTGAAACTACTTTATGCCATTGGCACAATAACAATAAAGCAAGATTATCCCAGTACACCATTAGTTAAATTGACAGTGTCATTAAAAGACATGAGCTCCAACAACTAAATAGCAGAATAAAGCAATAATTAATTTTCAGCTTTCTATTGCTTAAATCTTGTTGTATTACGAATAAAATAACACAAATCTCAACACTAATACAAAGATAATGTACACACGATAAATATTGAGCCCCAAAATATATTGTTCTAGCTTTCATATATACGATAAGTCAATATAGTTATCATGACAGGCCTACTACTCTCTATGTAATAACACCAGATGCTTTATCAATACTAAAATGTCCTGACGGGCTGAATTGCTCCTCCATTAGGACATTATTGAAGATGGATATGTTGCCTTGATTGTCACTCAAACGCACTCTGATGTTATGGAGGAGGCATAAGAGCAGGCACTGAAAGATCACAGGAGCTCTGACTGGACAGCAGCACACTGAATATCCCACAATGACTATAAATCAAATAGTAATGGTCTGCTTCACAGCCATATTATTTATGGAGATCCAAAACTGACAGCTGATTGGAGAGAAACTAGCGATGATGACAGACTCCTTCTCCGCTTGCTTCTATTGCAGCCGCACACAAATGGAAGCATGTGTGGGGATCTATGACTTCATAGAGGATCACATTAAGAATTTAGTTCTTAAAAAATGTATCAGGCGGATATTAGGGTGTTGTTCGCCTGCTGTCTTTAATTTGGCTCAAGGCTACAGTTCAGATTTTAAAGGGGAGTGTTACCAAGAGTGAACTTTTATGTGTATTATGTGTGCTCTGTATGTATGTTATAATTTGTGTCAAGCTTTTAAACTTAAAGACATTAAGCACAAAGATGCACTAAAGCCTAATGCGGGCACAGAGCGTGTGAGGGCATCAGCTGAAGGATTAACAGGAGGAGCTCTGGGTCTTTATTGTTTCTTTATCCAGACAGTCATTACGGGTGACAGCAGTGATGGAGCTGAGATTACACAGACTTGTCGTGTGCCATGTACCTGTGCAGTCACACATGTCAGTGAATGAAGTCCGTTTACGCGCAATACCAGAGGAATAAATTGGCATGCTGACTAACAGAATGACAGATGCTTTGAGGATCTGAGTATTGAGTGACAGCACACTGTCAGGGCTTTTGTAGAGCTGTGGCGTCTTCCTTTCATTTCACTAGTGTGAGTGAGGGAGGGGCCCATAGAGCCGCAGCTAAGTGAAAAAGGAACCTAGGAGGCATCTTTTGGCTTGTCAAGCTGAAGAAATCTAATCCACACAGGCAAGAATTTGAATTTGAATGTGTAACCTGAAAATAGCAGCTGTCCCTACATAATTGGAACAAATGGATGTTGGATATGGTGCAGAAAATAAAACAAGAAATGCCACTGGGACAAAACGTGACACTTTTTGCTGACAGTTACAATAAGAGTGCTCTACCACAGGCAGCCTGTTGTTTCGAGCTGGGCAGCTTGTAGTTGCTGTCAAACTACCGCTGATCTCTGACGCTGTAGGTCGCAATTATGTGCTCCCCGCTGCTCCTCCTCCGCCCATCCTGCTGCCATCCGCCCCACTCCTTCAGAGCCCTCTGTTCGCTAAGCAGCATTTAATTGTGAGGAGCTGAGCCGGGGAAAGGAGTAATCAGATGAAGGCAGGGCAGATCACGTGGCTATACGTTGGGATTATTAACACACGTGATTTGATTGAAGTTGAGCTGGCATATAGAAGCGGTTTAGAGAGAGGATAGAGCAGGAGACAGAGCTGCAACAAATGGAACAATAAAGGGACAGAAAGGACGAGTGCAGGACGCGGCAGAAATGGGGAGAAATATGAGGGAATGAGAGCAGAGAGAGAGTAGGAGGAGAGGCAGCGCAGTGCAGAGGAGAGAGAGAGAGAGAGAGAGAGAGAGAGAGAGAGAGAGAAGGAAGCCTCCTCTGTACGCACAGTCAGAAAGACCCAGGCAAGCACAAGCAAGACATCTTCACATCGGGCGCTGTTTAAAAGGATTTATAGTGGAGTGTACATGGTCCGCAACACAAGGACTCACCTACGGAGGGACCAACGCACTCGCTTGACCAGTAACAGGATGCTAGTGGGGAGAGAAAAACTTTTGGAGTAGTCAAACGAGCGAGACTGGAGTATGTGTTAAACGGTGAAGCTACATGGAGGAGGAAGAACCAGGCTACCATCTATCAGCATGTTTTCTGACAGCAGGGGGTCCACGGAGCACAAGGGCTTCAAGACACACGGCTCCCACTTCTTACCCTGGCTGCGTAATAGTTTGAAAAGCCACCAGAACCATGACAGCACCCTCAATGGAACAGTCAAATCTGGGTCTGAAAACCGCAACAACCTCAAAGGTTTCTTCTCTATTCAGGGCAAGGACAAGGAGAAGAAGGGGTGCAATGGGGTAGCCAGAGTGCTGCCGGTGGTCCTCAGGGGGCATCACATTCTGTCTGGGAAGCAGAGAGAGGACAGTCCTGCCCGATGGACCCAGTCTCCAGAGTTGGATCCAGAAGTGAGCATTGCTTCTGAACTGGAAAAGAGTTTGGTCCTGGATAATCATGTTGAACCAAAATGCAGCCCCCAAAAAGTCCCATCTCCGAGTGACCAGACTTGTGCGACATTGAGAAGGTATGGCCCGTTAGTAGTTGCCCCACCAGCACTGGCAGAGGACCCTGAAAGCACGCCCCCTGTTGTTGGTTTGTTTGTGGACAACAAGGAGAAGGTCTGGGACTATTCCAGCCGTAGCTTCCGCCAAAGAGACCTCCATTCAGCTAGTTGGGTTGGCCCAGAAACCCAAAGTATCATGAAGAGGCACCAGTTCACCTCCAGCTTCAGTTTCATCCACCAACAGACCAGGAACTCCCAAAGCCACAGAGATCTGACATCTTTGAGGGACACACAGCTTGACCGAGCCCTTAATGGAGTCCTTTTCTCCACCCAGGTCGCCCAAAGGGGTCCAGGCTGCACCAAAACACTTCGAGGACCAAGGAAACCACGACCTAGCTCAGAGCGTATCACAAACTTGGAGCAGTCATGGTTTCAACCTCAACGCATTAGCATCAGTGTGGGGGACAGTAAAAGGAAGGCAGTCCGAAACCAGATCAAACGTGTTATGGACAATCTGGAGCATGTTTTGGGAGCTCTGCGGGACGTCCAACAAGAAATGAAAGAGGTGATGATTCAGTGCTCTTATTCAACCCCAAAAAAGGCATTTTCCACCGTCACTGTGTTTGCAATTTAGTCTTGTGATGGAAGCGTTATGCTCAAAAACCTTTAGGGATTTGTGCATTTGAAGATAACAAAGTGGGCTAGAAATGTGTGCCCTCAGCAGATTATTTGAAGAAGTCAGCATTTAAAAACTGCCACAGTCTTCTTCAAACATTTACAAGTCTCTTTTTAGTTAAGTTTTTTGGTGGCACTAAATGAGAAAATGGTCTTGCTTCAGTGGTGTGGTGTTTTGAGCTGATGCAAAGTGACATTAGGCACCCTCAGTGTGGTTTCCCCTCTCATCACTAACTCCTTGTGGACAGATGCTACTCGGGCACAGCTGGACCAGAGCCCGGGCCTTTTCATAATCCATTTATATTTAAGTATCCCAGCCTTATCTGCTAAAAGCAACACATATAGTCTCACATTGGTCTCAAACGTGACATAAACAGTGATGAGAGTGCAAACAGGCTGCACACACCACACAAAATAAAAATATCACAACATGTTATGGGAGAGTTGGCAGACTAGAGTTACACAAGGCATCAGAGAAGATTTTGGACAGATATTTTGTTCAAAGTGCTTTTACTATTCTGTTACATGCAAGACCCTTGATTCTATCTAATAGCCGATCGCTAGTGTGAAAGAGGATTTTGGACAGAACTCGTAAGCCTGGCAAAGTTAGAGAATAAAGTAGGAGCTACTCTTGTGTTTCATAGCAATGTATAGTTAAAGCATTCTGACACATCAAACACTACACAGGGACTTTGGCCGAAGAACAAAACGGATAACTGAGGCATTGAAGTGCTGCCGAGTTGCAACAAAGGGTCAAACATCGTTGGTTTTATCGACAGCCTTGAGATACAGCAGGGTCATCTGGTCTTTTTATCTCCTTTGATACTTAAAAGATGCACTGTGTAACTTTTCAGGTGGAGTATCTATCATCTGTTCTATGAAGATATCATTGCTTTTCACAAAATGTTCCAAAGTATGGCATTAACATCTATTTTCATGTAGATAAACAGACGACACCACCAGGTCAAGTTACAGATCGTATCTGTGGAGAGGCGAGTTTGCTCACTGTAAGAATGCTTGTTTTTCAAGGTATTTTTAAGCAATAAAACACCTGTAAATGAATATATGCAAGATAGGTAAGTTTAATGCCATACTGTGGAACATTCCAGGCAAAGGATTACCATCATTATTAAGCAGCTGGCCAACTCTTCATCACCTTAAAAAGGAGCACCCGTGCAGACAAACTAATCCATACACATTTAGCAGATGCCAAACCCTATCTAAAATCTGAAAATAGGATAGAGATAACAACTACAAAAACAGGGTCATCTCTTGATAACAGCAAGAATGTTGTTGAACATAGAGAACAAAATAATAATTCATGTGTTCCAGCAGAGGATTTATCAGAGCACACAGAGCAGGTGGAGAGATAGGTCAAACACTCTCCCCAGCGTAATTTTCCCCCCTCTCCCCCTCTATCATTGTAAATATGCCTCTACGGCATGCATCTGTGTAATTATTTGCATTGTTGGGCATACACTTAGGCTCAGACTCTGCAGACATTTAAATAGGTCTTTAGATGTACTCTAACAGTGAGATGTATTGTACAGTGCTCTCTTTCTGTCTCCAGAGAGATGCTTTAAGAAAAGAACACCCACATAAATGTAGCTTACACGTTTCCCATTATAGTTGTCGTGTTTTGGCTTGAAAGTAGGTGTTTTAAGCACTCTATTGCAGGCTCATTTGGTGCATTTCACAAAAAGCAACCCATCTTCTCCATATACTATTAATGGACAGTTGGACAAAATGTACCCAGTTTACATTCAAGAAATTATTATTATGATTTTATGCAGAAAGGCTTGGTCTTTCATTAAACCAATTTTACATGCCACCACATTATAAGTGATTATTCAAATAAGCAATTTCCTGAAACAAAAGGCAGTAGAAATACACAAAGTGCCAAGTGTTTTAGCCTGTCATGTTAGCAGCATAATTATGCAAATGTCACCTTGTAAGGAGCCATCAAAATAGTAAGTAACATGAATGACTAATGATAATCAGCCTTGATTGTAGCTGTGTGTGCACAAGTTAATTGTTTTCATCGCATGTGTTTCCAGGTGGTGCAGCAGATCGACTATTTAACGTCGTCCATTGATCTGAATGAGGAGGAGCCGCCAGAGACTCAAACTCAAAGCAGCAGTAACAGCTCCAGTTCAAGTGCAGTGACAGTGGGAAGTGTCATTCACAGACCGTCAGGGGCTGCACCAAACACAGACTTTTGGAGAGACAATCAAACTACAAGTCGTAGCCAGTCTCCACCCAGTGTCCTGCTGCTGCCTGTAAGCTCAGAGCATACAAACACACTTCGGTTAGGGTGCAGAAAAGGAGGACTTAACCATCCACTAGACCAGACACACAGCTTAACTCAAACTATGGCCTCCCCGGTGTCCCCACAGAGGACCCTCCCAGTACGCCCTCCCACTCCAGGCCTGTCCCCTCTGACTGTAAACCTCCAGCACCCCAACAGCCCCGTGTCCCAGCCTGAGTCCCCCTCCCCTGCTCCTTCGTCCTCTATGTCACACCAGTCCCCCTCATATCTGAAACCACCACCTCCCTTCACCCCGTCAATCAAACCTGGATGTCACCTAAACCCAGAGAGCAGTCGCACATCTGGCATGACTTCTCTAGTGTCAAACGTACGACCACCCACTGTCCCAGAACCCAACAGGGAGCGGCGGGCACAGTCAGCGGGGCACATCCCAGGAGCCTATCATATGACCCTCCCACTCAAACCTAAAGCCGGACAGCAAGGTCGTAAAGGACGCAAACCACCCCCATATCCACACCATAGACTTCATGAGCAACCAAAACCCAAGGAGTCTCGCAAAGCTCCTCCCTACCCAGAGAAGAGAAGACTGCTTTCAACAACGGTGTGAGACATAGGGAATCCGGGGGCCATATTGCAAGTATGGAGTGCGTTGAAGCTTGCCCAGGTGAGCTGATGTTTCCAAGGTGATGGAGATGACTATTAGGGTGAGTGTTACAGAAGCACTTTGGTGGTGTCTTTATTTTTACACAAATCTCTATAGAGTGCACCTCGACCAAACCATCTGTCAGGATATTGCACTGGTAACAAGAGTCAGTATACAGATGCTCATTTACCAACACCCTCCCACACTCTGCATAGTTAAAGGGCAAAGGGAAGAGACTAATTAGATGAGCTGAGATATAAAGGGAATCCAAATTAATGCCAGATGACAGGACAAAAAAGTGAAATGTATTTTTATATGTTATGAAGTGGACACTCAAATTTAGCAGAGGCATTGTCTGGGTTGGATAATTGCTGTCAAAGAGCGGTGATGCCCTTTAAAAGAGTCACTGAATTTTAAAATTATATTGAGAAAAATGTCCACTTTATGGCATGAACAAGAGCAGCTGGACATAAGTAACAACCTGATTTTTTTTCCTGCTGAAATCCCATCTCCTCTACTGCCTCTGGCCTGACTGACCTGGCCGCAGCCTCCATCTGTTCCCTTCTAAATGAGTGGGTTGGGATAAACAAGACTTAGTTAAAACAGAGTAAAAATATCAAAAGGCTGATTGTAGAAAATGGCATTGTAAATCAGCTGTGATTATGTGCTCAATTTGAACTACAACCAAAGCAATTTCAGAAGCGGTTCACACAGCCCTCTGTTCTCATCGCAATTTCAAGTTGCAAAATTTGTAGCAAAAATTGTGGGGTTTAAACAGCAGACAGCGCTAATGCCAATGTCAACCTTCTGAAGAACAGCTCCTTGATAATTTCCTGTCAAACATTTAAAGTACTAGACATTATTACTGAAGGAAACTGGACTTAAAATGCTGCAAAGAAGTTGAGCCGATGGTTGAAATGAGACGGCACTCGCTTTGAAATATTAATATTATGTTTGTTGAGGCCAAAGTTGAAGGTAAATAGCTTCGGTGTGAACAGATGTAAACAGGGTGAACCAGAGATGAATAAAGAAAAGGTATTTTTGCATACCACAAGAGAGGTTGTGATTTGATAATATTCTTTGCCAACTTAAGGCCATATTACCCTTGTGATACATGTGTCACCCTGTTACATCACAGTGTTTTGAACTTGATGCCAATTAAAGGACAATCAAGATTACGGATTTTCCCCTGGCTTAACATTAGATGAATAAATCCCTCTTGGCACTATATCTCTGTAAGCCCGGATAGATCAGTGGTCTATACATTCCCATATGTGCTAGTGGATTTAGTAGATCCATCCTGCAAAGCCCTTCCTCCCTGAAATTAAGACAAAACAATAGAGGCTCTTTATCACACAGAAACAATTATATGTGGACAATTGTATGTTAATTGGTTATGCAAAAAGATTTCTTTCAAGAAAGTGCTTTCTTAAAAATAAGTTTGTGTCAAGTCCAATTTGTATTCTGACTATTCCCCTACTGTGAAGAAAAGCATCTTGTATTCAGCGTACATTAGTGTCAGGGCTAAAATTATTTGTATTTTAGGCAGATGTGGCAAGGAGCATAAAAAGGCCCATGTCAAGTTCATTTTGGCCACAGCCATCTTAGCATATGAATATTTAATGCTTCTTCAATTCAATTTGTCTTGTTGCTAACAGACACAAAATACAGAATTGATCTTGTTTTGTCTTTATTGAAACACCCATCATATTTCATAATGAAACAATTCAGGAAGTAGGAAAATAAACAGTACAAATTGAGTAACCGATTGTGTATTTTCCATCTATTTTGGGTCAGTCTCTGTAAATGGGAGCCTGCCGATGACAAAGGGATAGTTCTCCAGAGAACTTCCTGAGCCCAAGAGGATCACATCTGACACACACCTGGACTAACAAGGTACATACTGCATGTCGCTAACCTAACAACCTCAAATCAGCTAAATCCTCCAATTTGAAATCAATGGCAGAAGTCATTCTCCGGACACTGGTGGGGGATCTAAGGCTGGATCAATGGGGGCGAGATAAAGGTCGTTCTTTACATAAGAAAGTCCTAGCGTCTGGACAGGGACTTGTGATAATGAGCTACTTCAGAAACTCTGACGATATCCCTGCTGATCTGCACACGTGGAGATGTGCAGGATGAAAGCTTCAGGGCATCTGCCTCGGTGCAAACCCACTTCTTCTGAATGAATTTTTAGCTGAACTTCAAACAGTGCATTTGTGGAGGTATTAGAAACAGAAAAGAACTTGTGAAAAAAAGGAATTTATGAATTTAAAATGTGCAGCAAGAGCACATAAGTTTTGCGCTATGGTATAAATTAAAAAAATTTTTTTTTTTTTCTATTCAACTTAGATTTATGTAACTTTTGAGTATTTCTTCATCTGGTAAAAACAAGTCATTAACGTTCCTGTTGGGATCATATGTGAAGCTTAGGAGTTATTTAGAGCAGATTCAAATAAACAGAAGGAAGGAAGAGCTCTTCTTAATAGCAGCTCAGAACAAAGTAGGACTGAGATAAATGTAACTGTGTGTGTATACTGATGATATTAGGGATTATTATTCACTTTCCTCTCAGGATTACAAACCAGCGGGTAAATCCTGGCCTACTCTAAATATGTAATCTATACCCTACAAACCCCCAATGCCAGGCCTCTATACTATATTGTCCCAGGGAAAATTACAAAACATGTTTTATATCAGAGAAGGACAAAGAAAAATCAGTTTTATGTCTAGCTGTGCTCCGATAAATCCATTGTAGTAGAAAGGGCATGTAATTAATGTAACAAAATACAGTGCTGCCACGATAAAAGCAGAATTTCATAGCGCTGCGCCTTTGAAGTGTCACTCAGGAGAGTCACAGTGTCCTTCATCTACTACAGGGCTCAAACTCTGGTCCCATGCAGCTGAAGCACAGTCACACTCCTGACCAATTACAGCTCATCATGTCCTGTTCGTCCAATCACAGTGAGCTTTGAGAGCTGGGCGCTGAACTTTCCATCAGTCTGGGTCACTGGAAACAAGAGGAAAGAAAGTTAATTAGTATGGAACAAAATAAAGGCTGCAGTGTGGAGGAAAGCACCTGAACCAGTGTCACCCTGTTGCAAAGCTGCTGCAGCAGCAGTTTTTCAGCCACAGCTTCAGTCCAGCCTGCAGTGTAGTTTGACTCCAAAAATTATGTCAGAGGATATATGGAGCCAGATGAGTCCTATGTAAAGTATCAGGCAACGTGTGCAATACCAGTGTTCCTTAATTAGATAATTTATACATTTTTATTCTGCAACTACTAAGTGAAAACATAATTTACTAAATTATAGCTGGTCCATTTCCAGTAACAGATAACAATATATGAGGTAAAGCATACCACTCAACATATATTTACAGTACTACAAATGTACTCTGCCTACTTATCAAAACTAGATGAGCAATGACTGGACAGCTCCTCCTTGTGGAGCACTACAACATAGCTGGTGAAGTATACTTTCTACTACGAAAAGCCTTTGTATAAGAGTTATGAGGCATTTGCCTCAATATCTCAGTTGGGATTACATCTGTATTATTGCCTGGGTTTGTGACACTAAGTTCCTGTGCTGTGAAGCTTGAACAAATTAGAAGTTAAAATGTTAATGTTATAAAGAATTGCTATGTGACTTGACAAATCCTGTTAATCACTGACCACACCTGCATACATACAGAATTTATGAAAAAACAACAAAAACTAAAAACAGAATAGCTACAAATACTTCTTCAGGGACAAATGCAGCCCACTCACAGCTGAAGTATGTGCTTAAGAAGCAAATCAGTGGAACCTCTTGCAGTGAGGGAGAGGGAGGGGTGAGAGTGTGAGTGATTGACAATCAGATGGAGTTGTAAATATAGTCAGTTCCTCACCTGTAGAGTCGCCTATGGTAAACTCTTCTGGCCTCAGTGGCACGTCACTGTGTCCTGTCTGTGACTAGACACATATCAAGCAGAAGTTATAAAGAGCAAGTGTAAAACAGGAGAGGACAAAGTAGGACTCACATAAATGTAACTGTGTGTGTGTATATGATGATGTTGATATTAGGGGATTAATCACTTAAATCTCAGGATTACAAACCAGTGGATAAACCTACTCTAAATGTGTAATCTATACTTGATAGACCCCAAATGCCAGACTTCTATGCACTGCACATTTACTATAAGGTCCCAGACAAAATGAAGAAACATCTCTTTAAAATCATGTTGTCAGAAACCCAAAGGAAAATTTAATGTTTAATACAGTACTGCCATGATAAAATTTCACAGTGACTACACACACATAGAGCAATAGTTTTAAAGAGCAAGTGTAGACAAAGCAGAGCAGGAGGAGACGTAGCAACAGACGGTCAGTGAAGTAGGAGGATGAGACAAGGTCAAGGAGATTTGGTGCGGGGGTGGCAGGTGTGTTTGTGCATGAGGGCATATTTTTGTCATCATTATTTATTGAAGTTATTCTCTGTGTGTTCACATTTTGTTCCAGGGCCCAGAGCCAGTGCAGCCGGAGGAAATATACTCTGTTTAATGACAAAGTGCCTGCTCCGTCCTTGCTGGGGAAGGAGGCGTGTCAAGGTGTGATTTACGCCATCGATGACCACTACAGACAGCTTAGAAGATGTCTAGACATTAATTTACCATCATACATCCAATACATCCAAGCTGAAGAACTGTCTTTTCAACAAATACATCCTACAATAAGGAACGTAAATCTATAGAAGAACCTATAACTATGGAACACCTGAGAGGTTTCATGAAGAAATGAGACAATTTGATTCTCAGGACTGTAAGGTCAGCTACATGAAATGCTCTATATTACTGATATGACTTATAAATAATAATGAAAAATTTAAAAAAGCAAAAGAACAGAAGTCTGGAGTCTCTTTATAATTTTGTTTCTAAATAAAATATGAACTATTAAGTACATTTGTGCACTGAAATAACCTTAATAGTATTTATAAAAATAAAGTATCAGTTCTGTTAGTGCCACCAAGATTGTGTTAATACCATAAGACAGAAGTAAAGACAGTAGTAGCCTTTGTTCTATGTATACTAGCAGGACAACTTTCACATTCTTGTTTACCCACAGAGCTACAAGCACCATCTTTGGTCAAAAATGAAAAAGTTGCAGTTGATCCATCAGTGCACATTTGCCTTGATACTTGCTGCTGATTCTTTGTGGCATTTATAAGCTGTTTATGTACCACAGTGACAGGGGCTCCCTGTGGACGAGTGAACAAACTATATCATTAGAATTGCTGCTGTTTTTGTTTTGCTTTGTTCCTTCTCTTTGACACTTTTCTGCTGCATACCAGAGACTGTTTCTTTGAAAATGAAAGTAACTGGGCAATAAAACCTGTCAAACCTGTATATTGTATGTTGTGTTTATCTTATTGTTTGCTTGTTTCGGAGAAATGTTGATCAATCAGAATTTCGAGTTCATGGCATTTATGCAGACGCCTCACATTTTTGAATGCAACCCTTTTATCTCTACACAAAAAGTGACAAGTGTACAAAGCACATATCAGAATCAACTTATCTGTTTTAGACTGGACTTCTATAACTGGGCCAACTTGTGTTCAGACATTTGCAAAAGAACAATGATGTAGTCATTATTACTTACATATGCACTGGCGTATTCAATTTTGGTTCCTTTCATTTCAGCTTTGAACTGAGTGAAAAACAGGTATGATTTTCCCTGTGGCCTGGATGAAAATAAACAAAGTAAACTATTACAGCACACAATCAACTATCAATTTTATGCTGACATTTATTTAAGGTGCATGAATGTTGGCCTATGTGACTATGGAAACTTGTAATAACACTCACCTCCACAAAGAGCAAGAAAATAGCCTGTCATCATCACTAAGCCCAACACTCATCAACCAATCCTGTTTGTAAAAAAATAAAATTTAAAAAAAAATCAATGGAGTAATGTCCCTTGTAATGTCTCATTTATTAGACGTAGATGTGGAAAGCTCACCTCATTGGTTCCCCCTTGTGCAGCGTATGTGAATGAACATTCGTATTTGCCCTGTAATAATGTAATAATAATGGAAGTGATGACGATTATTGAACATTTACAGATTACATTTTGACATATCCAAAACCTAAATCTCCTGTATGTAGACCATTTCGCTACGTTTTTAGCAGAAAAAACACTAGTCTACAGATAATTATACTTAACACCTTCACTAGAAAGTAAAATAGCCTTTATTTCAGCCAATGAATGAAGCAGTTGTGGCATCTGGGCAGCTACGTGTCAGACGCTCACAGGGTGGATTGTCATAATAATGCGACTAAAACTGAGCGATGGAATGTAGTTTTTACCATTTTGTTGCCGAAATTACAAGAATATATGTTTTTTATGGACGATAAACGTTAAATGTACTGATCACCCAAACAAAACAGCGTTTGTTTTATTGAGCAAACCAGAAGAATGGGTCGCATATTTATGTTAAAAAAAACTCACAATTCCCTCTTTGAAAGTGTGCACCACTCCTCCGGGTTTCACATTAAACTCCACCGTTTTGGTCTTCTCCGAAGAAGCTTCAGTTGTAGCAAGCACTAAAACAAAAATAAATGCCATAGAAGATGAAAAAGTAACTGTGCAAAACATGTTTGAGGTCGCCTTTGGATCCTGCTCGAAACGGATTGTGCAGATCTCGGCAGCACCGGTGTGTTTTGTCGAGGGAATATGACGTCACCAAGAGGGTAGTGCAGAAAAAAATCTGAATGGAAGAAAATCTGACCAGATGCAGGTTAATCACATTATTCACATTATTTACTAATATTTGTGTGTTAGGCCTAAAATATGGTGGTTATACAGGAGAAACTCCTATCGGTTTTTGTTGTTGTTTGTAAAGACAGTACCCATTATAACCACACGAGGTCACTTGACATGCATAAAATGAAAATCTAGGCCTAACACTTTCTTCTGTGAGACTTAATTTTTATTTTTTAATTTTTTTAATCATAGCAAAGATATAGAAAAAAATGCCTTGCATAATTAATAGATCTATACATATATTGCCTGCTTAAAGTTTGAAGTTAGAATAGTCTATGGCTCAGTTAATCTAATCCTACATTTGTGTCAGAAAATATGCTTAATAATAAGACAGACATTCTTCTTCTTCTTCTTTTTGCATATTAAGTGTGAGGTCATTCAGAAAACAACCCTCATGTTAGCTGGATAATGATGATGCAAAACAGACATAATATTCAGCCTATGTTAAGACTGAACAGTGTGTAGTGTCAGAGTCTCCATGTCTGTTTATGTCTTTTATTGTTTATATACAGTATGTCTGGGCCTGAAATGTCCTCTTCATGGCATGTAGGCAGATGTTTGGTAAAATGTCTTGCACTCTGGTGTGAAACCTGTAAAACCATATGCACATTCTAACGAAACAAGCCTCAGCTGAACAACCTGTCAGCCCTCTTCCCTCTCAGCAGTCACCCTCCTCAAGGTCAGTTTGGGGTGACAAATCTCTACTCTTTACCCAAAAATAACACACAATTACAGACAGACTTCCACTTGGGCAGCTTCTTGAATACTCGAACAGTGGCTACAAACGGAACCTAAAGCACATACTGCTCTATTTCCAACAGGAAAGCTAGTTAATGGTCTGCTCTCATCTTGCCCAGGAAAATAAGCCACAGGTTCGAATGTCAAGCACTCCATAAAACAGTCCCCTCCACTCACGCCACATTAACAAGGCCTTTCCTGTCCGCAAGTCTGACTGGACAAACAAGGACTGAATCATCAAACACAAAAGTCTAATGAAGTTTCACTGCACACTCAGGGATCTGTCACAGTCCAGAAATTTTGATCTTGGTTGTTAAACTGGTCAAAGACTGCATTTGGAAACTACAGTTTTCTGATCTTGTTAATATGTAAACTCATTGATACTTATGAAGTTGTGTAAACATATCTTTAACATTGTTGTAAACAATATGCACACTTGACACGTCTGTTTGTCTAATAATAAATAATTGGCTAATGCAGTTTGAATAGCCCATCAGCTGCAAGTCCATGTGAAATAATTGTTCAGCTGTGTCTCCAGCAGAACAAACCATGTGTCTCACAGTGTGTCCTTTTGGCTCAGACTCTGTGGTGGGCCTGTGCTGCCACACAGATGCTCTGCCCATGATAAGACTGATGTAGTCCTGGTGCTGCTGATGTCAGCAGCTCATCGTCAGATTTTCCAGGCCGTCTGTGAATCTGTGGAATTTCTCTCCTCCACGCCACTGTCCACAGGACCACAGTGTCCCATAGCCTCTGAGCTCAGTCTGCACCAAACAGCTGGGGCAGAGTCTGTCACACTCAGGTTCGTATCAGTATCTCCATGAACTCATATAGGGTTTGAGTTTGACAGAAAGACAAAGACATAAGATTCAACCGACACACTATGGTCAGCCTTTGGTGGAAACTATATGATGTATATTTTACTATTGGGCATGTTTCATCCACATCTGTTTTCCATAGTGTTTGCAGTCTAAGCAAGTGGGGCTGAGAGATGTTAGGTCTACTTATACATAAGAATGAAGAAAAAAGGCGTCTTCTCCATTACCTCAACCCATAGCAGTGTTTTGGTTTATAAAAACAAAAGTTTATTATTCTTAGTCACTATCAAACACCTTGTCTTTTTACTTTTATTCTGTTCATAACTGAAAAGGTTGCTCTTGTATTAGACAAAGAACAAGAAAGATCCCATTTAGAATTCTGAATATGAGTCACTATGTTTAATAAAGCAAGGACACATTGCTCTCAGGCCCCAGCAGAACATAGGTTTTTTGCCAGGTGAATAAATGTTTTTGCACGTCTTTAATGTGAGAGACAAGGATACACTGTGAAGCTTGTTTGCCATTCCGATGTTGTAATGTGTTATTCAAACAGTATTTCAGAAATGCACCTTCACAAATTGTGATGGAGACAAACAGTGTTAAAACCAAGAGCAAATCAGAGCCTTAATTATAAAAAACAAGACTAAAAATGAACAATCACTAATCTCATTGCAAATATCATACTTGTTTGTACTGTTCATGTAATACACAACATAGTTTAAATTCTTAAATAATTAACACACTGGGTCTGAATACAAAACAAACATATTGCATTGATTAACGATTGCATAAATAAAAAATATTATTGCAATTTATTCTGCGTTCAACATAAATAACCCATATTAAAAACATTAGTGTTGATGCAGCCACTTTCTTCATACTATCAGCTTCTACAAAACAAAGCACCGGCATCTAAATGAACCTACAATTTACAATATTTGAATTTAAATACTGGATCCTTACAGAGTAATCCTGCAGTTTCTGGTCTGAACGTAGCTCCCTGTGTATCTCACGTCACATTGGACTACATTGTTGGTGAAGTCTGACTCTTCAACCAGATGGGAGGGGTTTACCATCACCTAAATGCAAATATAAAATTACTTTCATGCATATATTTTTATTATTTACAAGCAAAGCATCTCACACCTTAAGAACGTAGTTTCCTGGTGGCACATCAGTTATGTCAATCCACTGGCAGTCAATGTTGGCATGATAAGTGTCATAACAACCTGGACCAAGCCCCTAAAAGCATAAGTTCATTATAGGTATTTCTAGACCTGTCACAATAAATACTGTTTTGATTTATTGTTCAATATATGAAAGCTTGAACAATATATTTTGGGACTCACTATTAATTGTGTGTACAATTTCTTTGTAAAAATTTGGAGATTTGGGGTATTTTTTGTTGTTGTTGTTGTTATGTAATACATTAAGATCTGGCCTGTAAAAGGTTGAATAAGTCACTTGTATGACTAATTATTGGTTCATTCTGCTATTTATTTGTTGCAGCTCAGGCCTTTTAATGATACTGTCGATTTAAAAATGGTTTACTGGGATTATCTTGTATTACTGTTACCTTTATTTGATTTGACACCAGTCTCTCGCAATTTTGCTACTTATTGCTGCTTAATTTATTATTACTATGTATATTTTTTCTCTTTGTTATTATATTACTATACTGTGATGTGTGATCTAAGTCCAAACAATTTCCCTTGTGGATAAATAAAATTTGTCCAAGTTTAAGTTTAAGATGTCAGTGGCTAGCTGTAGATGAGTAGTTCCAATATTATCATTTATCGCAGTATATCTCTGTATCGTTCAATCAAAATCTGTTATCATGACAGGCCTTGTCATTCCTGATAGCGAATTATACTGAGGTGGGTTATACCTGTGTATGAGCAGTGCAGGCATAGCGTCTCCGTATTCCTGGGTCACATGTGGTGTCCTCCAGGCAGAAACTGGCTTTATGTCCTTGGGCCACTCTGAGCCCAGTGGAGACATCCAACAGGTCATATGTACTGAAGGCCTCCATACTGTGATAGTGCCTTAAAGTGTTGACAGTTGAAGGTAAACCTATATATAGTCTTTTCGTGGTAAAGAAGAGAAGAGGTTATTACTTACTGGTGACAGCTGTGCCATTCCCACTCATGCCTGGGTCTCAGTGGAAGGAAGTCCGCAGTTCCCTGGTTCTTCACTCGCTGTGGGAATCTCAACAAGACCCTGTACTCCAGGTCACTGACACCAGGCCGATACGCAGAGCTGGTGATAAAAAAACAAAAAAGAAAAGTTATGTAGGCCAAATAATAAAGTACTTCAAGAAAACACAACTGAGTCTCCTTCTGCAATTTACTTTTGTTTTCTATGTTTACCTCAATGTTCCACAGCACACAAAAACATTCCACCTCTGTCATAGCCATAATAGAGATTTATGGTGGAAGCTGACCCTTTTAAATTTGGCTTTCACCTCAGGAATCCTTTGCCTTTTGGTCCAGTGACTAAAACCAAGAGGTCACTACTGCTCTGTCACTCAGCTGCAAACTGGACTAGTAGCCCTAAATTACCTTGCATTCAAAATTGTTAAAAGTTGAATGCACCTGGAGAGGCAGTTCTCCTCAGCTGCACAACGCAGAGCATACATCTGCATTCTATGGATGTAAGAAGATGCCTGAATGAAGTAAGGGTCTGGAACCAAATCAGGTAAACCTAGGTAAAAGAAAGACAAAAACATTTTCTGGCAAAATTGCCCCAGAGGTTAAATATTGATATAGCACGACAACAAAATTTTCTCACCGCTGTGGAAGAATCTTGTCCCATATCCAGTCCCTGGGGGGTTTCTGGCAGGGGGGCTGGTTCTGCGGTTTGGTATATTTGCGTTATAGAAAACCGAGTTGGTGTCGTGGGAGTTTGGTGTATTTTGTGGATGCCCTGTGTTCCTGGGTGATGGTGTCTCCAATCTCAAACGGGGAAAGTGTATCTGCACTGCGCCACCAGACAGTGGCGTGTGGGACGCGTTGGTCTCCGCGGTCACCCGGAGCACAGGTTGCGCTCTCTGTATGACTGGAGTGTCTTCTCTACTTGGCTGTGGCTGTGTTGTCTGTCCATTACTTTCTGGTCTTACCACATTGTCCGTGGACTGAGCAGTAAGGACCGTAGTGTGCTGTACAGCTGCGTCTTCAACAGGTGTGCTGCGGCCTCCGCGCGGGACTCCACTGCCGGAGAACTCCAGCGTAGAACTTGAGGGCGCTTGGTGCTCTCTCGTAGTTTGCTGTGATTCTGTTTGCCCAGAGGCGAGAATGTACTGGCCAGCATCAGTCCCCAGGACAGACGTGTCCATTTGTTCATTCTGCGCCTGTCTGGCTCTGGATCTGAACGAGTCAGGCACGTTGCGGTTGCTCTTGGTGGTCAGCAGCATTTGTGTGCGCTTTCTGCCCTGTGCAGGTGAGCGGTATTGTGTCCCCGTGCTCAATAAACTGTACACGCGCCCGTTACTTTCCCACTGGAAGCGCTGTCTCCATGGTCCCCTGGCGCGTAAATGTTGCTCCTGGCCGCTTCCCATCAGCACCATCCAGTCAAGTAGGCAGATAAGTAAAACAATTAACTTCTCCATCACTTTAGAATATCGCGAACACTGCGGATCCCTGCACAGTGAGCGCTGAGGTTGGCATAAGGATGAGTTTTGTTCACTTCAGACGCACAGCATCTCCACACAGAGGGAGAGAGAGGGGGGCGTTGACTGTCACTTTAGCGTTTGTTTTCCACTCAAGAGTTCAGACCCCGATTCAGTACAACAGAAATAACAATGAAACAAATAGCATATGCGATGGTAATATAAATATTTTTCTCATAGGCCAACTAAAAGATTTTAGTTCAGCCCACAAAAAGTTAACTCCACTGAACAAGAAAGAGTGCACGCACATGTCTCTACACGGCCCAAATAGTTCAGGTCAGGTGAGGTCCACTTCTAACACGATGGCGCAAAACACACATTCATTCAGTGGCTTTTGGCATATACGAATATAAAATGTTGAGCTTTGTCTCCTGGGTTTTTTCCTTACGTCACTTAGGTCATAGTCAAAGACAAATTGTCCTATTTGAAGTACCAGTTCTAGCCTACTGTGTTTAATGACTGTCCATTTGTAATACCTGGCTTGCCTTGTGATTTGATTGTGAATGGCCTACTTTGCTCCAGAGATCATATCAGGCGGGACGTGTCTTGGAACAGGTGCCTATATTTATCAACATTATTTAGTCACCTGAATGCTACATGGACATTCAAGCTTTTCACCATGGTCTGCATTCAGGGACGTTCAGAAACCTGTGTGTGAGGATGCATTCAATAAGTGAGAAACAGGAGCGCATTATCGTGTAACTGGACTGTTGCCATTTGTCAAGTGAAAGTATTTGAGATCTCATGACCAGCACACCTCCAGGTCTAAATCTGTACACTGGAGCCTTGGTAACATCTGAGGCTATCAATGAGTTAGATTTTTTTTTTCTTTTATACTTATTACAGTCAGTAAGGAAACAAAACAAAAACAAATCAAACAAACAAAAAAAAAAACATCGCAAATTAAGATTCCATAAGGAGATAAGCCCTGCGTTAAATTTTGACTGACTATTTGGAGAATAAAAGAGACCTTTATTAACAACAACTTTTACAAATTTTATGCAAATCTGTGGAATATAAAGCATGAAATGAAATCCTCATGGAGACAAGCAGATAGTGTGCCCTCCACCAGGCAATTCAAAAAGTCAGGTTTATGGAGAGGCGAGCCCGCTTCGTGATTGCATTTTTTTTTCTTCTTCTTCTTTTTGTTAAAATGTTAAAATGTGAGGCTCTAAGCATTTGATTACATTGCTATGTTTGGTGAAAGTTAAATTTAACTGTACCTCTGCTCACATGTGTGTTTTGTTCAAGAGTTACATTAGGTTGCCCTGGGTGTACTGTATGCCCTTCAGCGTATGACCAAATCACACTGCAGTTGTTGTTTTGAGCAGTCCAGTTGATCTCAGAGCAAGGACTCCTATCAGGTAAGGACATTCTATTTTTACTATCACCTATGGATCATAATAGGAGATAATAAAAGTCTGGGTACATCCAGTTATGGACAGAGGCACATTGTGCACAAGAATATCTTTGACACTGTGGCTCCTTTAACAGCACAAGAAAACCTGAAGAGGCCACTGGAAATCCTCATTTAGAAAATTTAACAAATTCAAAAAGATATCCTATTTGCTAACAATAGTGACTGGATCATAGATAAGATCCCTAAATATATAGACCGACTTGACCTTTGCCTTATTTGGAAGTGGTATGAAAAGATATAGTACTCCCAAATGATGAGAAAATTTCTTCAACCTATACTCATAAAATCACAGATGTAACCAACACATGATGGCTGTCCAGTTGTAAATAAATTGCAAATCTGCTGCTGACTTAAATCTCAAGCTAGTCTGTGACCTACCCTTAAGTATGAGGCAAACAAGGACATAAGAAATTAAAGGGGGGTGTATAAAAGGTATTTACACCTTTTTTTTTTTTATGTATGAGTAGTGAATCTTCTCAATCCAATATTCTTTGTCCTTAATTATGTGTAAAATTATAACTAATTTTTGCCACAGAAAATTATCTTCCAAGATCTAAGATGTAATACAAATACAAAGGCATACTAATCTGTTTGTTGTTATGAGTGAAACGGAAACTTTTTAGTAATGTTATTTATTGACGTTGCATTTTGAAGTACAGTCTTGAAAAAACACATTAACAGTAACAATGTAATAGTCACAATTCATTTTCAGCAAATCTATAAATAAGCTAAAAAGACAATGATAACTTAACATTGCTTTTACTCTATTTACAAAATATAAAAAGAATTAAAAAAACAGGTATCACTGGAACTATTTACACCCTGTACATAGATGGAGAGTGGTCCCACTGCTGCAATAAGGGAAAAAGTTTGATTAGATGAGATATTTAAATATAACAACATTTATATTTAATGTGTATGTATTAACATCAATTTACCTATAAACAGTTTAGGAGGCTGTTCTGAATGTCTTCATACACTTGATTGTAGATCTCTTCTTTTGTTTTCAAACCATCCAAGTAGTCTACAGAAATATGAAGTTGACAAGTTGAGACATTTTTTTGTTTAGGTTGTACTTAGTATAACATAATTTACAGGAGCACTATGGGATTTTTCTTTAGGGAGTACACCTGAAATGTTCCAATATGGCCTTAAAAGTACAGTATCTAACTTGCTTTTATTCAATTACATTTGTATACTGCTGAAATTACATGCATTCTCCCTGTGGGTGGGGTATCCTCTCTACCGATCTGACCTCTGCTTTTCCCCATGGAGATAAATGTTTCATGCCATACAGTGGTTTCAGAAAAAGTAATAACATCTCCCTGACGAAGAAGGTGGTGGACCCTTTACCAGACAAGTTACATAGATCACCTTCAAAGAGAAATAAGATAACAGTACACTTTGGCTTACCAATATTTAAGCCGCAGTTCTCCATCTCTAACCTGTGTTTCAAATACATGGGCCACACATGACCATCAAACAGGCCAGGAGGGTCTGGGACAGTGTATTGCCTGGTACTAAAAATAGACAAAGAAATACATAAACATGAAAATCACAAAACTTTGAAAATATAACCAATGAAAAATGACGGACCAGATAATTTAAAATTAGATTACCTTCTCCTCCTCTTGCACTCCTCGTAGGGTATCGTGATGTAATAGCACTTGTTGAACACATCCAGCAAGGGCCTGAACATGAAAGTGGGACATAGGCCAGTCAGTCATTAGTGTTACGAATAGCACGCAGGTCCCAAAATATTATGGAACAATTATGTAACCTCATTAATGATTATCTACATCTGTGCAGTCATGTAACCTTCATCACACAACACAACTGAGAGCCCCTCTTTCTACTGAACATTATCTATGGTCGCAGAAGCTGTGTCTGACTATCTACAGACCTACGAGCCAATCACCGAGCAGGAGAATGAACATGTGACTAATTATGAAGGATGTACCACCTACACAATTTTCCAATCCACAATCAACAAATTTCTCTAATTATTTGTTTAACATGCAAAAAAGAGGATCAGATCATAAATGAATAACTTAAATGTATATGTATAATGTACTGATTTCATTCAAAAGATAGAAACTAGGACCTCTTTGGAGAATGTTAGTGAAAGTAACACCCTATATAAATGTGTCTTGTATAGATACTATGGACATTGTGTTCTTTTGTGAGCACTCCAGAAGAATAGTTATTGATGTTGTTTTAACTAATGGCTGAACTTACGCATAGTTGTAGAGGAGAAATCCCTCCACAAGCAGGATGTGGATCTGCTCATCGGGGTTCACCACTTCTGATGCAGGGGCCAAAGAGACGCCGTGGGACCGTGCAAACTTCACAGGATTCTCTATCCAGGCTTTTACTGTGTTGGTCATGGCCTCCATATCCAGGGCAGTGATCACTATAAAACAATGACAAATGTACACAAGGCATATGTGTAATTATTATATATATTCTATTACAGTCTGTACAAGATGTGTGTGCTTTATGTATTTGGATGTCTTTTGGTTAGGTGAAGTGTTAACAAAGATCATAACAGTTTCTAGTGAGGTCTTACCATCCCACTGTTTAAAGCCATCGTCACCAACTTCTATCTGATCGGGTTTCTGAAATAACAGTCACCAATAAAACATTGCTGTATCCTCTTAGGATTCAGAACACTCATAGAGCCCACTCACATGCCACGAAAACATAAGTTCAAACAAAGAGAAATAAAGGACACAATGCCAATCAAAGACATAGACAAAACTTACACCTTCAAAGTATAGCTCAATCAGAATATAGCACTGGCACAGGTGTTTAATTGCCAAACAAATTTAAGAAGGGTTAAAAGAGCCCTGAATCTAACATTTGATAAATAAAAGAAGGAATGCAGTGAATGAAAGGAAATGGGGTGAAAAGAGAAAATCTCCATCAGAAAAAGAGCATGCTCCACAGACAAAGGCTTTGGGGGTAGGGAAGTTAAGGATGCCAGAACAATAACATGCCAAGCGTAACTTAAATGGTGTTCTTTGAAATCTTAAGGGGAAAACTATCAAATAAATCTAACTTCAAGTAGAAACCATAGACTGTGCAGTCTATGGTAAAAACCACTCATAGAAACTCACCTTGAAGAAGTCATCTTGATGCACAACACAGCAGTTGGGCAAAGTCTTCATCAGTTTATTTGTCACAGTGGTTTTACCTCCATTGGTCACCCTATTATGAGAAATCAGGTTAAATTAATTGATTAAATTAGCTATTGGGTTGATAGTTTATAATAACAAATAAAACAGATAGCTCAAGCTAATTAGAGATTAGAATATATATAAGCATGTTCCATAAAGTGACTTACATGTGTTTACTTCTGGTAAAATGTATGAAAAAACAACACTAAACATGTTGGCACGGCCTTAGTAAAAGTTGAAATTAAATACAGGCTCAGAACATGTATGTGTTAGTTAAGAGAGGACAGTCTGGCCACTATTCCCTCCACTTTTGAGGAAGCACGCGGGTGATTTTCAAAAGTCCCGCTCGAGTGATGTCAACACACAAACAAACCAGTCACACGCCTCACTTTAAATCCTCCGACTGGGACATTTCTGGCGGGCAGTAAATGTAAAATATACTATAATCTTAATCATCTTTAAAGTTTTATAACTTCACAATAGTAATGTGAAAAATTAAAGACATAAAGCCTTTTCCCTAAAGAGACAGCTAGAACTGTTAACCATGCAGTCTATGTCTGAAATACATATTATAAGGCAAGCAAAGTAGCAAAACAATTTCAAAATCTCATCATTTATATTTGTAAAACGAGTCTCTTTGGTTTAGCAAACGCAGGTTATTGTAAATCAGCGATAACACAACTTTATCAAGAGTAAGACACTTACCCGCCGATTCCTATAATGTATTTCATATTGTCCTCGGTCTTCTTTCTTTATAAAGAAACTGACACAGAAGGTTGTTGTTCAAATAGTAAAATATCCAAAAATCTACCAAAACGCACTGTATGTTGCTGTTACTACAAGCGTGAGCGGGAGGCGCTTAAATTTATATCTTACTGGCGCTGCTACGTCAGGGCGACGTAAGGACGGGGTTACGTGCTCGCTGTCCACGCCTGTTTGCCAATCAGAGCGCAACACAGCAGACCTCCACCATTCAGATGTATCCGTATTTACATATGCCATGAGCGGCTGTCTCTGTCCATCACACTGTCCATCATGAACTCTTCCATTCATAAAAATGTTCAGCTGACTACCGTCACTGTGGAAAACTACTACAGCTGACCCGCCCGCACACGCGGAAAGGATCTGGTTGTACTGGTCTTTGCCAGTTGCCTAAATCCCCTCCCCCCAAAAAGCAGTTTGTTTCCCCACCAAGGGAACATTAGTAAACTATAGTCTAGGCTATACATTACATTTTCCATTTTACTTTACTAATGCTCTTGTAAAATTGAATTTTGTCTGGCTCCACGCCTGTGTAAAATGACGCATAATATAAATATTATCAATGTATTTAAGTATATTTGGGCTATACATGGTGAAGCTTCTTGTTCTTTTAAAGAGTTAATCGTCTGTTTCTATTTTTGACGATGGCAGAAGAATTCAGTCCACATTGGGTGAAAGGCCACGGTCTGGACATCTCTCTCTTCCCTCTGATTGAAACATAGACCATGGTTTGAAATGCTCAGAGGCTTGTGATGGTCTGGGCTAGTGACATCACAGGAAGCCCTATGTCCATATATGTCCAGGAATATCTGCTGAACAACAGTGACCAACATAATCACAGCTTTGACCAGTAATACTTTTGCAGAAAATGTATTTATTACATTTAGGCCTGCTACTTTACAATATGAACAAAGGCAAAATAGTGATTTAATGTAGGCCACATTATTTTACAATCAAGTAACAAATATGGTATAATCATTGTAATGTATTGCCAACTTTGTGCTTTTATTATGAAAAAGCCCATTTTATTCCAGAAGAGTGTCTTCAAATAGTTATACAACTAAAATGTTTTTTTTTTTTTTTTTTTTTTTTACAAAAATAATTAAAGTAGTCTAACTGAATATGGTGAAATTAAACAAAAATAGCAATAAATAAAAACTATGGTGGTGCTTCCTCATAAACAAAAAAGAAGAACATTACTAATTACAGTTCCTATATAAATGGGTCATAGGCCTAGCAAACCCATAAAGCAATGAATATACACTTTCAAAATAGAGTATGTTTTGTGCTACAAAAATAAAAAAAAAATTATCCTCCTGCTACAATATACTAACAATGGAAGACATTCAGGAAAAAAGTAACTTAAAAATGCATGTAAGAACACAGGCCCTAATTCAAGAAGCAGGTTTAGTTTGAACTCATAACTTTTTAATCTTGAAAGTTTATAGTGTCCCCAAGTTACCATAGTAACTCTGTAAACCTAACCTGGTCTGTCCTACCCTGGAGTCTGTTTTACCCTGTTAACCCTGGCCTGAGTTTAACTCGTCTCCCTGTGCTGCTGTCTGAAGGACTCTCTCATTTGACAATTTGCTTCCTCATTCAGAGAAAGAAAAAAATTTGTCAGATAACAGATATATTTTGGATGTCTGCTTTGTGAAATAGGGCAAAAATCACACAGTGGTTATACGTAATATAATATTGACATGTAAAACCCATAACAAACACAAACTAATAATGCGGATTGAAGCCACAGCGGATGCATATAAAGTTAGTGAAACAATATAAGGCAAGATGCTGTTATGTAGATAGAAATAATTCATGCAATTTTTATGCATGTTTTAAATGATATAGCGTAGAAAATGTGTGTTAAGTTTGAGGCACATGAATAGTACAGTGAAGCAATGAAGCAGAACAGTGAACTGATTTTGACACTCAATCAGGAAGGCATGATATAGTAACATCATTGTTGTGTTGAATATTTGCATTGTATGTTCTGTATATTCAGAATATGCTAGTTATTATGAGTACATTAGCATAGCGGCTTATCTGATACCAACATTCAACAGTCATTTTAACTCTTCTTTCACTTCAGGTGGGTTTGGGTTGCAATGTTTTAAAGTCCTACAATTAAAAGCATGAAGCAAGAGTGAATAAATGTCCATTTGCCATAAATTGTCATAAAGCACTTGCACTCTCCCTTATTTAGCTGGAAGGAACTAGAGCCTGTGGATTTGTGAAAGAAGGCATTCCCTTCATAAGGCAAAATATAAGTCTTCATGCTTCTTGCTCCTGTAAAAAAACACAAATTAAATTACATATACAGAAAAGACACATAATTTGAAAATTTCTTAGTTCCAGCCAGTCTAGTTTTTGAACATTCTGTTTGCATTACCTTCTTCATCCAGTCCTGTTTTCTCTGGGTCAAATTAATCAGCGGCCATTGACATTCTTTAAAACATACAGCACAATAATAATGAATTAGTCTTATATAACGGTGCACTAAATTGCAGCAACATAATGTATATAAAATGTGTTCAATAGTTTCCCACCTCTCGGACTTCTTTGCTGAATCCTGTGAGATAGACTGCTGCTTTTCCTGCTGCCGCTGCTCTTGCTCCAGTCTGCACACACACATACATATATAAATACATGTACATGAAGTACAGCAAGGTACCTAACACAATGAACAACTTTAAACATTTACCTTTCCCTCCGGGCTTTGATTTTCTCTTGGTCATACCTAAAACACATGACAAACATTTTCATTTTACTTTTTAAGACTTTAATCAAATATGGTAGTGGATTCATTTGCCATCTAGTGGTACAAGACACTTACTGCACCACACACTCAGGTACGTGGATGTGCTCCATGGGGACGATTTCAGCTAATTCACCCAGGCTATGCACATACCGGATCTTATTCATAAACTTTACACTGAAATATGCACAACATTAAAAATAATTTGGATTCTGAGATACATCTTACTCTAAAATGCTCTATCATATATATATATATATATATATATATATATATATATATATATATATATATATATATATATATAATGTCTTACCTGATAAAGGGTCTTGATATGGTCAGTACAGTCCTTATGAACCAAGTAGGATGGGCAATGACCAGAGATTTCAAGTTTTTCCTCAGTCTACAATAGAAACACGTGATCAAATCACGGACTGCAGATGGATACTAGCTAATTAGTTGTAATTTATTTTTAACAAACTTAATGTCTATATTGACTAAACTAACTAAACCTTTCAAATACAAGACTTTTTCCTCACCTCCGGTCAATCATTTGGTAACATTTCTTCAGCCAGCTGATTCCAGGCATTTTAGTGCGAGGGGTGGCTCCATTCATGTATATAATCAAATAATCTTCAGCGACCAGCATTTCTAGGCTACTCACCACATATCTAGGAGAAGTTGTCTCATGTACTTAGAACTTTGTTTCTTCAAATGTAAAGTGAAAAATGAAGGTCCACTCACAAGAAAAGGTTTTCCATAATGTAGTGGTAGTCAGAGCTGCTGCTGTCAGGCAGGTAACACGCAGAGAACACAATGATCGCATTAAGGCCTTCTCCATAATATCCTAAAAGAAATGCATTTTATTTTAATCATATTAGACATGTTCAGATCTGCATTTTCATATTTTTTATTATTATTCTACAAGGTAGAACAATGATCAGATTTGGTACTTTACCTCCATGTGAGATGACTTTGAGATATGGCCTGATGACTTGCATATCAATGCGATGTTCCTGTTCTCCAATAATGACTGTCCTCCAAAGCCGTTCATTTGCGTTCCCATCATCCTCTTCTCCAAAACAATTTCCAGGCCCTGCCTTGGCTGAGGCCACAGGAGCATCATCTGGAAAGTACAAGTGCATTAATGTACATCACTTTGTAAAACATTTAAAGCAAAAGTTATACTAAATCAAATAATTGACCTTCCCACTCCAGATCATTGCCATTGGTGATAAACTCAAGTGAATCTGTCTCATCTGGAGTGTCAATGTCATCAATGTTTATGTCCAGGTCATCCGGAGTATCCAGGAAGTCATCTGACAGCAGTGAGCCCTCACTCTGGTCCAGAGACAGATTCATCTCAGGAGCAATGAGAGTGCGCCGCTTCTGCTGAGACCCTCCTCCCACTTGAGGTGGGCTCAAATTCAGGGTGTTAGGGGGGGCTGCAAGTTTAGAAAAAGTGTATATGGACAATAATAACATAATGCATAATACTGTATCTTGATCACTTTTGTCCAGGTTACTCACAGGTTCTGTTATCAGAGAACCCACAAGAGGGATCCATGTCGCCGTCCTCAGGGAGTGGTCTGTGGGGAAATAAATCAAATCAGGGAAATTCTAACTCTTTCAGGCAAAAATGTTTTATTGTACAAAAGTAAAATGTTTATAGAATCCAACAAATCACGTTCATTTAATCAAAATAAGTAATTTGAACATATGGCTGGTAGAAAACATATAAATTATAGCCTAAGAAAAGACGGTTCTAATTTCTAATACTAGTTCTAATCAGTTTTTGAGAGTTACTAGACAAGATGCACTCATATGAAAACTTATCTTGTGAGATTTTTTTCCCCTGTGTTTATATTTGGATTAGACAAAAAAAACTTTAAGTCCTGGTGTGTTAAATATCTTGAGAAGTTAAAATAAAACAGTGCTACAATGACAGCAAAAATTAAGTAAATCAATTGTGAACTGAAAGTACTGATTGATTATAAATGTCAAAATCTCATCTGACACCCGATCTCACTTCTCATCTGGTATGGAAATTGTGTCTCATCCCACCCTTACTAGTCATATAATGTAAATAACCTGTCCATATTATAAACTAGGCAATGACAATAGAGACACCAACGACAGTGAAACCTCAGTCATCCCAGAGAGAAGTAAACTATAGACAAAAAGTGCATTACAATGTGTGTATTATTGATTAAAGTCTTTGTTTACCCGCAAGTCACATTAAGATATTGCATTGTGTTCAAACAAAACAGTTACACGCATTATTATTCTGTACAATCAGCCTTGCAGACAGCAATAAAGATGAACAAATTGACTATTTTCATCCTGTCTCCTGCATAGGGACATCTCAGATCCCAGTGAGTCATAATGAGAGGCTTGAGCCCATTAAAATATACTGTGACAAGTCTCTCAGCTTCCCCTGCAGTGACTAAATGTTCAATACCCTCTCCATCTCTCTTGAACAAATGTAGAATTAACTCTATTGTGTATCCTCTGCGGCATCAACAGCTCAGTATAGAGGGCTGGTGTTATTCCTACCTTATGGAAAAACTGCCGCAGTCAGACCCAATTCAGATTAGCTTCTTGTCTCCAAACGTTTCTATTAAAAGTCTTACGATGAGACTACTGCATTGGCTGTTATGAAGCAAATCCGGATGCCACCATTTTCCTGGTGATGCTGTGTTGTTGTTCAGTGCTGCTACTGCTGCTACGTCACATGATGTAGTCCGAGATCATTTGTGGAGTCAGATGCACCTGCTCCCCTCCTCCCCTCCTCCCCTCCTCCCCTCCTCCCTCCCCCCTCCTCCCATAGATAGACTAGGGTGCATGTGTGCTTCTGTATGTGTGTGTTTGCGTGCGTGTGCGTGTATAAGTCAGTTTCCCAAAACATTGAAACCCATCATGTGTGTTTGTATGTGTGTGTGTGTGTGTGTAAATCAATGGGGGGTCAAGTCAGTTTTACAGGACATTCACCATACCTTCTTGCTATTCATTGGATACAATGTTATGTACTCAAAGCATTATATTTCAAAACCTTTGTACACTAGGCCTATATTAGTACAGTATTTATCATTCATTATGTTACAAATTCTTTCTTGTCAAATTATCAATACTTCAATAACAAATTAGTGGAGAAACAAAAATATAATCATTTTGAATCTGTAAGCTTGTTTTTAGTTCAGAGATGTCTTATAATATTCTATGCTCAATTTTGCAGGGTGCAGGAAAGAATAGCTATAATAATAATGTATATGACACAAATGATGACCAAACCTTGGGAAGTCTTCATCCTGCCACTCATCTCGGACTTCCATGTGTTCAATTCTCAGAGTTGCCTCTGTGGTGCCCATCCCTCAGAGTAGAGCCCAAAGACCTGAGGGTGAAAGAAAAAAACATATTCCTAGTTACACATATTTTAGTAATCTATGATTGCAAAGCTTTCCAGTTATCCCTATTGAAGAGGGATTCCAGTTTTAAAAATTGGTTATAACAGTTGAGGGTCACATGCACCACAAACACATGTGAGAGGCATGTGACTCTGAGCACCCCTCAAAATCAAAATTCGGTACAACTACATGTCTCTTCAAACTAGAGCCATGTACTGAAACAATGTTTTACTGATGCACATAATTTCAAGATAGTTTGTATATTTCAAGAATAATGTTCTTTACATGATCTAGTAATGAGCTAATGCACCCTTTTTGTACAAAAGTGGTGCAGCTACAAACGATTACAAACACACTTACAGGTATATATGCTCCGTATATAAGCAACAGGCAAGAAGAACCAAACACATTATACAGTTTTAGTGTTATTCACTGGTATAGTATTCAAAAGATTCATTAGAAAAAACTATTGAAGAAATTGCTTTCAAATGTAGTGTAAAACTGCATTGTACTGTTTCTAGGTCAGCCTCATTACTGCGTTAGTGGCTATAAATGGTTATTTAAAGAATAGTATGCCTATATTAGTAATACTCACAAAAGCATTTAGAGTCAAACCTGGTGGGGGGTGGTCCGTCTCCTCTGCTGGCTCAGACAAATAAACCTATATGGAGAGCGACCCAAAGATGAGGCGATGAAATGTCCTCTGACTCTGTCCTTCTGATTCAGATGCACATGCCAGCACTCACAGACAGTCTACAGTGTCCTCGATGGCAGCCGCAGGTGTCTGAAGACAGGGCACCTCTGTGTCGACCCCCTCCTCTCCTCATGAACATGAAGGGGGTATGGCATGACTTACTCCACATCAAAACACAATTATTCCTTAATTTTAATGCTCTGCCCTGGCATCCTTGTCTCTTCTTTCATACTGTTTGTTGTAAAATCTTTCTACTTAATATCACTCTAATGCTGACCAAATGCAATATAATTCAGAATAAGAAAAAATGAAATCCTCTCTGTGCTTCTCATGCCCAATCCTGCTATAATTCTATGGCCACTGTTCCCTGGCAACAGCATCATCTCTCTCCTTCCTTCTTCTTTTGCCCCACTACTTACCCCATAGGGCTACCCCAGCTCACACCGCCCTGTCACTTACTGGATGCAGACATATTAATAACAATAATAAAACTATTAAAAAAGGACAGCAAGCAAGCAAAAAAAAACAAAAAACTTTGTGTCTATGTAGACATACAAACTCAAACTGACTAATTTGAATTAAACCAATCGATCAGAATATTTTAACTAATTCAGAATATTTCACCAGAATAATTATGCTCTTTCAAAATCCGCTATGGAATCTAGTTTTGTAGATGCCATACAGTCTGTGGTTGATGAACACTGCATGGTCTTCAGCTGCTTAGTTAGCCCTAAAGAGTATTAAGCAAAGCAAGAGAAAGCTGTGTTTCCCATTTAACGGTTCAGTTTCAATGGGGATAAAAAGTGACGAAAATGACTATATAGCACTTAAACACCAACAGAAGATAAGATACTATATCTGTGGTCGAAAACCCACGAATAAACTTCATTAGATTGGTTATTTCTATGTATTTTACTATTTTCGTCCACGTGAAACCGAACGGAAATAGTATCATCTGCAGTAAAATACTATCTATCTTGACGCTAGCCGATAATTCCTCTGCCGCACTGTAGCCTGCTGGAGATGCCAAGATGGCTGCAAGCAATTACTTCGGCTTTTCACATGGTGCCGGTCAGTACAGGTAATTCAGCTGATGCATTTGTATGTCAGTGTACCCTCTCAGTTCAAGCTAATTATCTGTGTGATATATCTTCTGGTGGTTTATTAAAACGTGAGGCGCTTGGACGCTGCAAAACGTTAGCTTGACCAGCTAACAGGAGTGGAGGTCGTAGTAGGCCAGAGCTTTATTTATAGAACCTGTTTTGTATACAATATATAGTGAGGTCCAGCCTCTGACAGAGTGATGGAAAAAACATTCCCGAAGTGTATGAACATTTTATAATGTTAGATGATGGCTGTCAACTTTTTAAAATAGGGGTGATCCTCCTGGGATTGTCTTTCTAAACATGCATCTATCATGAATGGCAAAATGCAATAATGCAGTAAAACTGTTTATCAGCTGTCACTGTCACAGTCCGCTGTGGGAGGAGACTGCATCAGTAAGGGATCTGTCATCCAGCAGGGACAGTGGGCAATGCTATAATAGAGTACATGCACAATACTTAATTAACTTAATTTCGATGTGATTTTTCCTTTTGTCAATCTCCTTAGCACCCAGCCTCCACCAGCATACTCCCACCCATCTACGGCCAGTTACAGTGTCCAGCAGGCTCCTGCTGTAGCTCATGCTGTGACTGCCACATCCTTCTCTGCACCACCAGTGCAAGCAGCACGTCCAGTTGCCTCTTCTCCTTATCCTGCTTATCAGAGCCACCAGGCCCCTCCAGAGTTCACCTACAGGCAACCAGACCCCCCTGCTGCCCCACAACCCACCACCACACCACAAACGTATCAGGTGTTTCCTGACACGGTTAGTCCTTCTCTCTTTCTACTAAAAATTTCATCCACAATGCTTTGGGATTATATTCAGTTTACAACATTCTCTTGGATTTAACCTGTAACAGGACAATTATAGTTATGCTCGCAGTGCTGCTGCAACCTCCTATGAAAATAAACAGTATTATCAAACAAGTAATGCCCCAGCACAAAGGACCGCCACAGAAAATTATTACCAAACTGGTGAGTATAGCTTTATGAAAATAATTTTAAATGTGAAGTACTATTAGATGATTGATTCATAAAACAAGAAAATTACATATTGCTGCATGGAAGTCCCTTTTCTGTTTTAATTATTTACAGTGGGAGTGAAAAGTGCTTACAATCCAGTGCCTACCACTGTGTATAGCCAGCCACCTCCTCCACAGAGGCAAGTAACTGCTCTGAAACCAATTGCACCGGCAAGTTCAGTGTCAACCAGCTACAACATCTATTCAGCATCCACCAGTGTCCAGCAGCCCCCGACTCCAATTTCATCGTACACCTTAGGTTCTTCTTTTAGTTCCTCTGCATCAGCCACATCTTATTCAGGTTAGTAAAAGCACCAGATTCATAATTTATTTTTAAATAAAAAATATTCTTTACAATTTTCTAACAAGAAAATTACACATTGCTGCATGAAAGTCCCTTCCATGCACTTTACTATGTAATATTTGATAATCACTCCATGTGTTTTCCCTGTTGTTCTTTTAGGCATCAGTTACTCCAGTTATGATTCTGCTGGGTACACTTCCACTTCAACTCCATCCTATTTTCAGACTGCACAACCCACTCTCACCCAGCACCAGCCTCCTCCTCAGCAACCTCCCCAGGCTCAACAACCCCAACTGCCCATCCAGTCTGTTCATAAGCAGCTCACAAGTTCATCTTGGAGCAATTCAGGAAGTAACATGGTGGCAACTCCAGCGGGAAACAGTTATAAAAAGCCATCATTTCACCAAAACAAGTTGTTAAAGCCTAAAGGGCCGCCCAAGCAACCTCAGCTTCATTACTGTGATATTTGCAAGATAAGCTGTGCTGGCCCTCAGGTAAAAATTATTAGTATATGGTAGATTATTATCACTGCATTGAATTTATTCAAAATGTTTATTCCGTCAGTGCCTGGAATGGTATACTAAAAAAACTGTTTTAATCAGACTTACAGAGAGCATTTGGATGGCCAAAAGCACAAGAAAAAAGAGGCTGCTCTCAAGTCAGTGGGACAAACTGGGGCTAGTACTGGGCCCAGAGGTGTTCAAACTCAGCTGCGCTGTGAGTTATGTGATGTCTCATGTACTGGAGTGGATGCTTATGCAGCCCATATTCGCGGGTCAAAACACCAAAAGGTACCTGTATTATTTATTTAATTATTGTTATTATCTAAAATTCTGGTCAGAAACTGTAACAAAATCCAAATAGAAGCTATAGTTATTAAATAAAGATAAAAATAGTTTATTATACTTCGTTGCTTCATTTCAACCTAATTCATCCATTCCACTACTGCTGTAATTTCATGAAATTGCTTCCAACATTGCATTATTTGAATTATCTGAATTAACTATAATCGTACCAAACCTTTAACTCAGTTATTTCTTTCATTTGTTAAACAGGTGGTTAAACTTCACACCAAGCTGGGGAAACCTATTCCATCCACAGAGCCTGTGCTGATCAACTTAAATCCAGCAGTAACTACAACAGCGGGGAAACCCTCTGTCCCAGCCTCAGCCTCTGTCTCCACTACCTCTACAACTACGGGAGCTCCTAAAGTGACAGCTCTGTGCAATGTAAAAACATCGATACCATTAAAGAAACCAGCCCCAGCAAAAACAGTGATCTGTAAGTTAGCTTTGTTTCCTTTTTAACTTTGTCACGTCATTGCCTCTTTTCAAAAGACCCAGTGCTTCTGTCTGTCTCACCCTAGCCAATAAGCCAGTTCTTAGTTCTCCTGCAGTCCCTGAGGTGGTCATGGCTGCTAAAATGGATGAGCCTATGCAGTCAGTTCAAAGCGATGATGAGGACAGTGACAAAGGTGGGAGCCAAGGAGACATCCAGCCAGTGGGGCACAATTATGTGGAGGAGGTAAGAAATATGCTTCTGAAAAGTAATGCAATTACATTTAAATTAAAATAAAGTATTTTACTACTTTCACAAAGTATTGACATTTAAATATTTTCAGGTCCTTAATGATGATGGCAAAGTAATCAGATTCCATTGTAAATTATGTGAATGCAGCTTTAATGACCCTAATGCTAAAGACATGCATTTGAAGGGAAGAAGGCACAGGTTGCAGTACAAGGTAAGAATTAGACTTCGAGTTTTGTCAGAATAGCTGAGCCTCTAAAGTGTGAATGCTTTTTTAAAATGTGATTGCTGCTGCTGTAACATACTGTGTGTTGTAAAACATTTATTTTGTTTTCATACACCATTTAGAAGAAAGTCAATCCTGAGCTCCCAGTGGAGATTAAACCTAGTAACCGGGCCAGAAAGCTCCAGGAGAACAAGCTAAAAAAACAAAGACAAAAGGCTGTGTTGAAGCGTCAGAGGGATGATGAGCAGCGCTGGCATATGGAGATGAGGTGAGAGTTTCTCAAAGGCTTTTGTTGTTTTGAAAAGATAAAGATGGGTTTGTATGTTAGACTGTATAAAGAAGTGGATTAAGGGAGTGTTACACCCACAGTGTTCACCTTCAGGCAAATGAAATTCATCAAGGCTAATAATTTTAGGGACGAATTTGGAGTAGAGTTCCATATTTGGAATTCCAACCACAAGTATCAAAGCACACCAAAGAGCCAGTCATGAGCCAGGTGATTGAAGATAATGTCCTTTCCCGCCCACACCACTTGTTTAGCTGGGAGTGGGTGCTTAGCAACGCTGTCAATCAAATCTGTTACTAACAATCTTGGTGAAAGAGGACAGCTCATTGGTCTGTTGTTAATGTTCATGTCTTGATTTACAGACAAAATTGTGAAATGTAGAGCAGGCTAATATCAACATTTAAGACCAGAGTGATGGGTCTGCCAGCAACAGTTACACAGAGTTTTTCAATGGAAAGTGAATGGGAGTCGACAAAGCTGAATCTCGCCCATGCCCACTTCCTATTTGAACTGCGGTGGCTAGCATTTTACCTTTGGCCATTTATATATGGGGTCGAGTTAGCTGAGACAAACTAGGATGATGGGAAAGGCTGCTACATATAAGCTTCTGGGAAATTAGAGGCGTGGTCAAGGTGAGTTGTGGTTCGCTGGTGAGAGGAGAGGCGGCTGAGGCGTGGTCCTCCTCCTGAATCTCAGTAATCATATTAACTACATTTAAAGTAGGACTTTTGATTTATCAGATTTCTGGGGGCTTGAATTTGCTCGAAAATTTTACTCTTCAAATTTGAGGGCATCTTTGAAGGACTGTGGAAAGTATATATAGAGATATTAAGTGTTCAAAATGGAAAAAATAAATTTGGTGCCATCTTTGCCAGGTTACACCAAAAAAATTATAGCACCCACCAACATAAAATGATGTTTTAGAAAAACTAGATGTCTGTTTTTAACATATCCAGATTTTGTGATGGTACCTTATTTTTGCAAAATGAGTTTTTGAAAATGTGGTGTCCGCATACATTCAGAGGATTCATGGACTATGAAGGCACTTTCAGAAGCTAAGAAAATAGTCTGAATATTTGACACACAGCTTAAACTCAACAAAATGCTTGATTTGATTACTCTATTACTCTACTGTATTACTCTAACTATTGTAAATTATTTAAATTCTTTGAGGAAACCAACAGATGTTTTGGTGTAACACTCCTGAATTGTATATTGGCATCCTGTTCCCTAGGAACATCTATTTTAGAAATGATGTGTTGTAGAGGTACCCAGCACTAGTCTACGGAAGCCCTGAGCCGCAAGTGTAAAAAAAGAAATAAAAATAATAAAATAATAATTATTATATTATCTCGTTATTTCAAGATTTTATCTTGTTATTTTGATCTTTCTCAAAAAAATAAAAATTGTACACTTAATATCTCGAAATAATTACTTATTACCTCAAAATACTGAGATAATATCTCAAAATAATAAGATAAGATATATATATATATATATATATATATATATATATATATATATATATTTATAATTAATTAATTTAATTTATTATTATTATTTTTTTTTTTTACACTTGCGGCTCAGGGCTTCCATAGAATACCTTAAAGGTGTGGTACCATAGGTACCTTTTATCACACATCATTTCTAAAATAGATGTTCCTAGCACTATAACAGGATGCCTAAGAAAAAGCATTTTGTTGAGTTTAAGCTGTGTGTCAAATATTCAGAGTGTTTTCTTAGCTTCTGAAAGTACTTTCATAGTCCATGAATGCTCTGCATGTATGCGGACACCATATTTTCAAAAATTCATTTAGCAAAAATAAGGCAGAACACCATTAACACCATTAATTTTGGATATGTTAAAAACAGTGTAGCACTTGTGGTCTGACAAAGAGGCTTCAGAGAGTGTATATTCACTTCCATTTAATGCCGTATGCACTGAAACACAAGAGACACATTAATGACCACGCTATTCACGTCCAGGCACACTTTACAATTAGGACCTGCGAGCCCCACTGAGTTGCCTTCACCTGCCTATGTACATCCCCAGCATATCTCCTGTCTAAAATCGTATCTGTTTCTTGTGCACATGAAATATATATTTTTAAAAAATCCTTTATACAAATCTGATCTAAAATAATAAAAAATAAAATCAGGTGGGTGGTGCTTTCTAGACCTCTAGACATCTTTCTAGAACAGACCATTTTATGTTGGTGGGTGCTATAATTTTTTTGGTATAACCTGGTAAAGATGGCACCAAATTAATTTTTTCCATTTTTAACACTTAATATCTTCTAGAGCGTTCATCATAGAGGGTCAGCTTTAAAATACAAAATACAGAGCATGTGTGGGAAGGTGTATGTTCAATATCAAACCTCTGTCTTTAAAATTGCACTTTCCACAGTCCTTCAAAGATGCCCTCAAATTTGAAGAGTAAAATTTTTGAGCAAATTAAAGCCCCCAGAAATCTGTGATAAATCAAAAGCACAAGTGTACAAGTCCATATTCTACAAGTACATTTGCCAAGTTTTAACCCTTGAAAATTTGAAGGACCTACCTTAAATAGTTTTTTTAGATACAGCAGTCTGAAAGTGGCTCTTTAGACAACTCTGCTTAAAACAGGTCAGGACAGAGTTGATAAAATATCTTTTAATGACGAAACTATAAGGAGTTGAGAGATAAAATTTGGGACTTTTCCTATTGGAATGTGTGTGAACCTCCTAGAATTTTTTCAGTCAAATCTGAGATGGTCGGGCAGGGGCATTCGGAGATTTGGCGTGGAATTAACCATATACACTCTATGATTGGTATGGCAACAAATATAATGTAACAAAATAACAAGGTCTAGTCATAAAATGGCAACCTCCGGATAAATACGATTTTGAACTTGTTTATATTTTGATAAAGCTCATCTTGTGAAGTGTCCTTATTTCTTAGTTTTGTTGTGGCATGTTAATGCAGACAGTTGTGTTCCACAGGCGATATGAAGAGGATATGTACTGGAGGAGGATGGAGGAGGAGCAGATGTACTGGGGAGATCAGAGACGCAGAATGCCTCCTCCACCACCTCTCATGAGCAGGCCTGGTATGCCTGTGCCTCCCCTGCTGGTGAGATTTCAAAGTTTTGACTGATAATAACCATTTTGTTTATGCTGGGCAGCGATTTAAATTTCGAAATTGTGTTTAGTCGCATTTTTAAATTGTGATTAATCATGAGTGGGGCTCTTTGATCCAGTTTTTTTTACTGATACATGGGACCTAGGGCTGTTGCAAAAAACACAAAAATTAATCACTATGGTACTAAGAGGCCCACCGCGGTGGATGTTGGGCCATCGCGATCACCGTCTGTGACCAACGTGACTCAACCCAGAGTCTTGCACAGGTCCATTTTTAGAAACCTGCACCCACCCAGAATCGTTAATATTCCACCCGTTACCACCCGTGCCTGTGATAACCCAGGACTAACCCAGGACTAACCCAGGACTAACCCAGGACTAACCCAGGACTAACCCAGGACTAACCCAAGACCTCGGCCCTCGCCCGATCGCGCTTTGCGGACACTTGCTCTGTCTGTTTCAGTGCCACTGGAAATATTATAACTCCGGGGGGTGGGGGAGGGAGTGTGATATCATTACATTCCGTGCTGTTGAGCCGCTATACCACACCGTAGGAGAGATTCCCTAACTGCGACAGCCCTAATGTGACCTGCGTAAACTCACATCAAAATAAATAATTGCAATTAATTATACTTAAATGCATTAACATGCCCAGTCCTAATTTTGTTATACTTGGATGTTTGCATTGTCACCCACAATACAATGTATTGTCTAAATTTCTGTGTGTTTTCTCAGACATGTGTTCGCCGACCAGACTCCCCTGATGACCGCCACATCATGGCTAAACATTCCACCATTTACCCAGTGGAGGAAGAGCTTCAGGCAGTTCAAAAGATTGTGTCCCACTCTGAGAGGGCCCTAAAGCTGGTGTCAGACTCACTGCTGGAAAAGGACCCCATTGCAGTCACCACGGCTGATACTGAAGAGGGGGATGACAAAGGGTATGCTATTTTCAAGTATATGTGAGGAAGTTCTGTTTCTGTTGGCTTAGTATTGTTTGCTTTTACAGCACTGAAAACTTAGGACGCCTCCTAAAAGGTGTGATGAGGGTTGGCATCCTAGCCAAGGGCCTACTGCTCAGAGGAGACCGAAACGTGGAGCTCATATTGCTGACTGCAAAAAAACCCACGATCTCCTTACTGAAGAACATTGCTAAACAGCTGCCAAAGGAGTTAGCGGTAAGAGTGTCAAGTGATAATAGGGTTGGAGAAAATAATGAAATCACAGAAATTATAAAGTTTTACTGCACTGAACATGTATGTATTACTATTATTATTGGGGATGATTTTTTAATACATCAAATTTTTCCTTGAAAACTCACAAATCCAATTAGACCTCACAAAAACTGAAATGGTGTTTCATTATATTTCATTACATTCCAGCCTTTGTGATTTGATAATTGACCATTTAAACACCTATTTAATTTGAATGTGAATGTTACTGCCATAATTCTTAGCACCATTGCCATTTTTATTCATATTTCAGTGCACAGTATTTTAATTGCATATTTTCCATTTTATTTTAAGTAATAATCAAACTTTAACTTTCAGCATGCAGATTATGTTTGGTGTGTATTTAAGGCTGTGAAGACATTTGACTCCAGACATCAGTAGATCCAGAGGTTGTAATGTGTCATGCTCTAACTATTCCTCCTTCACGATTCAGTTTGAAGTTTTTGAGGAGAAATGCTTTTCACTGATCTTTAGATTTACTGCCTGTTACGACACCTGAATCCTACAGAGTGAGACAAGATCCTTCTGAAGTAGAATTAAACAAATACACCATTAATTTTTATATGCACAGATGAATATGAATTGATAAAAAACTGCAAATTGTTGCCAACATGTGTCCCGACACCTCTTCTCCTCTGTAGTGAATAATTCCAAGTGTCCTTTTAACTGGCAGACATTTTCTGAAGATCAGTATGAGGTGCAGGCTCACCCCGAGGAGGCGAACATCATCATTTTTTCAAGCAAGGAGCCCAAAATGCAGGTGACCATTTGTCTTACCTCACCGCTGATGAGAGAGGACCCTGCTTCTGAGAAGGACAAGCAGGCAGGAGGAAAAGCGGCCGAGAAAGGTTAGAGAAGCCAAAGCTTTCAGTACCATACAACAAAATGTTAGTGCACTGTAACTAAATACACTATTCAACATGACCCCAAGTTCTTTTTACTGTTAGGCTCCAAGAGACAAACATAACAGGGTTAGAAATGACACTAAGCCTGAAAAACAGGAAAAATGATTCTTCTCCTGTTTCCCTTCAACGTTTAAGATAAAAAAGGCCCATTTACTTTTCTTTTCCCCCATTTTTGTAGTTACACAACCTCAGAATTCTTTCTTTTATTCCACAACATGGGAATCAAAAGCCGGGCTCTCCGACCTTTCTGTGCCACTAGGGTGTGTGTTTCTTATGAACACATGCTCAGAAAAGCCTCTGGGAATTTATCATAGACAAAATGAAGCTATGTTTATATTAGGGATGGGCATGATTTATCAATTAATCGATAATTGATCATTAAGAATTTCATCGATTACGTTAATTTTAATCGACAAACCGAATGTAGGTTGCTGTGCGTAGCGTGACCAAATAGGGTCCGTACATGTGTGTCTCTGCACTCAGAAGGAGCGAGCAAACACAAACATTCGGTCAGTCTGCAGCGTACCGAAGCACAAATGCGTATTTCACGATGATTTGTACAAGAAATTCCACGCTTTCCGTTGCGTTCGGTACAAGTGTGAGTCCATGTGCACAGTGTATAAAGCAGCACATATGCTTCGGTGTCCAGTGGGAAAAAGCTTTACCAGGTGAGAGTCGCGCAAGGTCGATGACGAGGACCCACCTCCCACGCCCCGTACAGTGTCCTGGTTTTGACAAACGCAAATCTGGTCACACTAACCTGTATTCCACTGAGTCATGTCTTTTAATCCGACAGAAATTGACCGCATCAGCGCACAAGAGCTGTATTTTTATCTTCGCTGAGTTTATGCAAATTAGCGATGCGGTTTTAAGTTTCGTTTCTGTGAGAGTTGCGCAAAACTGAATTAAACACATTATAATGTCAAACGGATTGATGTGGCTCTAGAGTCGTTACGGTTTATATGTCGTAAAGTTGAATTTATTTATGCAGGTTAGTAGTGCAGATAGTAATAATAATGATGATCATTTTAATATAAAAACGTTAATGATTAATCGATAATCGATCGTTAATTCTTCCGACGATCGATTAAGAAAATTTCATCGAATGCCCATCCCTAGTTTATATCCTAATGCCCCGGGATGAAAGTGCTTTCAAAAAGTACCTCATACCCCAAATCAGTTGTTGTTTTATTTGGCTTTTTGTGAAGGGATTTTGAGGGCAGGGGAAGAGCTCTCCCTCATGATCCCTGTTTCATATGAAGGCATTTCCAAGATGAAGGTGCAGGAGTGTCCTTTAACCGCCTCACAATGATCATGCTAAAGGAGATCAGGCCCAGTAATAAAACCATCATTAATGCCATTATTTGTTCCATATCATTAGTGACAGTGGTTTGGGTCATTGTGTCGCAAACACTCCTCCACCTCTTAAAAACTGTCAGCATTTAAATGTGTTTATTTAATTTTTTTCATTTTGAAAACATGATAGTAATGTTTTCTGTGGCCACTGTTTTTATTTGAACTTTTGTTTGGGTTTGTTGATCAGTGCCCCCCATTCTGTATCAGCAGACCTAGGCAAGGCAATGGCTAATCTTAGACCACACTTGTACACATACCACTAAGAATAAAATTACCAGAAAGCCCATGTTTATTGAGCCTTTTCAGAGTTGAAAGCCCTTTCCTTTGTTCAAGAAACAGAGTTGCTATGGCTACTTGCTAATGATTCAACTCTAAAATGCAAGATAAACGTGGATGTATGATTCTAAGTGGTATGCCTTCAATACGTGGCTTTGTTTTAGTTGTGCATTTCCCATGTGAGAAAGCTAATCTCCTCTGTTGTTGCTGCTATTTTAGTGAACAAGAAGCCCCCAGGATCAACTTCTGAACTATTCCGTCACTGTAGCAGAGTAAACTATGAAATCCTGTGATTTAGGGACTTTATTATACTGTATAACCATTTTATTACAATTCTGAAACTCTTTACTAACTCTCTGTATAGACAAAAGCTACATACAGTGGCTGCAAATGGCATATATTTGAAACCGTGCTATTAGCATATCTGTTCATGCAAAGAAATCAACCTAGAGATGCCCATAAATTGTTAAGTTTAATGTTCATGTGAAATGACCCATGTTTCATTTCATTGTGAAGTAACATATTGATGATCAGCCTAAGTTTTTTTTTTTTTTTTTTGGCCTACCAGCTGCCTAATAAATATGCATACAGTTTTAATTGAACATTTTTGTTCAAATATTGGTCTCTGGGTTCTAAATAATTGGCCATGGACAAAAACATCTGTCTAGTAAGAAAAGAAGAGGCTAGTTTCTCAATGTTCTCAAAGTATCAAATGATCTTTTGTAAATGTTTTTTTTTACATTTTCACATTATAGTACATTATATTATTTAGTCTGCATGTTGATTTCTTTGCATTAGTGGATGGATTCCTGTAAATGGCACCCTCTAGAAGTTTTTTTTAATCAAGTTTTTTTTTTTACAATTTGCAGCTGCTGTATATTAAAGTACTTATATGTGTACAGTTTTATTTGCCTTTCTATCTGCTCTGTCAGGCTAAGGTAATACAAAGAAAATCACATTGCACTAAATTAATGCCACAACAAATCAAGCACAGGAAATCCTAAGCACTTAGTGGAGAGAAGTCATATCACAGCGATTGTTGTTGCTGCTTTTTATAAAGTGTATTTAGAATTAAGTACCTTTAATACTGTAGCATGTGACCTGCACAGTAACAAAGAGACAAAGTTTGCTATCAGTTTAGGTCTTTTCTTCAGTTTATTTAACTTTTTCAAATATATATTTTTTTATTTCGTATATACATCTTCATACTGAGTGCATTGGATTTCCTTTCTGTTGTCTTCCAAATTAAATTGGTAATTTCTTTCTCTGTAAACAAATAATTTTAATTGGGTGCATTGTTTTACGTTACACTATTAATGAAAAAATGTATATTTAAAAACGTTAAGAATAGAGCTCAGCTAAGAAGGATAAAATTCTGTTTTGTAGGTTTGTTTCATGTAAAGTGAATTAAGCCAGTAATATGAGCGTATTATCTGTCATAGGCGTGGACGAAAAGGACCCACCTGATATCTTGAACAAGAACAAATGTTTGGATTACTTGGCTGCCCTGCGTCATGCAAAATGGTTTCAGGTAAATCCTCTTTGACAAAATGTTTTTGTAGTTTAACAAATTCACCAAATTATTTGGACCTATCTTTAAGGCTCGAGCCAATGGGCTACAGTCCTGCGTCATCATCATTCGTGTGTTGAGAGATTTATGTCAACGGGTGCCGACCTGGGGGAAAATGCCTGACTGGGTAATTTAGTGTTTAATGAAGGTTTAACCTATATTCCTTAAAGTCAACATAAAAAAATCTGTTTTTTGTTTGTTTTTTTCAGGCGATGGAGCTGTTGGTTGAGAAGGTCATCAGCAGTGCTGCAGGGCCACTCAGTCCCGGTGAGGCCATGCGCAGGGTCTTGGAGTCCATCTCAACTGGTATCCTGCTCCCAGGTCGGGAATGCTACTACAGTATATACTATACATACTCTACAGTATATGCTATACACTATACACTATGCACAACACACATGGTTTATCATCTAAGCCTTTACCAACCTGTGGTCCCACTGTTTTCAGAGGGACCCGGGATTCTGGATCCTTGTGAGAAGGAGCAAACTGATGCTCTACAGAGTGTGACATCTCAAGCAAGAGAAGATATAACTGCAAGTGCACAGGTTAAAGGACCTATCAGCTGAACATAACCTAAATGTATTGTTTGTGTTGGTAAATTTGACTTTATTTTTGTCCCCTCCAGCATGCCCTGCGGCTCCTTGCTTTCCGTCAGATACATAAAGTTTTGGGGATGGAGTCTCTACCAGCTTCAAAAGCCAGTGCTCGCAATCGCAAACGCAGACGGGATGCCAGTGACACAGGCGAAGGAGAGGGTGAAGGCAAAAAAGACAAGAAGGACGAAACAGCTTGACCTCTGTTGATCTGATAGTTTATATGGCTTACAACTTAAATGCATCAAAAACATAGTGAAGTACAGACTTATCTCAAACACCACATAATACACACATACAATAGATTTAGGATAAGGTGTTTAAGTTGGAGAACTTAAATAGGAATTTATTCACAATAAAAACAAAGCTATATATTGTAATTATATATTTTCAGAGAGTATGTGCTCTGTGTGCTTCTGCAACTTAGGTTTTAATTAAAAGAAACTTCAAAATATGAAGATGAGTTGACCTAACTGGTATATCTACACTATTATAACAGTAATTATTACTGTGAGCTGTAGTGTCACACAAGCAGTACTCTGCACTAAGAAAAAAAATAGCACAATGATGTGTTGAATGCTATGTTATAAAATGGTTCATTCTAACAGAAATGTTTTTGTTTTGTAAAATAGTCGGAAATTCACGTGAGGCATGAGCTCCTGCAGAAAATTCCAAAAACTTGTTATATACAAAGTTTCAGTAGTGGCATGCTGAAGAAACTGAGCACTTACGGTAAATTGCATTATTACTGTTACTGAATGCCATAATTCTATCCTTTGAAAATGTACATCTATCTACCAAAGTTATTAGCTAAATGGTATCTTGTACTTGCGTAAGACTTAATATAGACTGAAGTGGTTACAAGACTCTTACTCCTGCACAAATTATTATATTTATAATCTAATGAAGTCATGCAGGTAATATTTTGAGTTTGTTTTAGAACGTAACCTTTTATTTTATTGTGTGGAAACATAACTTAATAAATAATTTGAGCATAAAATATACCTGTTATTAGTGATTGCTGTCAGACGTTGTTTCCCACTTTTGTAGTGCTGCTTAAAAGTGAGAAAATAAAATCTTTTAACATAGTGTCACCAATTGTTTGTTTTGTTTTGCATTATGTATAACATAATGTATGCCATATATCTCTGGTATACACATTATGACTGAACAGCGTTTGTGTTGTTATCCTGTGGGAGCAGCGCTACTAAGCTTAAGCAGAGTTGCGATGAGAGGACGGAACTCGCGTGTAAGCCTCCCGCGTGACTTATCAAATATGAAAGGGATTTTTAAATACTGTGGCACCGACGATGGAGACTCGGGGAGATTCGAGTGAGCTGCTAGACAGTGAAAGACCACGGAAGAGACCGCAGCAAAGTATATTTTTCCGATCGTGACGTGGTGAAGTAAGATATCCAAGAAAGAGACGCTCGGTTTGCTGTGTAGAAAGAGGCTTAAAGTTTGGTTACCAGATGCTGAGATGAGGTTTACCCGCATGACAACTGAAAACAGACGTTTGCAGCCTTGAAACTCAAAAGTAAGTGACAACTCAGTATAAAATAATATTACTAAACTAACTGTTATTGACTAATGCCTGATTTGATTTTCTAACTTTGTTAAATCAATCTGGTTAAGCCATAAAGGGTAAGATAATTGTTGTGATTTGGGGTTTTATAAAAATGAACTGAGTTAAATGTGACTAAAAAAAGGTAATTGCTGTAACAATAAGCGAACCTTATTGTTTGTTGTCAGATGAGCTGGGCTGTGGGAACTCAGTGTGTGACAAAAAAGGACCACACAAAGCCTAAATGTGGCGAGCTGCTCTATCACAAAGGGGACCTCATCACTGTCCTAAATAAAACTATGGTACCACTTCCTTCCTGTTTATAGTTCACACAGGTAATGGCCTTCTCTATGGGTAACTGTGCTATAGTGAATTGTTAATAACTTATGTTGCAGAAAGAGGGGGTTTACTTGTCCAGGCACAACACCACAGGAGAAGAGGGTCTCATTAATGCCACTGACCTGAAGGAAAGAAAGGCCATTCAAGAGACCCCCAACCTCAGCCTAATGCCGTAAGTAATTTTGTTCATAATCATTCACAAGGTACTGCCTTGTGTGTAATGATGGTATTCTATTGTATCATTGTTAGAGGTGAGAAATAGACTTCTCAGTTACATTCAAGTACAATTACTTGACTTTGTAGGCTACTTCTACTTAAGTGATGGCACTTGAGTACATTTTTGGTTACTCTGCATTTTTTTGCTAGTCTTCCCACCTCTGTTGAGATATGAGCTCTGTTTTGGCAGCATAGTCCTACTATGTGACATTCAAAGAACCATACATCATCTCAAATAAAAAATTAGGAAGTTACATGAAGTCACTGTTAGTCATTCTTTATCTCAAGAATTACTTTATATTGTACTTTAACCACAGACCATATAAAGATATACTTATATATACAGTCTATGACTTTAACCCGATTAGACTTTTTTCTTTACTCTTGAAGGATTTTTAACCTAAAACATAATAACAACATTGATTTTGCATACATTTTTAAAAACCTCTTTTTTCATAAATGACATATTTCACCTGCCCAATTTTATAATATTATTAACATGTTTTTAGAGTAATGATACATGTGTATCCCTCCAGCTGGTTTCATGGGAAGATCTCAGGCCCAGAGGCTGTGTCTAAACTGCAGCCTGCTCAAGACGGCCTGTTCCTGGTTCGGGAATCGATCCGACATCCAGGAGACTACGTTCTCTGTGTTGCTGTTTCTGCAAAGGTGATTCACTATCGCGTCTTTTACCATGACAACAAGCTCACCATTGACCACCAACAGTTTTTCTACAACCTCATCGATATGGTTGAGGTAAGATTTCACAAAGTACCATCGTACATTTACTTGTTAGGAAAAAGCAAGCAGTAATTGTTTAAACTAGGGATATCAGAATATACAGTTTTAATTTAATTTAATTCATTTCAATATCTAGTACCATAATCAATATTTGTGACAAGCTGTTCACAATTTCAGTCAAGACTTATCTAAAAGGTTATTAAAGTTGCTTTAAAAGTAACAAGTCACTAGTACTTTGAGAAGTATTTTCATCTCAATTATTAATTAACCAATGAATCTTTAACTCCATTATTGAAACAGGTAAATGCATAGCATAGATTCAGAAGAACAGTCTTTTATAATGGAGGCCCATTTATTTTATTTGATAATAGGAGTCATTCAATAATTGTCTAATACGGCATTAGAGATTTTATCACAATTTCCTGATTAAACTGAAACAATGTAATTTACATGATCTCCTGAAGTACAAAACTTTCCAAAGTATGGTCTCTGTCAAAGTTACATGACACAGTTACAGTGTTTGTATATTGTATACTCTGGATTCGTAGCATGAACCCATCAGAGCAACAGACAATGGTGTAAAAATAACAGTCTTGTCAAATGTAAAATTCATGAAGATTTTTATCTGCACTTGGCTTGTTAGTTGGATACAGTGAAAGCCTTGTTGCTGTAAAACAAAGATAACCCACACCAGGATGCCTCTAAAGAAAGCCAGTCAAATCAGCTGTCTGTATGAAGGTGGAAGTTTCTCATCCTCTTTTTGGAGACTACAGTACTTTTCAACCCTGTCATCTTACTAAAATTAATTGCTTTATCTTTCTTGGTCCTAGTTTTACTCCAAAAACAAAGGATTCATTGCCACCAGATTACTCAAGCCTAAACCAAAAACAGGAACCAAGTCTGCAGAAATAGAACTGTCTAAAAGTAAGTCATAGTTTCCTCTGAAAAACGTTTTTACCTCACTAACTTTTAAATAAAACAATTATATACCACAAGTCATTGTGTGATGTTGATAAGGTTGCTGTAATTTGAAAACAATTAACAGCCACCTAATTTTAAGAAATACGACGTGGAATTTTGTTCTGTTTGCTTTACGGAATCTTTACAGATTTTGCCTGGCATCAATTTTATTATAACATTATTAATATGTTTTATTAACCTTGTTTTATTGCTTATAATAATAGATTAAGATGTTATTACAATTATTGGTTATTATTTTAATGTTATTTGTGTGATTGGGCTTGTCAGTTGTGGAATTGTTAACATTTTATTTATTCTATTTAGTTTTTCAATATAATGGTCACAATCTTTTTCCCTTTTTGCAGCTGGATGGCTTCTGGACATAAATAAACTTACTGTAGGAGAGAGAATTGGGGAGGGCGAGTTTGGAGGTATATTTAGCTAATATTTTTCATTTTTTTCAGAGGGATGGTATATATATATATATATATATATATATATATATATATATATATATATATATGTATATATATACATATATATATATATATATATATATATATATACACACACACACACACACACACACACACATATATATACATATATATATATATATATATATATATATATATATATATATATATATATATATATATATATATATATACATATATATATACATATATACATATGTGTATCTTAAGTGAAATACATTTTCCCCCTCAAGCTGTTTATGCAGGAGACTATATGGGCCAGAAGGTGGCAGTAAAGATCATAAAATGTGACGTGACAGCTCAGGCCTTTCTACGGGAGACCACTGTCATGACGTGAGCCCCAAATTAATTATTTTACTAACTAATATTTGCATTTTATGAAATTCTCTTAACAAATTTCACATTTCAGAAAACTTCAGCACAAAAACTTGGTTCGTCTGTTGGGCGTTATCCTGAACAGAGGACTGCATATTGTGACTGAGCTCATGGAAAAGGTTTCACATTTTAAATACTTCTGTTATGACTGAATTGATCTGCAATAATGTGATAACAATACATCTTTTATGATATATTGCGTTCACTTTGCACTAATGATGTTGTCAGTGTTTTATTATATTCTTAAACAAAAAATCTGAGCTCATTAGGCCTAATTAAGTTTCAGTTTTGTTTTATTTTTAAAATATCAGATTAATTGTCAATTATTCTATTCAAACTGTTGTTTTGTTGCCAACATAGTGTGCATCGTAAACGTGCAGGTTTAAGGAGTCAGATTAGCCCTCTTGCTGCTCCATAATTAAATTAGGCCTAAACCCAGAGGCTTAATTCGTTGGTACTCTGATTTAGGGCTGTTTAAACAAATGGCAACAAAGCAAAAAGCGATATACCATGGTCGTAAGCAACACCTATGATGGTCTATTAAAGGGCCTATATTATGCAAAATTGACTCTTGTGAGCTGTAAGCCATATTAGAATATTGTTGCCTCCTCAAAAACATACCTGGGGTTGTGTTTTGTTTATAATTTCAGTCCTTTTACCTTTAGTTCAGTAGAGACTGACAATGGCAGGGATGAAATGTACCACATGACAGCACAAGGTGAATCAGGGTGTTTTCTGTTTGAGAGAAAAACGTGTGAATGAAACAAAACACAACTCCAGGTATGTTTTTGATGAGGAAACAACATTATAACATAGATCAAAAAATACCAAAATATGGGCTCTTTAATATAAGAAAATTACAATAAAAACAAACTTCTTCACATCTTTGCATTTGTTGTAGGGAAATCTGGCAAACCTGCTCAGATCCAGAGGCCGTTGGGTTGTGAGAGTAGGCCAGCTGCTGCAGTTTGCTCTGTGAGTAGATGGACCGAGGTGAAGTCCACACCTGGTGAAAGGTCCTACATTACACAAAATTGATTTTTTGCTTTATGCCACGTTATAATGTAACCTCATCAAAAACATACTCGGAGTTGTGTGTTGTTTTATTCGCACATTTTTGAATAACACTTAATTATTAGTCCGTCTACATCTCCCAAGCTCAAAATACTGTGTTCTACCTGGTGATGTCATGAAGTGGTAGTTTTCAAGTTAACAGCTACCTTTTACATTTTGCTCAACAGAGACTGGCCATTCCAAGACTGAAATTGTCTAAATGATTCTAGTGAAAGTGAATCAAGTTTAAAATTACATTGGAGCAGCTCATGTATTACCACATTACATCACAAGGTGGAACAGAGTGTTTTCAGTTTGAGAGAAGAACTCAGCCTAAATATGCAAGATCTGTGTGTTAAACATGGGTGAATAAAACAAAAGACCACTTCAGGCATGTTTTTGATGAGGAGACATAATAACATAGATCAGAAAGTAATATGAGCCCTTTAATGAGCCTGTTTGATACAGAGACGTGTGCGAGGGGATGGAGTATTTGGAATCTGTGAAGCTAGTGCATAGAGATCTGGCTGCTCGAAATGTTCTGGTTTCTGACAACAGTGTGGCCAAGGTCAGTGACTTTGGCCTGACTAAGGTGCACTCAAAGACTTCAGATAACGCCAAACTGCCCATCAAATGGACTGCCCCAGAAGCCCTTACAAAACAGGTTTGCTTACCTTAAGGTTCACTGCGCAACTTTTCTAGTGGAAAGTCTGCTAACATGGAGATGGTATTGCTTTGCCTAAAAAGTTCTACAATATAGCATTAAACTCTCTTTCCATGGAAACAAGACACCAGGTCAAGTTATAAGTCACATCTGTGGAGAAGCAAGTTTGCTCACGATAAGAACATATGCATTTCAAGAAATAAAACGTATAATTGAATAGATACTAGAGATGTGTTAATGCCATACTGGGCAACATTCCAGACTATGCAATGCAATGACGTCTCCATAGACACCAGCAGGACCCTCCATTAAAAATTGGATATTGATATTGTTATTGGCCTTTATATGTTTGTTATTTTACATTAATGTATGTTGTTTTGACCAAAAGTGTAATCAATTTTTGCAGAATTTTTCCACCAAATCAGATGTTTGGAGTTATGGTATACTTCTTTGGGAGATTTTCTCATATGGTCGTCAGCCATACCCTACGATGGTAAATAACCATCTATGCCTTTGTTATTATGTTATTATATTTAATGTGGTCTACAGTCCTGAGCATACAGGAAAATTACTAACCTAATTATGTAACTGTTACTGTGTCACTGGTGTCACTGAGGTTGCAGAGGTTCAGAGCTGGAGATTAGGTGTGTCACTTTAGCATCATCTGTACACTGACTTACTTTGTCTGAGCAGGAAACTACAAGGGTCAGAGGTTGTGGTAGTGCGTCATAACACAGTATACTGAAGAGAAATAAGACCTGTGTGACGTATAAATAACACAGAGATTGAGTGACAGAGGAAGTTAGGTGCAGGCCCTGCCCACTACTCTTAGCTTTAATCTCATTGCTTAAAGGTCCCGCTCGGTCAAAAGGATCAAGGCATTTAAATAAATACACAAAGCTCTCCTTCGGACAACGCTGCTGCTGGTGTCACTTTAAATGTGACTGATTGTCTGCTAATTGCAGCAAATCTACACAATGGTTTGTTGTTATGTTCACTTCTGTCATTAAACTTTCAATTATAGGTTTTTCAAATAGTAAAGTGAAAAAAATCAATGCACATCAAAAATCTGATCATTAGCATATTCAAAAGTGTCATGTAAATGCACCCACTGATTTGAAATCTCTTAAGTTTTTTTTAAATATTTTGTCTCTGTGTTTAGAACGTGGCAGAAGTGAAAGAGATGGTTGAAGCTGGTTATCGTATGGAGGCTCCTGAGGACTGTCCCGCTGACCTGTACTCTGTGATGAGGCTGTGCTGGGAGCAGGAACCACGCCGCAGACCCTCCTTCCAAAAACTGAGACATAAACTAGAGCAAGAGATGAGTCAAAATAACACAAGCCCTGCAGCCTGCTCAAGAAGAGCACTGTAAGGGCCAGCCATGATCATGTCACTCAAATGTGACATGCTTATTAACTAGTAAAATTATTGTACTAAACATTATGGAGGGGCTCATTCACACATGTTAGATTGCCTAATTTTAAGTAATGGTTTAATTTATGTTTTTAGGATTCAGTATAGTAACATCAGTATAATTATTTTTCTCAAGGGCGATCCATTGGTTTTGGTGACATCACTTCTTAGAGTTCTGAAAAGATTTTTTGTGGACTTTTCATATTCAAAAGATATAATTTATTTTTGAAAGTGTTGAAATTACACAGCAATTAATGGATGATACCATTATCATATATAAAGAATTGCACACAATATTTGGTGTATAAATCCATTGTTAGTTATACTTATTTTCTATGAAAATCACACTTGCTTGATTTCTTTGGATATGGTGGATAGACTATCTTTTGTGTGATATACATGAAACGAAATCACATATTTTAATAATATTTACTCTTATGAGCAGCTGATTATTGAGGCTAGTTTCATTTGGATTTACTGTAAAACTGAAGCACTGTGGGGTGTATATCATTTTCAGTTTAACATTAACATCACAGGGTCACTGTGTAACTAATTGAGAATAACATCAAGTACCTCAACTCCTAAATAAAATGTAAAATGAGTCCTTTGTGGCTGTGATCTTGAGAGGAAATGACAGATGTTCTAACATGTAAATCTGTGTAAGCCTGGCATTGTCTTGGGAGATAGACCAAAATTAAGGCCTGATCCTTTCAGTTGTTGTTTTTGGAAAACATGGAGAGGTCCTTGGCAATTTGCTCGATCTGCTGTGATTTCCCAAAGCTCTCCTGGGGTGAGCTTGACAAGTTCAATAGGGATTTAGAGCAAAAACAGAAATAAAACAGACAGAGAAAAACTGTAACAATCTTGTTTAGTGGTTCATGAACATACAATTTTGTAGCTGTGATTTAAATGCAATTAAATTATTATAATAGTAATTTTAACAACTGTTTAACTATTGCAGAATGACTGAAGATAGCTAATAGTAATAATTGCATGAAGAATAAAATAATATAAAAATAATGGTTTAAGTCAAAGCAGTATTAGACCAACATAATAAACACATTAAAGAACATTGAAATAAGGTTATCTTTAAGTAGATGGTGACCTGAGACCATCTGAGGATGAGACAAAGCTACAGCTTGGCTTACTTATCCAGTAAAGGTTTTAAAGGTAAAACTGTTTTCTCGGGGGGGAAAAAAACTGTATTACTGAAACTGCTGTTCACCATTTAGTCATTGATTGATCATATTCAACAAAATTTCTCTCATGTTTTTATCAATGAGTTTAAACAAGCCAATTAAATAGTCTGATTTGTTTAAGAGTTGGATCAGTCAGTTAAACACCAATAAACCATATTTAGCAAACTAAGACAAGACCGATTTCATTAAAGCATCAAAGACACAGATAATTGTTGTTACTTCTCAGATGTGATGGTCTTGTGTAGATGTCTGAGCCCGCTCACATACATAGGATAAGCATATGTCAGGGGGGCACTAATATATATATATATATAATCAAAATCATTATGTTAGTTAAAAACTCAAGTCTCAAGTTCTTTCCTCAGCTCCTTTCTACTTGCTTGGCTAAGCTGAGTGCACATTTACACGTTAGCTGCTCTTCTAATGGTGTCAGGGGGACTTACATTGCCATCTGATAAAACTAAGCTGCTTGAAAACTACAACTCAAGATGCCTTCTTAACAAGTTTATGCTGAATTAAGAAAGCAAAGAAAGCTATTATTTATAATCCAACAACTAAAAACAAACAAAAAAATATTTGTAATGGTTGAACTTTGATGACTGTCCCTAGATCACGTTTGTGTCCCTGCATCAACTGGACATGCATTTGTCTCCTTGTTGTGCAGATTTATTTCAGAAACCAATACGCAATTATACTATGATATAGGTAAATTGGCAATTGAGAATTCAATTTACAAACAATAGAAATATGAACTCTTTGGATAAAGCTGTAATCTATTTCCTCAAATTGAAACCAGTGCTCCTTAGTGAGACCTAACTGGCTCTTTTGTCCAAACAGCAATGAATTTTTGAAAGCGTGTGTTATCTGTGCTTCATTAGGGCTGGCTTCTCTCGAGGGCAGGAATGAACCCAACATTTAAAACAATCACTTGGCAAAAGCAGCTGCCAATCACTCTTGAAGGGGAAGGATTCCAATTAATAAACCGCTCCTAATCCTCTGGTTTCCCTGGCTGTCAGTGCACCTCTCGCTCTCCATTCACTCCTCTGTAACTCTCTGAGCTCGACGTGCAGCAGCTGAAGTTGTCTGTGGGCCACTTGTTCTGCTCCTGGACTTTTTCTGTACAGATTTAATGTCATTCAAGGACTATTAAGCGATGCAGTTTTTGGAGAGTAAATATTAGTGAGAGTCTGTAGTTGGAGTTTGGGACTTTGGGGCAACTTTCGACCATTCAACTTACTCAAAGGTATGCTACAGTTTCATTTCACATTAATTTGTTTAGCTTGATGGACAACTCTTTAGTAAACTTTAACAGATTAAAACATTATGAGTATATTTTGCAGTTGCAGTAGATTTTTATAGTTCAGACTTAAGGTTGGTACAAATTTTACATTACTTCGAAATAGTATAATCACACCTATATTTGATCTTTCATAGTAATTAATTCACAAGTAATTACAATAGTTTGTCTTGTCAAGGCTTTTAGTAAACTTACATGTAGCTGTACAGTACTGTCCTGCACAAATGAGGGATTGCACCAATCTGTTCTACACTAGCCAAGTTTATGTCAGTTTCAAAAATTTTGTTGCAGATTACTGTAAACATTAATTATTGTTAAAAATGAGAAATGAAGGCAGTTTAAAAGCATGGTCATGATGAAGTCTAGAGCACAGTGTCTGAGATGGGATAAGCAGGTTAAGTCCAGTAAAGAACAGAGTCACTAGGTGCTGTCAGGACATATGTGGTGATCTCTGATACTCTTCCTCACAGATCCACTGCAGACGCCTGGATGCATTTATCACTGGATACCATGAGTCTGGTGGACGACAGCTGCCTTTCACCCAGTAACTTCCATGACATGGGGAAGAGTGGGGGCAGTGTGGGTCCAGGGCATGTCCACAGCATTGATGTGATTCTGGGCTTCAGTAAAGACCACGAGGTACTGCTCAGTCCCACAGGGGGCTCAGGACCTCCGCGTGTGGACATGGAGAGTCTGGTGGAGTCCAGTAAACAGCAGGACCCCACATTCAGCGGTCACCTGTCCACTCTGAGGAACGGCAACACAGAGCAGCAACAGTATAGCGGTACGCCAACACCCTCAAACAGAAACATGACCTCTAAACTCTCAACATTTAACTGCCTTAATGTATTATGGTTTTAGCTTCAACAACCTTCGATTTAATGCTGCTTGAGTTTTAACACCATCACTACCCCCTGTTGCTAGTTGTGAACAGTGTGGCCTTAGACAGAGAGATAAATCATAGAACAAGATGGTGTAGGAGCTTATGCCCATGTCCAATCCCATCCCCTTGTGGAATTCCCCTAATCTGCACAGATTAGATTGTGAAGTCTTCATTCTCTTGTTATTGTCATCGGCATGTCTCACAGACAAATTTATGGCATTTAATCCAAGACTATTTTCACTTTGCTTCTGTAGAATATCGGACAGGTGGTTGGTGATTTTAGCAAAATTAAAATGAATTCTGAGTAGAAGCTCCAGACAATAAAGGTCTATGTGTATGAATCCATTTGTGTTCAGTTGGACGCTCATCACACCGATGACATCAGCACTCTTTTGTGCGGAGCTATCCTGTGAAGTTAGCCCAGTTCCCCCTCAGTGAGCAGCCCCTGTCTCTGGAGATGCTCATGAACAGTGGGCAGCCTCAGTCTGGTGCCTGTGATGGGCTGACAGGCCGAAGCCTGGGCACTGAACCAGACCTGACCTCTGGCTTTGTAGGAGTGTGGCCTTTGTCATGGCTCCTTAATGAGAGGTAGATAAATGAGCTGCTAGCAGCTCTGCACTCAGCCTCCGTTTGTTATGTAGAAAGCAGAGTGACCCCTGCTTTGTCCCACTCAACACACCACAATGTGGTCACTAAGTGGGTCCTTTTCGATGTCTTTTATTTATTTTAACAACAGTGTTGAAAGCATTTTATTCAAGTCATTATTTCTGAAATGTTTGTTGTTTTGAGGAAAGGTCATTCCATAGGGCTAAAACTTTGGTGAACATAAAATGAGATTTTTCTGTTGTTTCAGCTGCCACTGGTGATGTGCCATGTATTAGCTTCCATAAGCATTGTATACTCACAAGAATGGCATTGCTTATCTTTTTCCTTTTAGTAACTTTGATTTAAATGTATTGATGCTAATTATGCCTACTGCATCTCTGATGTACTTGATGTACTTCACCTCACAGATGTCTTGACCTTTCTAAGCAATTAAAAACTTTATGCATTTGTTATTTCCTGTACAGAAACCAGTTTATTCACAAGCAAGTGTGATGAAGAACTAAATGATCTGAGGAAGAGTGTGGAGAGTGAAGAAGGCAACTCTCCAGAGTCCTGCAAAGACGATCACCCCAAGAAGAAGCACAGACGAAACCGCACCACGTTCACCACCTACCAGCTTCACGAGCTGGAGCGGGCCTTCGAGAAGTCCCACTATCCAGATGTGTACAGCCGAGAAGAGCTTGCCATGAAAGTCAACCTCCCCGAAGTTCGTGTTCAGGCAAGTGTCTCAACAACGGCTTGAACATGTACGTTCCACTGTGTTTGGGTTGTTCTAATGATAATTATGTCTCTACAGGTGTGGTTTCAGAATCGCAGGGCAAAATGGCGCAGACAAGAGAAAATGGATGCCAGCACCATGAAGCTTCATGACCCTCCTATGCTGTCACTAAATCGCCCCACACCTGTGCACACAGGCATGAGCTCCATCACCAACTCTCTGCCCCTGGACCCCTGGCTGACCTCTCCTCTGTCCAGTGCAACTCCTGTTCACAGCATACCTGGATTTATGGGGCCACCTCAAAGCCTCCAGCCCAGCTATCCCAGCCACAGTTTTCTTAACTCTAGCCCACACCCTGCTCACTCACACCCACACCCATCTATGGGCCAAGGGATGCAGAGTATGGCACCTCCCCCTTATCAATGCCCTGCTCCATACCCAGACAAATACCCACTAGAGGATGTAGACCAGCGCAGCTCTAGCATCGCTGCTCTCAGAATGAAAGCAAAGGAGCACATTCAGTCCATGGACAAGACCTGGCAACCCATGTGATGACCAATATAGCAACACAAGTGATTGGCAGCTGGAAATAGAATTCAGTCTCTGTTCCTCTTTTTTTTTTCTTTTTTTTTTTTAATAACAAAGACAATACAGCTGCAGCTATACCATACCATGAGATTGTAACAGTTTAAATGCACCTAAACAACACTGCATACAGTGATATATTTGTCATCTCTGCAACAGTTAGCATGATGACTTCATACAATATTCAAAATTATGAGTTATTTGTGCAAGCCATTATTTTTTTTTTTTTTTTAGACATTAACGTAAAGATATAATAAAAAAATATTTTTTAAATATTATTTTTATACCCAATAACGGGTCTTCCCAATCAAGTTATACTTAAAGTGATTGATGATTGATTGCTGTGTTGATGAACACATTATGCCAATGAAGTGTTGTGGCCATAACTGGAAGAAAATTACTACAAATGCAATTTTTAAAAAATGTGAATAAGTAATGGATTTCAATTAACTCCTGCTTATTAAAGTTTTTTGCACCTTTGAACTCAGAATATACCAAAAATTGTTAATTTTGCCAAGCTGTAATGATTGATTGATCTAAACAAGTAATTAAGGCTGGAAGTGAACGGGTGAATTGAAATGAGAGGCCAGTGCATAATGTAAGCCTTTGTGCTTGAGTGATGCTGGAGATGCTAGACCTGTTGGCAGCTCGGGATGGGTGGTGTGTGGACGTGCAGAGCAGCAGAAAAGGCCCTATGTGATCCGGCACCCCATATTGTTTATTCTTTGTTCAGCACAATTGATCCAAGTGTATTCCCTTTGTGTAGGAAACGGTCTCAGGCTGCCCTAACTAGGCCTTGTAACCATGACATGGTTTTGTTTGGCTTCAAAAGAGGACACATACTTTTCTTGTTTATCTTTATTATATTTCGATGGTTTTAATAGTACATTGAGCTACATTATCCATCAATGTGTATACTTTGTCAACTATTTTATCAAAATAATAACTGAACGCTAATACAATGTAAAAGACATCAACATTGCTGTTTTTTATACAAAGTGCAATTCATTCATTCATTCATTCTTTTTTAAAATTTTTTCACACAATGTGAAAATGTGACCCTCAAAACTAAAAATGTGAAATAAACAATAGATGTTGACTGCTTACGTAACCATGGCTGAACTTGTGGACAACACAGATCAATATTGGGCATTCTTCATTGCAGCTTTTTTGGTTGGTACAGTCCTGTAACTGTGCTCCAAGTATAAGCCAAAGGTTACTTGACAACATGCACTGGAGTTTAAGGCTGTTTTTTATGTGAAAATGTGCTGGAGGTATGACCTGCATGTTTGTTTGTTTTTTCTTTTTCTTTTTTTCTGGAAATGCAAAGTTTTGTCAAAAAAATAAATATAGTTTGTTAGAAGATACCTTGTTATTCCTTTCTATAACATTCAGGGAGCGGATTCCCAGAAAACCAGACTATTTTCCTCCACAGAGCAATTCAGATTACTACAGTAATCGTTGTCATCTGACATATACCGGAAGAGACATATTTTTCTTTCAATTTTTGACTAAAAGTGGTGCCCTGTATCTCACCTTGTTGTATGGGACCAGCTTTTCTCCTCCACCCTCCCTTCTTTCCCCAGAGCTTGGGCTTCCATGGCAGTGTGCCAGGCTGTTAGGAAGATGAGACTCCAATCAATCAGAGCCTTCCAGGGGGGACTCTCACCCACATGCCCCCGCTCCCTAATTGGACCTGGGCAGGCTGACCGGCCGTAAGGCCACTAAAGCACATGCATGATTCGGTGGGGTTTTAAATTTTATTTTGTTCATTTCGTTTTAGTGAGGACCATAGGAATTAAACTACCCGAATCAAAATATATAATTTTAATGGTCAAAAGACTTCAAAGCGGAAAGTAATCATGTGACTGAAACCCATTAATTTTTTGTCAAGATCCTAATCTGCCTCACAGAATTCAACAGAACTATGTAAAAGCAACACTGCTGTAGCTTTATAGCCATACAGTATGTTGCAGTTGTAACTGGAAAATATAAATTTAGATTTTCAGGCTGTCCAAATGTGGGGCTGATTTACCAGATTAAAACTGCAGAGCAAAAGAAAAAGTGAAGGGAGGGATGGATGCTCATCAGAGTTAATGATGTAGAAAATCCCCCAATTAGAGCGTTTTCCTGTGTTGTAGGATGAGTTCAGAGTGAAGCTCTGACAGCCCAGGGATTAGGAACCAGGCCGAGCTCAGACTAAAGAGACACAGTCTAAATGCTGGACAGTTTGGCACCAAGGCTATAGCCACAGTTAGGAGCACTCATTTAACTTGAGCAGTTGTGACAAAGGAAGTTGTGGGGAAAAAACTGCAGATCAAATGAGTGCAAATGCATACATTGTGTTAATGAATAATTCAGTCTTAATGTTAAGTAACATTAGGTGTTATTATAAAGAAACAAAAACTGCTGCTATTTGGTGTTATATTAGGCAAAATGAACTTGCTTTAAGCCATGTTAAAAAGTTATTCATACTAGGAACTGTGTTTTGTTTCATTCACACATGTTTGAGTTACTCTTTATTATTAGTCTGTCCACATCTTTAAATCTCAAAATGCTCTGTTCCACCTTGTGATATCAACTTAAGGTACCTTTCACCTTTTGTGAAGGTGTATGGAGTTTAAAAACGCAGTGGAACACTTTCTGTATTACCACATGACATAACAAGGTGGAACAGTGTGTTTGGTTTGAGAGCAGAATTAAACATGCAGTGTTTGTGTGAATGAAACAAAACACAGGTATGTTTTTGATGAGGAAACAGTATTATAACATAGATCAGAAAATAGCATAGTAATATGGGCCCTTTAAATATTGCAAAATAAGGCTGACCATGTTTGACATGTGCTTATTTGACAACATAACCCAATGTGGCCTGGACATCTGGATCGCAGAGATAAATCAATATTTCCAAACACACTATATGGTGTAAAAGGGTAAGCCACATAATAACACAGATGTCTTATGGGGGTGGGGGTGTAGGGGGAATTAAAAATGAAACAAGAAACATAATGTTCTTTGTTCAAGACAAGCTGCATTTTTATTTATTAAGTTTTTTTTCACCTAGTGGATAATTATTGAAAGAAAATAACAAAATTATCTCTAATACCTGGTAACTATGAGTGATCATTTGCCCATTTTGTGGTATGCAGCTCTACAACAGCTTCTTTATTGGAAAAACGTGTCACTTGCTCAAGATAATTAAGGGTGAAAAAAGCAGAATTAACGACTTTTGATTAGGTGTGTTTGTGAATGGGATGTCACAGATTTCTGGGTGACATAATTGGAGGTCACTTTAGGGGAGGGGTCAGGGGGGGTCCTGTTGGCGCCAGACAGTTATGTGGGTCTTTCAGAAGTAACATATGCATGATGCTTCCTTTATTCATGTCATGTTTCTTCATACGAATGGTGATTTTTGGGGCTGATATTCAATATTTGCCTTGCTGCTGTGGCCATAGATAAAATCCATATCAAGGAAGAAAAACAAAGGTTAAGTTATAGCAAAGTTCACAAATGAACTTTTTACTTTTGTAAACATGATAAAAGTATTTAACTGGGATATAAAATAATGACTGTGTAAATGTTGTGTTGTATGTATTTTTAATTAATTTATTTATTTTTTGTCTAATTGCTTTTCTATTTCCTTTAATCACTAATATGTTCAAAGAGACAGATCTGATGCTCACGGGCACACAGGGACTGGGGCATCTTAGATAAAATTTAGGTGCCAGATACCTGCAAAATTTTCAGTATCAGACTGATACCAATATCAAATCCAAATCCACTTTATTTATATAGCACATCCAAAGTGCTACACAGACATAAAAAGAAAACAACAAAAGCTATAATTGCTAAAAATTTGAATTTGAAGTGGATACCAATATATCACTCAATATATCACTGATAATGATATTGGAACCAATATTGCTCAGCCCTATTTCTTTTCATCTGAATATTAGATCAAAGGATTAAAACTATCAAGTAACTCTACTGACAAAAAATGATTAGTGTAGCTATATTTGAGGGCACCTCACATCTTAGGCCCTTTTGGATAAACACACAACAATCAACACTATTCCATACACATTTAATCTTGTTATTCCCTAATCTGGGAGCAGGTAGGGGCGATGTGCACCAAATGTGAGGAGGGCCAAATGACAATAATATTACATTTCTGTAGCCTCACCTTCCTCTTTAAGTACCACTACGCCATCTGTCGGTATTCAAGGTTAACTGCACAACACCAAACAGCTCCTTTTCAATAAACAAATTCAACCCTGTCGTGCTATTTGACATATGGCCTGAACACGTCTGAGGTAAACTATGTGATTTATAGAAATATACAGAACCACAAACTAATTCAAAACTATTTTGTCAAACAATTTCCTTAGTTAACAAAAACAGATTTAGCCCACTGGAGCCTGTGTTAAAAGTCGTCCCCGTGGGCACTCTCCTGGTTTTGGTCGGTTTTTATTAAGGATAAGATTGTTGCCATTTGTTGTCATGATTTGTTGTGGCAAAGGGCAAACGTCATAGCCCCAGCGTTTCCCACAATGCATCGGTACACACCATAGACACACCATAGACTGTAGCTAAACTGGCTGCATTCCCTCAAAATAATAACACCCGAAAAACCTTAATATAAGAGTAATTTACCATTAAATCTTCATAAACTGTTTTGTCCGTCCGAACTTTCGTCTCTGCGCTGCTATTTAAGCTCTGTTGGTTGTTGTAGGTGAGTTGTCAAAGGCAGATATAATTTTATTAGCCACTAGCTTTCAGTGCTAACCCAGCGATTGGCATTATTTGTGCAAACCTATATTAGATTTTGTTTTTCAAATTGCCAAGGACCATTTAGGCCATCTCAGGGTCAGATGGACTCCTGAATTGCTCTATAGTTTGGTTAAAATTAACTGTCACGGCATAATAGAAAAACACAAAAGGCATAAACCCACCTTTATGCAAGCATACATTCATGAGTTTGTTTGCAGATTACTTGATTGTTCTCACTAAACAATTTCTTTCTTTCTTTTTCTAATAGATTAACTTCGTCTCAATGGACCCGGAGTATGAGCACCGCCTCCTTCGTCAAATAAACATTCAGAATGACAATTTGAATCCTATGGTAAGACATTTTTTTTCAACATGTTTTCTGCTCTACTAACAAATACACTGATAAATTACAACAGTATTTGCAGGCATTTCGGACTCCAAGATCTCCTTTATCATCACCAAGTAAACTTGGAGACAGATTCATTCCCACTAGAGCAGGAGCCAGTTGGAGTATCAATTTTCACAAAATCAGTGTAAGAAAAATCAGACAAACATAAAAGTTGTGTGCCAACTATGCATGGAATACAAGCACTTAAGAGTAATTTATTATGTACTTTTAGGAAAATGAGAAAACACAAAACCAGAATAGAAAGACAAAGGAAGCCTCTTCTGATACCAATAAAGGTAAATGGATCAAATAGAGAGATAGATTAATGTGTGTGGTGGTGTGACTTTTCATTTAAATGTTGTGATTACAGCAGATGGGCTGGCATATTCTGCTTTGTTGAAGAATGAGCTGTTAGGAGCTGGTATAGAAAAAATCCATGACCCTCAAACTGAAGATCGACGTCTACAACCAGCTACTCCGGAAAAGAGAAGTCTCTTCAATGTACTCACTTTGTGTAATGCACTCACAATAATAAGGCTATGTAATATCACGTCCTCTCATTATTTGTTTACAGTACACATTAAACACTAGAAGATCACCATCTGACAATGGCTCTAACATCTCCCCATATTCTCTATCACCTGTTTCAAATAAAAGGTACACTAACGGATTGTAATATTAGTTGTATATTTAGTGATATGCTTGCTGCTGTAAAGAATTCACTTTTTCTTTTATAGTCAGAAATTGCTACGTTCTCCCAGAAAGCCAACTCGTAAGATTTCAAAAATCCCATTTAAAGTCTTAGATGCCCCTGAGCTTCAAGATGACTTTTATTTGAACTTGGTTGATTGGTCATCACTTAATGTCCTCAGTGTTGGTTTGGGCACATGTGTGTACCTTTGGAGTGCATGCACAAGTCAGGTAATTGATTCATTTTCTTTCCTTTTATGTTTTCTGCAATTAAATCCACTTAAAATCTTGATGTGTATATCTCTTTAACAGGTCACCAGATTGTGTGATCTGTCTGTGGAAGGAGATTCTGTCACATCCGTTGGGTGGTCTGAAAGGGTGAGATATAGATATACATATTTTACTAAATTCAGTTTATTACTGAGATGATTATCTGTGATTTCAGGGTAATTTAGTGGCTGTGGGGACTCACAAGGGTTATGTTCAGATTTGGGATGCTGGCGCTGGAAAGAAACTCTTTGCCTTAGAAGGACACACAGCCAGAGTTGGTGAGAACAAGTTTTTGTGTGATACTTTTTAAATCTACTTTAAAGTAATTTTGAGATTTTTAATTTCATGCAGGAGCACTAGCTTGGAATGCCGATCAGTTGTCTTCAGGTAGCCGCGACCGTATGATTCTTCAAAGAGACGTGCGAACTCCTCCTCTTCAATCTGAGAGACGGCTGCAGGGACACAGACAAGAAGTGTGTGGCTTAAAATGGAGTACAGATCACCAGCTACTTGCTTCTGGTGGCAATGATAACAAGGTGCCTACTACTTTCTATTTTTTGTTGTGTTATTTCTTTAATAATTAATTGTCTTGTCTTTTTTGATAACCAGTTGCTGATTTGGAATCACTCCTCGCTGAGTCCAGTTCAGACATACATGGACCACTTGGCTGCAGTGAAAGCCATTGCGTGGTCCCCTCATCAGCATGGGCTGCTGGCGTCAGGAGGGGGCACGGCTGACCGCTGCATCCGCTTCTGGAACACTCTGACCTCACAGCCGCTGCAGTGCATGGACACTGGTTCACAAGTGTGCAACCTGGCCTGGTCCAAGCACGCCAATGAGCTGGTATGTGACGAGCGTTCAAAATGTATTATTTTAAAGATACAGTATATATCTGCAGGGTCTGGCGCTTGCTTGTCTCCATGGAGATGTTTTTGCTTGGAATGCAACAAAGTACAGCATTAAAGTCACAATTACAGGTGTATTTGCTCAAAAATATGCATCTCAGTCCCAAGGTGGTCAACAGAAAAGTTACCATATCGTGAGGTATTTTGAAGAATACTGTAATGCTATATATGTAATGCAGGATAGATTAATTTAATGCCACGCTGTGGTATATTCCATCAAATCAATAACTGACTTCTCACCAGACAACTTGCAGAGTACACATTTAAATATGCTACTTAGTTTGAGATTTTATTAAATAAGCTTTAGTTAATATTTTGACCACTTTACAGGTGAGCACCCATGGCTACTCTCAGAACCAGATCCTGGTGTGGAAATACCCAGCTCTCACACAGGTGGCCAAACTGACAGGACACTCTTACCGCGTTCTGTATCTGGTTAGTGTCCTATACTTTTTGCTAATTCTATAAATTGTTGTTCCCCAGCCATTGCATGTTTTGCATCATGCATTTATAAATATAAAAACATTTTGTAGGCAATGTCTCCGGATGGTGAGGCCATTGTAACAGGAGCTGGAGATGAGACGCTTCGATTTTGGAACGTATTTAGTAAAACAAGATCAACAAAGGTAAGATTACATTTTATACTTTAAAATAGCATCACTTGCATCGTTTAAAAATGCATACATGGATAATTGTTGTTTCCTACTGTTTTTAGGAATCTGTATCTGTTTTAAATCTTTTCACAAGGATACGGTGACCAAAGACTGAAGCAGGCCTCAAGTCTTTTACATGGTGCTATGGATGTGGGGTACAATCTGAATTTATCTTTAGATTTGACTTTGAAAGCATCCAAGACATCTTATTGTTTATGGTTATTTGAACATTGTTGAAATGTTCTATTTTAATTTAATGAGGTTTTACAGTACATTTTTTTTACTTGCCTCTACAATTAATTTGTTCAACATGGAATATCATGAAACAGGTTGCCATCTGCACTACATATATTGTGCATTATCTTATGTTTAACTCAGGTCTTATTTATTTCGATGTATATGCACCATGTTTTGTGCTATTGCTTATTTGAACTGACGAATTATAGTGGTGAACGTTAAAGCCAAATCTGCATCAGTGGATAAAAAGTCTAATGCTGTGCATCTAGACGTAGATATACTACAAGATTGATTCTTTGTGGTTACTACCAAAATAAATGTCTGTTAAAAGTCTCTTGCTTTTGTGTTTATGGGGTGTATGCCAAAGTTACAATAAATCCTTGGTACAAAAGTAAAGGGGAAAAAATAATTTCATTGAATATAATGCCAAAGGTGTAATGGTGCGTTGTTGTAGCATCAACACATTTAGTAACAGCACGTACGTAAGCTGTAACAATAAACTGTAACTCTAGGGGGTAGTGTGCACAGACGAGTTGTGGATATCATAAACGAGAGAAAGTAGCTACGGAAATGACGTAGTGGGCGGGAAGGTGAAGCTTTTCTCAAAAACAACAGCGCTCATTTTTACTTCTGTAATGTATAAAAGTTATTGGTTATACTAACTAGTGTATTTTTTCTACTTGTTACGACGTAAACGTGTCTTGCTACAGTTTATGATGGCGGACAGAAATCTGGTTCAGGAGCTAAAACGCTGGGCGACAGAGGAGTTCAACCTTCCTCCGGACAGTTTGCCAAATGACAGCTATTTCAAAACGTATGCATTAATTTGTTTCATTGCTTTTAGTATTATCCATCTCTTTACATTTAAATATGTATGTATTACAGGCTGTGTGTGGGAACAGGGAAGTCAATTTGGAAATATGTAATTCAACATGTATATCATCAAAGGTTTGCTGATTTAATGTCGTCTCATGTCTTGAATTGTAGTGTTCAGATTACAGTGTGATAATGTAATATGTGCACTAATTGGTTCGTGTATTTTTACAGGAAAATAAAGATGATCCGTGGCAATCTTAAATGGTACTCCTTTTTCTCATTAAATATTTAAACGTTATCTTGTCAGTAGTATTGTTTTAATTCACTGTTTTTGACGGCTTTCTTTTTAGGTACAACATGCTTCAAGAAAATCAGGTTTGTGGCCAATACCTCACAACCAAATTATACGCAGTTACTGGTTGATTACTTTAACATCTTGTTCAGATGAAACAGGCAGAGGGCAAAAGTGAAGCCGCTAAACAGAAAGACCTTCAGAGAGAAATAGAGAAACTTGCTGCTGAAATTGCACACTTGGATTCACAGATCAGTGGAACAGAGGAGCAACTAGCCACACAAGGTTTGGTTGCTTGTCGTTTTCCCATTAATTTTCATCCACCACCTTTTCAAAGAAATCAAATATTTGTTTAAGACTGAAGCTAACAAGGTAATTATATTGGCTCATCAATAAATCAAACTTTATTTATATAGCCAATGTACTTTCCAATAAAACCAATGCACTATAAAAACTTTCAAAACACTGCACGATTTGCTTTATTTAATTGTTTCACTTACTGTGTTAAAAGCCAGTCTGAATAGATGAGTCTTGAGCCTGGATTTAAACAGGCCAATGTATGTGATTGTGTGCATATTATTAGGCGGTTTGTTCCAGTGTCTGGTCAGTGACAGAGAAAGACCGATCAGAGCCCCTTGGCTCCAGGGACTTCCAATAGAAGCTGTTTGCTTTTTGTTTGAGGTTAATGCCCTCTGAGCAGTGGATAGACAGGAGTTCAGTTAAATAGGGGGGAGAGCAAGGTCATTAAGAGCTTTAAAAACAAACTTATGCCCACAATACAACTAGAGCAAGAACATTTTTTTTTAAGTTTATATAAATATTTTTTTAGATCTTGGTGCTTTGTAAAGGTAAAATTAAAAGCAAATAAACAAATTAACAACAATTAAAATATTACTAATATAAATATATAAATATAAATATTACATTCGCATTCAGCTCTAGATTCTGTCTGTGTCTGCGGGTAAAAAACAAAACAAAACATGAATTTTGCTTCTGGATTCCGAGAGGGAGGCAGGGCTGTTGAGCTTCTTTGTACATTTTATAAAAGTGGCCCTGATTTCTCCACAGAGCAGTCGATCGGGCGCACATGGGCACAGGTTGAGGATAACCGCTGCAGAGAGCTGCTTCTTTTGTCCTTAAGGCAGCACTGTGTTGAGGACCGCCAGGTGCTCATAGATGACATCAAAAAGATCAATGGGCACAGCCAGGCTCTTGAACAGATGACTAGGTGAGAAAACCACCAGGGATGAGGAGGTAAAATCATGGAAAAGTATTTATTGTTTGCATGTGTTACTGTAGGAAAGCTGAGGTGGAAGTTTTGTTTGATAAAAAATCTTTAAGCGATAAAGAAAGTCTAAACTCTAAAGCTGCCCCAGAAGCACAAGTGCTAGTAAGTAATCATTTATTTCTTGTTTGTTTCTTTTGTCGACTAATAAGCCTTGTTAGCTATTTAATGTAGTAGTATTATTTAGTCATTTAAATTGAGTCATTAAAAGCGTGTATATTTTGTGATTTCTTAATTAGCGTGAAGTGCGGGAATTGTGTAATGACAGGATACAGTTTTATCAGTCATTACAGGAGAGTGAACTGAAAATGGAGGACACACTGTAAGTACTATCAAAAAATGACAATTACAAATAAACAGTAATTTGACTATTTTTATTTTAACTTGTGTATATATACATTTATACAATTATGGTATGCCTTTTTTGACACCTGTCTTTTGACATCTTTCTTTGCTAATTTATTATTACCATTTATATATATTTGTTATTATAATATATTGTGATGTGTGAGCTACTGTGTTCAAATAATTTCCCTTGTGGATCAATGAAGTTGAAGTCATACTTCTGTTTCTCTGTAGGATGACACGTGAACAGAGAAAGTCAGTGTTTCAGTACTGGTTGAGTGCAGCTGAGGTGGGTGCTTTTTCTTGAATAATTTGAGCATTCTGAATTACAGTTTTAGTTTCATTACATTCAATTTAACTTTTACCAGGATCTGCTGTGTGGCTATCCTCCAAACCAAATCCTCTCAGCACTGCAATATCTAGCTGTTTCTGAGCAGAAAGACCTTGAAGACAAAGTTGGGTCATTAAACGTGACTCATGACGCCACCGCTCTAAAGTATGACAATATTACTGGTAAATATGTAGTGTTTCTCATAGATGGTGGTAGAAATACTTTCTAGATTAATAATTTTCTTGCATAGAATTTGTGGAGTTTAAATGTCACTTATTGCCTGTTTTTCATATTTGAGCGGGCTTTTTAAACAGTGTAGTTACATTTTATGTGGATGACAATACAAGGAACAACAAAATGAGATTTTGTTATGCAATGTTTAGTCCATGTTCTTTTTAGACTATCGGGAGAATTTTAGACTATGGGCAGGCCACCATAGCTCAATTGTGTATATGGTTAGTTACAATACAATTCTGTCTGTTTAGGTTCCGCTTTGAGGATGATCATCTTATGGATATATCAGCAGAGGCAGCAGAAGAACTACCACCTGTTAAGACTCTTTTACAGGTGCAACATGAAGACTGTAATGATGATGTATTGTTTAGTTACAGTGTAATTTACTTGTCTTTTTTTTTAGGCCGCATGGGAGGAGGTAGAGCAAAGTTTGGTAGAACTGGCTCAAACTCGAGTGAGGGTAACAGCACTTAGGAACCAATTACTTTCTCACAAGAAGGAAACTGAGCAGGAAATGTCTGGTTTTGCTGAGGATCTTCATAATGACTCCTTAGCAATGTGGGAAGATTTGATTTGAAGAATTAACTGCACAAAATTTTCACTTACTGGCTTGGTTTGTTGTTTCCAGGTCCACTTTGGAGGTGGAACTCCAGTGTGTGATGCAAGCAGCAACAAGGGATTTTATCCGTGATCGTTGTATTCAAATGGACCAACAAGCCAGGAGCAGACAGGAAGTGCTCCGGAACCTTCAGAGTCAGTGGCAAAGCATTTTGAACTTCAGAAAACTAGTGGTAAGTTTTAGCACTGAATATATGGTGTGTTGCAAGGGTGATGTGCACATACTTTACTTGCACCTTTGTGTTTTTCTTATGTGTAGTTTCACATGACCCAGTAGTGCTTTAATTTATCCTATGGGTTAGTTTTGTTGAGGTCTTATGTTTGTTTGTTTTTTGTCAGGATTTGAGACAAGAAGACATCAGAAGTCTGATAAAGGCTAACTCTACAGCTAAGACAGACCTTATTCGCCAACAAAAAGAGGTATAATTTAATACATTTAGATACACAATGTTTACGTTTTTAAATATATTTTTCTTTTAGTTACAAGATTTTGTACAAGGAAAGCTGGTGCCCAAATTTGACGATGTCACCAGTGCAGTATTTAATGTAAGAAATTCGATTTCTAAGGAGGCCAAGCAACTGGGAACCCTGTCACTTCTTGCATTGGACCGCAGAACTGTTGAGGGGTAAAAACATGGTTAAAGATTGTCAGAAGCAAACTGGAGATTGTCTGTTTAATGCATTATTTTGTGTTTGGGGTCAGAACACAAAGAATCCCAGCCTCATGGCTTTCCATCCATCGCTTGCAGTCGCCACTGTTTAGGACTTTATGCCAGAACATGTTTTTCCCGTTATACAGAGTAAGTTTTGCTACATGGCTTTTTATCACTTGTTGTTTTTCTGTTGGCCATGTAATAACTGAGTGCGCTTCTTCTTAAAAAAAAGCAAATGTGATTAGTTTGTTTCTGCAATTATTATGTCAAATATAATGAGCATTCTTGTTTGGATTTTAGGCTCCAGATGAGCTCTGCTCTCATGCTCGCTCACAGTGGTTGGAGTTGTGGCACCTTCAACAGTTACTGCAGCTACAATCTGCTACTCTGAAAAACACACAGAAAGAAACAGAATTATTACATGCATCTGATCAAAAAGGTATTTCATTTCCCACCATAAACTTTGTAAGGGAATTTAAAGTACTTGTGTGTGTACATTTATGTTTACCACTGAATATCATTGCAGCCTTGCTGTCCAAAGTCCATGAGGAAGATCAGAAACTTTTAAAAGCTTTGGTACCAAGAGTCCGCAGTCTCACTCAGTGCTGTGCACAAGGGCTTTCTTATGGAGACCAAGTCAAAATTGCCATCTCTTATTGGTAAGTCATTACAGGTTATTTGAGTTGTGTGTTGCTTGGATTTATCATCTACTTTACAAATG
>NW_026571473.1:18230520-18407737 GCF_026225935.1 Boleophthalmus pectinirostris
TTTACATATAGTTTTAACTACTAGCATTAAGTTAATCCATCTGATTTAAAATACATTAGCACTGGTGATCTTGCCTCTGCAGGTGAGTGTACGTCATGTTGCGTCATCACACATCTCTGCACTTCACGTTCATTAAGTGTGTTAACCTTTTGACAGCTGTGTTGAGCTTTGCATTGAAACTTATAGCAGCTCTCTGGGGAGTCATTCTGTGGCATGTCACGAGAACTCTATGACACTGTCAGCGCTGCACTGCACACATCTCCCTCACTTGAATAATTGAAGTACATTGCATTGAAAATTTAATACAGTAGATGTGATTTGACAGTGGGTGGTTAAAGTTTGCATTTGGTGTATGTCGCTAGGGAAACACAACAAAGTTTCTGCAGGTAGGCGCGTTTTGTATAGGCACTGATTTGGCAGCGTGGCTATGACCTAGTTGTGTTCGTTAGACAGATGGGAGGGGGTTAATTGAAGATGACATGTGTCCAGTCTTTGTGTGTCCCCAGATAACACAGCCATATGCCTGCATCGCCTTGTTTAGCTCCAGCACTATCTCAAATCCACTTTTCACACCAGCAAAGTGAGAGGAGATGTTTGCTGGTGGGACGTTAGCTGTCAGCACTTAATCTCCTGTTTTGCTAAGTGTGCGGAGTCTTGCTCTTGCAGATCTTGTTTGGTGTCATGTCAGTGTTATGTGTGGGCACATATCGTCATGGGCCCTGTTTACTCTCACTGTCTGCACTGTGTGAGGGGCTTTGGGTGCATGTTTGGACTGCCACAATAGTGCTTTCCACAAACTTGGCCTTCATGTGAACAGCATAGAGTTTAACCTTTCAAGAAATTACAAAACAAAACAAAATTCCTGAATGCAACAGTCTAATTTAGGCAATATGTAACCCAAACTGACCAAATACATACTGACTGGCTTTGTAGATTCAAGCTTGATATCGCCGGGAATAGTGTTTCTTTTCTTTGCCTGTTAGTATGTAAGAAGGGTAAGTCTAAAGGACACTACAAATGACAAAAGTAATTTATGGGTTGAGGATGAACTAATTACGTTTTGATGGATAAAACATTACTTAATAAATGTATTTTTTTCCACAAGGAGTCAGTAAAGGAACCATTAAATAGTTTTATGTCTATTTTAATGGCATTGTATTGTTAAATCCAAAAGGTTATGAGAGCAGTTTCTTGCAGCCTTAACAATTTTTTATGCTACATGTATTTCTATTCTGAATATCCTATCCCTATGCCATCTCCTCTCCTTGTGACGTGAGTTTGTCCCAGCAGACTTGCCGTAGACTGGCAGAGTGTTGATCTGGATGTCACTGGGACCATAGCGCTCTCCATCCCCTCGCTCTTGTCCTCCTCCTCCAGTTGACAGACAAGGTCAGGGACTCATGCCGCCTGTCTTTCCCAGCTCCTGACAGCCTTTCCTCAGGGAGAAAAACCCTGGACAACCCTGCACTCCCCATCACCAATTAATATTGCATCACCATTTTCTAATCTGCTGTGGGCGCGGTGTGATCGGGCCACCTGACTCCCTTATAGCCTCCCTCAGTATCAGGAGAGGAGCAGCAGATAGCAGGAAAACAGATTACCCAGGATGGCGCGCTCGTCCCCTCTGTGTTTTTGTGCTGTGGTGATTTGTCACAGTTTGGGATCTTGATTTATTTTATTTGAGATGTTTTTCTGCAGGGCCCCGCATAATTTTCTGTTTTTCTACTCTCCAGTTTAACTCCCCGTGAAGGGCCTTTGAGTGGATGTATTTCAACTGAATTCATTTTATGGACTGGAGGGGTGTCAGACCTGACTGTTAGCATTGAGTAACAAGAAGATGCAGCATACATTTCAACAACTCTTTCTATATCACAAAGATGTCATTTAATGCTTCTGTTGCTCACGTCTTTATCTGAACAAACCCTACTAAAAATACATCTTAAAAAAGCAAGTAAATATTCGTCCAGATACACTGTGAACATTTTGACAAATCTGGCTCATCTTTTGAATGGTTGAATACTTTTGGGCTGAGTAATGTCTCTCTTTGTGCTTGAGGACAGCTCCTGCTAGCGTGTGACCTGCTTTGGGGTCAGCAGGGGCCTCATGTGAACTCCTGCACTGGGACACAGGTGCTACTGCAGTGTCATGTGATCGAGAAGTCTGGGGGTCAAAGGTCATGTTGGGGCTGCTGCTGCACTCACCTGGCCCCTGCTTAAGCCTGATGGATCTGCACTGGGCCAGTCGAGGTGGGACATAGTCATCTGTTCAGTTGTGCCCTATATGTAAGAGCATGGACAGAAAAAACAAGACCAATCTGACTACATGATTAATGTCCTCCTTCCAACAAATAAACTAAATTATTGTTATTATCTTTGTAGTACTGTAATAGAATTTGTAATACAATACAATTTCTAACTTAAAGGTGCACTATGTAACATCTGAGGTGGAGGGTATGCTACTTGCTTGCTTTTGCCTGGAATGTTCCACAGTAGTGCGGGTTTGCTTCTCCATAGGTCTGAGCATTGACCTGTCTCCATTGTGATTAAAAAGTTTATTTCTGTACTGTGGCAGTCAGTAATATCTCCAGACAAGCAGGTGGTGGGCCTTCCTCCTGAAAAATTACACAGTGCACCTTTAACCAGACCTTGTAACTGATTGTAGAGCATAGTACAAAATATCACATACATACTATAATTTAGTTGAAGGTAATATTAAAGGCCTATTTTAATGTAGATTTGTAGAAACCATCAAGACTTGACATTTCACTGTACATGATTGATAGACAGATTGTACTGACTCTAATTGAGTTGTGAAGCTGATCTGAATATTTTACCCTGACATGATTTGATATGTATGGGTTTATATGGATATTTGGAGGCTAATCAGCTCCAGTGTCTGCCCATGTGTGCATGTGTACTGTATATGCTGATAAATTAGCATTAGTGTTTCTTCTCTCAAAAGTCCTGTTTGTAATCCTCACATTTTCCTGATCAAAGCATCTGAAAAGGCCTCTTCAAACAAGTGCAAACACATACAGACAGGCCCATACACATTTCATATCCATTTCAATACACAGTAATTACATGAGCCTGTTGTCATGGCAACCACGTTCATCCTAAACCAATCAGCATGAGATGGTTACATCGAGACAGCCAATCAGCCGTCATCAGCTCAATTACCATTTCAGTGCTCATTTAATTCAATATTCAATCACGGAAAAGACACTCACAAGTACCCAATTTGTCGAGCAACTGTGAAAACCATCTCTATAATTTTAATTAAGATTTTTGCCTTTTGTTAAACTGTATTTGTGTAGTATTCATAAATCATTTTTATATGTTTCAGACGTCATTTTATTTCCCTAGATAAGCGTTGATGTTATCTGAGTCATTTGATTGCAGCTTTAGCAGGGCATGTATTATCAGCAGGTGTTGCAGTGCATTGAAATCCTTTCAAGTGAACTCACAAAGAGATTAGGGATAACTTTAACTTTTTAATCACACAAAACAATACCACAGTATTAAAGCAGTTCATTTACAGCCTGAGGGAGGACTTAAATACAGTTATTTCAATAGTTCAACATTACGTGAAAAGCAAAGATAATATCAGATTTAGTTGAAATAGAAAGTGCTCAAACCATCATATTTTCTTTAGTGATACTAATGCAGACCCATCGATCAACTTTAGCAGATAATTAAACTCTTGGGAATCTCCTCGCTCAAGTCAAATAACCACAAAACAGTGTGAATTCCTCCGCTCATCCCCCGGCACTGCTGCTCGGAGCTTAAAAGTATCTGAACCAGTGTGAAAGAGAAATAGCCATTAGCGGTGCTGATATACAACTGAAAGCCTTGGAAATCACTAAAGAGCTGAACGTAGCGGCGGTTCAAAGGGAAGCGTGGTGGTGGACCGCGGGACTCCTCTCTCGCCTCCGCTATGACTTGAGACATGCGGGCGGCTGCTGCTTCTGATAGAGCTGATTTACTTTGAGATGGAGAATGAAGGAGAAAGGCCCACAGGCTGTGGACTGTCATGTTTGTACCAGTTTATTAGGATTAGTTCAAGATGGAATTAGCAGACTCGATAACTGCTGGTTTAAAGCTGAATGCAGTGGATGTAATGGTTTACTATAACAGGTTAAAAACAGGACTAAATCTGGACCATTTCAAACCAATGGACAAAAACAAACCCAGAAATGTGGTATTCCTTGTGTAAATAGGTCTACCAGGGCTTTACCACAACAAATAGGGATCAACACAATTCAAAAGCTTTAACTAAAAAAAGTAAACCAAATACATAAAAACATAAAACTTACCAAAAAAAGCTTGTTAGTATAAGTGGCTCATTTTGTGTTAATTACTGTGGAAACATTTGAATAAGCTGAGCAGGTCTGGAAAAGCCCAAAGTGAGCCTCAAGAAATTGGGTTAAGTCTGAATCTATAAGTTTGGATGGACATTGTTCAATAAACCTGCCTTTTTTATTTTTTAGGATCAATGTCCAGGTTTAGTCCAGGGCCCTTATACTCTATTTTTTATTATATTTATTTTTTTCTGTTATAATATTGTTTTCTCATTACAAACATACCTGGAGTTGTATTTTGTTTCATTCGCACTTGTTCAACACACAAACCCTGCACATTTAAACAACAGAAATCACTCCACCTTGTGATGCCATGTGGTAATACAGGAAGTGCTCCACTGTGTTTTTAAAATCTGTACACCTTCATGAGAATCATTTGAATCATTTCAGCTATGGAGTTGCCGATCTCTATTGAACTAAAGGTAAAAGATAGCTGTTAGTCTGAAAACTACCACTTTGTGATGTCACAACGTGCAACAGAGCATTTTGAGCTTTAGAGATGTAGACACACTAATAATAAAGGATTACTCAAACATGTGTGAATGAAACAAAACACAACTCCGGGTTTGTTTTTGAGGACGTAACATGGCTTAAAGCTCACAAGAGTAAATTTGTAATATAGAACCTTTAAATTAAACAAAAAACTAAGCCTGAGCCAGAACCCAAGCTTAAGATAAAGGTAAATTAATAATATTCTTTGAAAAGACTGAAGCACACTTAAGAGGCCCATGCATCTCTATTGCAGCGTGAAAACCACTGGTCCACCGCGTAATGTGAAGCACTATTGTGATCCTACTGTCAGAGTGTAAAAACAGCATATTCATTAGAGGAAAAGAAGGCGTATTATTTTAGCTTTCTCCGCTGTTGTTGTTTTGGAGGCTCCCAGTGGCCTGTTGATTTGAGGCACGCTCTAAGTGGATGTTAATGGCACAAACACGGCAGCAGTTTTAAAATAGCAGACTGCCCATTAGGCTGGTATTAACAAGGTAATGGTGTGTTACTAAACTGCTGAATGACATTGCGGCTGCTGCTGGCTGCGGGTGGAGCTAATATTTGTATGTACACATGGGCGTGCGTATACAGTACTGCACTATACCACTACACAACAGTAGCCAGAGTCACCCTCATACAGAGATACAGCTGTGATTCTACATACACTGCCAGTCAAAAGTTTGGACTCATCCTCTCATGTTTTGTCTGAAGACATAAAATATATGAAGCGAGATATATAGAAATATTTAGTAAAGATAAAAACTTAACTAATTCTACTAAATATTTTTTGACAAAGAAAAAGGTGGGTAATTTGAGGATTTATTTATAAAATATATAATTTTAAATTTTGTAGAGTTATTGAACTTTTTTTCATTGCTACACAATTCCATACACCCATACTTATGTTCATTTTAAGTAACATTTTATAATAAACATAGCTAGTAATAATTAGTTGGAAAATACAGAGGTCAACCAAAACATTAATACTAAACAAATAATTTTATTTTTAAGCTTAATACTAGAGATAACACATTTTGAAGTGTGATATATTACTGCAGTAAATATAGACAATAAATGATAATATTGAAACTAATTTATCCATAACACAATAACCCAAGAGTAGATTTAAACCACATAAACTATTCTAAAATGACAATATTGTAAATATGAGCTGCAATAAATAAATTGCAGAAGGAAACAGTTTAGTATTTAGGTTGGATCTGTAATGAGTCATAGAAGTGATTAATTCAACCTTTTACAGCTTAAATCTTATCATATAGCCAAAAAAATAACCAAACTAGTACACACGATAATTACGGTCCCCCCAAAAATATTGTTCCACCTTCCATATATTGAAAGATAAGTCAGTATATGTATTTATTATTTCCAGACCTATTCCAGATTCTGTCTAAAATATGTATTTATGTTCACCTCACTGAAATGTTGGCAATAATCTTTTGTACATTGTGTCTTTTTTAATACAATTCAGATTCTACACATTTACAATTTCTGTTTTTCAAATGTGACTTGTATATTTGCATGTTATTGGTGTCTATGTGAGATACATGATATCTGAAAGCGGTCTCTGTTCTGAACTTTATTCTTCACCAAAGAAATGTGCGATAGAAAAATGAAGAACGCTGGTATATCGAACGGAGAAGAATGAGCGGAGTATTGAGTGAAGGACATAGCTGGGAGGTGTGACGGTTTTTATTAAAGCTGGGATGCACTATAGTTGTTTTCCTCAGTCGGCCTGTATTGTTGTGCCTCAGAAATTATTGATAAGGAGGAAGAGACAGAGTAATAAAGAACTACACAGCAGCCGGTTAGGTCTATACGTCTGTCTGAGGGCTCCACTTTTCAGATCAAGGCTACATACACTATAGCGTCTGGAAAACAACATTAACCATGTAGGCATTGGATTTACATAGTGTTTGTCTATTAGTGTACAGATAAAAGAGCATTCATAGCAGTGTACTTGAGCTATTTTTTTGTTTTATTTTGTTTATTTGTTTGTTTGTTTTTTCTTTTTATCAGTTTAAAATTATTAGTAAGATAGTTATTTCATTTTCTGAGTGATATGTGTTAAGATGTGACACTATCTTAAATTAGAAATATCATTGTAAAACATCTCCTGTAGTTTACTCATAAATGTAAGAAAATATGTATTACAAGTTTTTCATCATATAATTTTTTTTATTTTTTATTATTATTTTAAAAGATTTAAAACGGCCCGAATTTGGAGAACATGGAAAGAGCCAGGTTTAAATTTTTTGCTTTATTTGTTAACATATTAGATACAAAAAAATAGAGACAGGATTTTGTATATCTTATTTAGTATTTGAGTAAATTAAAACTGAAAATAAATTAAAAAATTCTAATTTCACCAATTTTTTTAGAGTTAAGACTTGAGTACAACATTTTGGTGTATGTACGTGGTATACTTATATAGTGCTATACTTATCCTTATGTCCCAAGGGGGAAAATGCATTTTCAGGAAACAGCTTCTGAGCAATGTCCCACTCTGGCTGCAAATTGATTTTATTAATTATTCAAACATGGAGAGTTTTGTTGTTTCCACATGAAAGCTTATTTGCTAAGAGACCAAACTGACCAAAAAACAAAAAAAGTTGTTTTACTGGCTGTGTCTTGCCTTGAAAGTAATAGCTTTATATATGCAAAGATATATCTATATTATTATACTGTATGTCTGAACTGTACTGCATTATAGTAGGACATGATTAAAATCCTCCTTTGCGTTCCCCCACATGATATAGTCTGTCTTTGAACAATTACACAGAACTGGCTTATCCACTGCATGTTCCCTGCTAGCCCTTTGCTGTCTCCCACTGCATCTATAACGCACACATGAACACTCGTGGACTGTGTGGCGCAGCGATAGGGCAGCCCAGCAGGGGGCATATCCCTGGGAAATCATTCTTCCCTCTTCCCTTTCTTTCTATTTGTAACTTGTCCTTTCAAGCAAGACGGCCCTTAAAGTTCAGTGGCGCATTCTTCAAAAAAGGCTATTACTGGCCTGCCTCTGATTCTGTATCACGCCGCGCACAGACCAGCCATCGCTCCGTTTTATGTGCCTCTCCTTCTGTCATCATTTTGCCAGAGAGGAGAAGTCAGGACCAATGGCTCTAAACCCAGCCGCCTTGGACGTCCATATCGTATCGCTAAAAGGGACTATTGCTTTTGATAGTTGACAGAGCAGCCTCTTTGTCTCACTGTCTGTAATTCTGTGTCCATGTCTATCGCGTTCATTGTCAGAGCTCAGGGCCATACAAAGCACTGTCACTGTAAGAGATATGACCACTTCTGAACACAGAGAGGACAGGCCTGAAGATGCTGACCACCTCACAGGCACCATGCACTCCTTCACATTTCTCATGTTATTTGATGTCAGGTCATAGAAAAATATATATGGTGTAAGTTATAGAAAGGAATGGGGCTCAGATATCATAAAGATGAATAGGATTATATGCTGCAAGCTTCTTCCTCTGAATGTTTCTCTTGTGGTCAAGGGCATCTGAATATAACAGGTCTATCTCCAGTAACAAGCTTGTAGTCTTTGATGGCTAAAAGAATGCTACAGTATCTCCATTTTAATAAGCAATATTAACTTATGAATTAAATCAACACATTTTAAAGAAACATGCCTCTTAAACCAAGGATTTGCTTATAGTCATCTGACGGTACAGATACTGAATTAAAGTTGCATTATTTAACTTGTCTGGTGAGGGGTGTGCCACTTAACATGGAGATAAATCTGTAACCTGATCTGTCTCCATGGAGATAAATGTTTAAAGTCATACTGTGCAACATTCCACAATCTGCATGAAGACAAGCAGGTGGTGGACTTCCATCAGTAAAGTTATGTGTGCTTTTAATATGAAATGAATAATTCCTTTATGTCTCATTTGGAAACATGTGCATGTTCTCATTTACATGTTTTTCAGCAAAACTTGAGCACTTCTTTCTCTTATTTACAAACAAGTAGAAGTCCTTAACAACCATTTAGATCATCATTGTTCAAGAACCTATTTGTGGCAAGTCTTCGCATGTTCACGGTCAATGAATCCCACAGTGATCTTCTCTGTTACCATAATGACTGAACCCTCAAGCCTTCAGCCTCACTACAGCGCTGTGGTCTGGCCTCTACACTTTACACTCCTTCATCACTGGATCTTCTGTCCCTGTCTCTTCTGCTGCCTGTGACCTCCACTGTCATGGCAGCCGCCCTTGAGGAGCACAAATCTCTTCACAGGGACTTGTCTTGTGGGGGGGTGGAGGCTGGGGGGGCTTGATTGCACCAAATTGATCGGTAATCATGTGGTGCTCAGAGCTTTTTATCCTGCCTCCTCTTTATCTCCACTTAAGAGGCCGTGGTAGGTGTATTTACATGCTGTCTTCTCAAGGGTTTCCTCTGCCCTCCCGCCCCACCACCACCCCCTCACTCACTCTCTCTCTCTTTTATCCCTTTTGTTTTGCTCACTCTCCTCCTTGGCCCTCATGGCATCCACTGTCTCTCTGTCTTCAAAGTCTGGACATAGTAAATCCCTTATAGGTGTGCTGTATTTCACGCTAGCACACCCACACAGTGTTTTGATGCTGCTGATGCGACAGGGGAAGGAAAGGATTGAGGAAGGAGTAGGGAGGCCGATATTGACAAGAACAGAATAGAAAACTTTATTTGTCTGCTCCAAGAAATTTGTCTTGAACACGGTTTATTTAGGCAAAAAAAATTTTGATTTTCTTGATAATATTTTGAAGATATTATACCAAACTAAGTAAAACATGTCTTGTCAGCTGAGCATTTGATGTATATTTTTCTCAGTTTAAACAATAAAGGCATATTTTGCATATCTTCAACAACAACATTACTATAATTTATTAGATTTTTTTTTCCAGGAAACTAAAAGATGCTTTACATAGTAAATGTAAAGAAGACAAAAACAATGAGAGAATAGCAGTGGGGCAAGAGGAGGTCAGTGATGCTGGTGTGTATGTGGGTTATAAAACCGAGTTTGGATGTGCACAATGTGACATGTTGTTGGTGACAATAACAACAGATGCAAAAATAGATTTTGTCTTTGCAAGCAAAAATACTGGAATCTCAGTTGAATTATGTTGCAGTGGTGTTTAAAGCTGATACATTTCTTAAAATGAAATGTAAAGTTAAACAGACCTGGGAATTTGAAAAGTCCTCAGAATGAAAAAAACCTTTTGTGTTTTGTTCTCAGTTGTGTTGTTTGTTTTTCTGGCTGCGCACCACTTTTCACCAATCACTGTCTCTGCATCTGTGCATGCAGCTGTCTGTACAAATATATCTCTGTTCTGCTCCGTTGTTTCAGACCTCAAAGTGAAACAATTAACTGTTGTCATCTCGGGGGTCCTCTCTCACAGTTACTGGTTAACAAGTGCAGAGACAGGACAGACTTTTTCACTTGGCCTTGGCATTTTCCCATAAGTTTAACAGATTATGTTTGGGACACAACAACCACGCAAAATTTAAGTGAGGGATCTGGACAATTTTGGGGAAAAAATAGCTTCATAAAACTCCTATCACAGTTGAGCCCTCTGTACTAGTCTTGTTATCTGTATACCTTTCTTTCTGTCTGAATGTCCTTGAGGAGGTAGTGGGTGTTGCCTGCGTGAGGAGGGGGAGTCAGGGGTATGTGGGGTGCTTGTTGGGAATCACTCGGCCGGGCAATACACGCCTCCGCAGCTCGTCTCAAGGCTCTGTATAAATTCAACGCCATTGACAATTTACGGCCCGCGCCCATCCTCGATATGATGCAGTGAGCAGGGAGCCGACCGTGTCCTGTTGCCATCGTGCCAAACTGAGGCTAATTTATTACAGTGTAAAAAATCCACAAAGCAGAGAGAAGGGGCAGATGCAGAGATATACGGGGGCCTTGGCTGGGGAATGCTGGTATAATGTGGCATAAGGCTGTGGTCATTCTGACATTGTTGTTTTATTGTGTGGTCCAAGTGGAGAAAAGCTCTCTAACTTTTTAAGAGTTCACAGTCTCTCACTGTTTTTTAAAAGGCCTGTGTCTGATTCAAACCATGAGACGCTAAGTGAGGATCATGTTTTAGTTTGAACTTTTAGCCCCGCCCACTTAGTCCTTTCTGCCACTGTGATACTGTGATATTACGCCATTGACACAGAAACAGCTGTCTGGGATAGTGTAATGCAGTTGTTTCCTCACAGTTTAACTATCTTTGCTCACTATTTGCTTTTTAGTCACTCTTGAAAATCAAATATCTTAGTGTCAGGCAATTGGTTTTCCTGTCTGATTGGACAAAAATTGTGACCCCCCCATCAGGTGCTTCTGTGTTAAGTATTACCAAGGAAAATGATATGTAAAATGAAGAACTTATTCTCTACAGTCTAATTTATTTCATTTTTAACTGCATTTCCTCTGTGATGCATGATATGAAGAGCATTTATCTTGACAAGAAGAAATCTAAATCAGATACAGGCCCTTTAATTCCAAATTTGTTTTAGTTTCTTTTCAAGGACAGTGTTTGTAGTGGGTTCAGATGTGACGGTTAGTCATAAAATGAAACTAAAAATAGCTTTGTGTTCACTTTCTAAAATGGGTTGATATACTGCTTTGGTTCACAGGTTTACTCACAGTTTAAGTGAGGATACATTCTGCCTCTGCCTCTTCTCTGCCTCTTTTCACCATGAAAGGGTCATTTCAAATATTTAGCTGCACCAACATTGTTATTGTTATGATCTATATCCCAAACTTACAACTGACACAAATCCAACTTTTCCTCAAACTGAAGTTTTCAAATCTGTGAGTACAGGGGGTTCAGTAGTCACTGAATACTTCTCAATAGCTGTTCATTGGGACACTTAAATTACTGTAGTTAATTAAGTTAATTAGAACCTCAAGTCTTCCTCCTAGTATACAACTATACTTACTACTATTACTGCAACTACTCCAGTCACTGTGGATACTACTTTTAGTACTGTGTCTGCTTCAAGCTTTGGGACTTCTGATTACCAAGGAAATGTGCCTATATTCAAGTCAAAATCTGAAGGGCAGGCTGTCATTGCAGTGTTGTACATTTCTTACAATTCCTCAAAACAGTGATTGTTTCCTTTTAATGGAGTCCAGTATTTGCACCTTTTTACACTTGCTTAAACATATCAGATCAATTTCAAATTAGATTTGAAATTAAAAACTGGGCATAAAGGCTGATTTTCCTGAGTTGCATTTCCTTTCAGATTGGGTACATTGATTCAAATCCACGGCTGACAGGGTTGTGACAGGTCTCCCTTTGTAAACGCTCCGAAGAATGATGAAGATGATCGCAATTAATTACATCACGTCAAAACTTGTGAAAGCCAGCCCAAACTTCCCTGAGCGCTGTCACAGAAACCGCTGACCAGAGCGACGACTGACCTTCACAAAACCACCAGATTTATGTTGTTTCTCACCTCCACTCCTCGTCTCCTCACTCATTTACATATTTATCAGAGCTGGTCGCAGTTTGACATCACTTTTTTTTTTTCTTTTTCCCTTGACGTGCTCGCTGGAGAATGGAGGTGTAATGTGCATGGTTGTGGCAGGTGAGAAATATGCTGAGGGAGCGTTTTGATTCGGAAGTGTGGGCATAAAATCTGCCTGGGTTGCGTTCGCTCATTCACTGTGGCTCTGTCCTGTACAATGCCAATGTCTTTGTCGTGTTCATTGTTATTGTATTCGGGCTGGTGTCCTCTGAACCTCTAAGACAGGCCTACTGAGGCTGGCCATGCTGGGGAGTTGAAGAGGTTTTTAATTTAGAGCCATCAATTTTACATTGATAGATGGAGGTTTTGAACACTATTAAACACAAAACTTTATAATAAACACACCTTATTAGCCTTATAAAGCTTAGATTAGGGCTTAGTAATTACTCATTAATATCCTAACACATGTATGAAGCAGTTGGCACTGATTAGTATGGACTATGCATTAAATTAAAGACTGAATGTTGTGTCTGTTTCCCTAAATGTTGTTGCGGTAGGTGTAAGGCAATTACTGCTGTAGCATTGTTTTCATTTCAGCTGCAATTTCTCCAAACTGTCAGCAAATACAGAGGAAATGTTTTTGTGTGAAAGAGAGTTTGATCATTTTGTGTTACTTCAGAGGGCTTCAGTTCCTCAGTCTCTGGTCCAGAGATCTCTCCACTGAGCCTGCTGATCTACAGTGACACCTACAGATCCCCAAATGCCACTGCAGTGCAGTGCTGAGAGGCTACGCGACTGTTGTGACCTTAAGTTCAATGCTGCATGGTGACCATACATTGTAACTATACGTTTCACACAGCCTGTAGTCACTGGCTTCTCCCTGCGCTCCCCGGCGGCCTTCGGCCTGTGCTACTTAATTTAGTGCTACGATGCCTGACTGGGCACAGCGGATGCAGAGGAATGCAGAGATACAGACGACACATAAACACAACAGCTACTTGGGGAGCATTTGTGGCAGCCCTGAGGAGACATGGACTGTCACAGTCTCACAGTCGTGTGGGATGAACAGTGGATCTATTGTAAGCTCGGCGAGCCTGCACCCGCTCTCAGACTAAATGTAGCATGGCCATGATGCTTGAATTCCCCGACAGTCAGGACCTTGGCAGCTGCCTCTGCTTTGGCGCACTACTTTCTGGTTCTTGGCTTTTCTGAGGAGAAGTGTGGGGCTGATTGGAGAGTTGCCTTGTACAACACTGCTATGTGCTCGCATCAGGAGTCTGTGAGGTGGCCTGGGGTCCGGGCCAAAGGAGAATTTCTAAGTGATGGAATTTCACAGCCACCAAGCGCCCAGCGGCTGGCCAGACTGCAAGCACTCACATTTACAACAAGCGGCCCGCCCCACTCCACAGAGACTCCTGAATGGCAAAGCCATTTGTCTATGTGAAGGGCAGGGAGAGAAAAGGAAATAAAATCACTAGCACAGCGCTTAAATTGAACTTTTTTGTTTATGAGCCCTCTACACATTCACACGTAAACACAGACTAAACTAAATTGGAATTAAAGAGAAGGAAAGGTGCATAGCCTGTTGCTAATTAGCATTTTCTCTGCTCAGCACAAGCAGCCAGAGGAATCAATAAGATATTAAGTTTGTATAAGAATGGGGCACACAATCACTTTAATCCATTTGCAAGTGCAGATTAGAACAGAAACTCCAACTCTCAAAACTGCAGTAGTCAGACCACTTCAGAGTGTACTTCTAATAGTCCTCATATTTATGACATTACTTGTCTCACTTGTGTTCCCTCCTCAGATATTTCAAAGTACTAGAATGTACTCTCAAACCTTTATTAAACACTTGAGCGTGGTATTCAGAACAGCTGCAAATGCTAGAGAATAAGGTCAGTCCTTTAAATGAGGTAAAGAGACATTCAATTTTTTTGAATAAAGGTTATAAGGAAACAGATAGTAAGGGAATTGTACAGAAAAAGTAAAAATGGAGAAAATAAATTTTTTTAATACTTTGTGTTGTGAAGTGATGCTCAGATCACGTTTTGGATGGGTCACACCTGCAGCTGCACGTGCTGACCCCACAGATGTATTATTGACCACCATGTTGAATATTCTCATCTGGATTGTGGTTTGATGTTTGATTCATGTGTGGAGGATTGGCAGCTCACCCTTAGTATGTTTCTCTCTCTTAAACACTATTTTAATTGTGTATTCATGGCCTTTTTGTCTACAGACCACCTGAACCAGGAAAGAGAGAAGAAACTCGTTTTCCTGACGGCAAGGGTGCACCCTGGAGAGTCTCCTGCCTCTTTCGTCTGTCAAGGTAAAGTTTTAATGTGGGGTCATAGGTCAGACTGAATCATGGGGTGACAGGTGGAACCAGACTATACATTATAACTAACATTATGTCTTGTTTAGTAATGGTACCATATATGTGTGTTGTCATATATATCATTTGTCACAAGGCAAAAGTATAAATTAATAGTGAACTGAAAAATCTCTCCTGGCATCTTATCTGATATATTATAATATAAATAAAATATATAATATAATAATAATAATAATAATATAATAATAATAATAATAATAATAATAATAATAATTATTATTATTATTATTATTATTATTATTATTATTATTAAGGTTTAAAGGAACTGGGTGCACAGGTCAGATGTCATAGTGCACGGCTCCAAACCCTCACTCACTTATGTGCTTCTGCAGTATCACAGTACACATGCCCTACCTGCACCCTCGAGTGTGGTGCATCATTATGAATCAGATGAGCTGGCTGCTCGCCCGCTGGGTGCTGTCTGTTTTTCCATCGCTGTCAGCTCCATTCCATTTGTATCGATTTGGGTGCTCCGTCTCCAGTTCCTCCTGATTCTGACGATGCCCCCTCGCTGTCCTTCCCACTCCTTTTGTTTCACAAAACTCAATTAACTGCCAGCCCGTCCTGGCTTTTCACTTCAACTCTATTCTTTTCTGTGTTTGTGTGTCTTCAATAGGTGTGATTGACTTCCTGGTGAGCCAGCACCCAGTGGCTCAGATCCTTCGGGATCATGTGATCTTCAAAATCGTCCCCATGCTAAATCCGGACGGAGTTTACCTTGGCAACTACAGGTATACAAATACATTCACACCAGCAGCCAATCTGTTTATTTGAATACATGCTAAATTAAATTGAATTCCCAATTTGTATGTCTTTATTTGTTTCTGCCTGGGATTATATCCTCCTGCCTCCACCTTTAGGGAGCTTAATGAATTCATATAGCTCACAGCAGTGCATTTGTTCTAAGATAGTGTTTGGCCGAAGGGCTGTTCTCTCTGCCAGTCTCTCCTCTCTGTCTTTAACAGCGCCGCTGCAGCTCCGTGGGCATCCTCCTCTCCTCCATTTTCTTCTTTTCTCCGTCCCTTCTTCATAATTGCCTTTTACTTAATAGGCTCAGCCTCAGGAATACTAATGCACACTCAGATAAGATCAGCGCTCAGCTCCAACAGTGTTTACCGCTGCCATCTGCTGGTGCCTCAGTGCCCAACATTTAAATAAAGAGTCATCTTTTTTTTCCTAATATACCTTAAAAAAGTTAAATTTGCATAAGTATATTGCATTGACTTGAGTTGTAGTGTGAGTCTTCTCAGACATATAGAGTAACACCTGTGTCTTGTTGCTGGGCAGACTGTATAAACCTTGTTTATACAAAGCTAAAGTCACTTAACCTGGATTTGTTTCTGATTCCTGTGGTCTGAGGAAGCAGCCGTATCACTAACGCCTGTATCATTAGAGAGGCCATAGATAAATGTCAATGACTCCCAACACAACCATTGAGAGGGACTGTTCTGTTTACACACCATCATTCCATTAATGAAATTGTATCTTGAAGGTGATATTAACTCAGCAGCAGGTGTCTTTGCACACACTGGACAAATATTTTACACAGGATAACCCCATGGTTTACAAATATAGCATTGGGTTCTTTATAAGTCTTTTTATTACTTTTTACTTTAAAGATGGTCAGTATATATTCAGTGTTCCTCTCTCTGTAGATTTGTATTGGCATCAAAAGTTTATGTCAGCTATGATCAAAATAAAACTGCCTTTAAAATGTCAGTACACTGCTTTAGGAAGGAAAAACGAAAAATTAGCATAACACTTTCCCGCCTGGTCATGTCATATAACAATTTCAAATTCACCTAACGTTGTTAACCTCCTCTTTTGGACTACACTATAGCCTTTATTCCAGAGCTGTCACCACCAGATCAATACATTGATGTTGCAGAAAGTAGTGCAGCAAAAACAAAACAAAAACACAAGACTTTGAGTTTTGAAGATACTGTTCAATAACCATTCATAACAATTGTTTATATTGGAGAACTTTAAAAAGTTCTTGATGTTTGGTGCTTCGTACATGTTTTTGTTGCAGGTGTGTTTTATGAAGAGGCTTTCTTCAACATTCTTTGTTTGTTTCTTGGCACTGTTTGTTCACAGGTGTTCACTGATGGGCTTTGACCTAAATCGTCACTGGCAGGACCCCTCTCCATGGGCCCACCCAACACTACACGCTGTCAAACAACTCATAGTCCAGATGAACCAAGACCCGGTAAGCCTGACCACACTCATTCATATGTCCATACATTTACAACACTGTGAGCTTGCAGAACCTACCTTTTTCTCACGCTGTTAATTTGATCGGATTCTGCGTGTTTTGGCTGTGAGCACCGGGGAGCACTGGAGATTCCCGTCAGCATCTCTAAAATGTCAAGCACAGCTCTCCTGGCCATTCAAAAACATATGACTGAAGCAAGTCTGTGTGCTGTCTGTTTAAAACTTGATAGTGACTTTTTTCAGATTTCAATCCCTAGAAAGGCTACAGAAACTGTTTTTTTTCTGGTCTTTGTTCCTGATGTTAATTATAAGCAAAGCGTCAGGTTGGTGGGATTACTGAAGGTCAGAGAGTGTCCTGGGAATACTCTGCCCTTTTGTACGCTGCTCTAATCCTGATAAGAGAGGGAGCAGCCGGGGGCTGGTCGGGGCGGGATGGGGCAGGCCAGAGACGGGCAGGGCGCTGGGCGGGCATCGGGCAGATTAACCTTTTCCCCCAGTGCTGACACACTGATCGATAGGCTCCGTCATGGCTCCATCCACTCATGCCTGTCATTCACACACACTCACACCTCTCATGTTGTGGGTAAACACACATTAACTCACATAAACACACATTAACACACATTAGCACACATAAACACAAACACACATTAACACAACAGCACTTGATCACACAACAACAGTGCCCCCGCAATGCACTAAAGATGCTACTTATCCAATAAAGAATGTGTCTTAACCTTCTGCTTAAGCTTTGTAATGAATACCAATACAGGAAACGAATGGCACACTCTCTCTGACCTTTTTCATCAAAGGCAGTGAAGACTTTGGATTTTGTTTGCTTAAACTAATGAAATATACTCAAAGAATTTAATAATTTAATTATTATTATCAGTATTGTTTTTGTGTCAAAACCCAAAACTACTAAGCAGATAACAAGATATAAAAGAAACAGACTAGCTATTTTAATATTTGTTTGTTTTTAACTGCATTTAATAAAGTCTTAAAAAATATTTGTTTTGTATAGATTTTACCCAGTATATATAAAATATGGTTCTCTGTGAAACGCATTTAGAATCTTTTATAGTTGTTATTGTACAAATAACATTTATTTTTACCTTTCAGGGGTGCTGCAGTGTAGAATTGGTGTGTATTTTAGGACTTGCTTTGATTTTTACACCACATGTTTTTCCTGATTCAGTAATGTGTCACAAGGGTGGCACAATGGAGCCCCTGTGCGTAATAGAAGTTTTGTCTCTCCGGGACTTGTATTGGACACTACATGCAAGGTTACACAGCTCCTCACCCATTCGGGCTCACAGAGGGCAGTATATTGTAGGAAAAGTAGTTACACTGACTTCTCAGGTCTGACCCATCACAGTGTGTTGTACCAAATGTTTGCCTGGTTCATTGGCTCCACTCAGACAGCTCCTGTGTCGACTTCTGTCCCACCATGGTGTCCCCTGGTACCCACCTTTCCTCGCCCATCGCCTCGAGTGTGGCAGAGTTAATTTGGAGGCCTGGCCAACCTCTCCTTCTCTGTGTCTCCTCTCTACACAGGCCGTTAATCCCATCAGACACACTACTCATGTCTGGGGCTCCCTGATGCCACTTCCAATGCCAGCTCTGGAGCAGGAGGGCCCTGCACTGCCCTCCCCGCAGCCCCCTCACACAGCGGGCGCACAGTGTAATGAGCACACGGGGTTGGAGGGCTCTGCTGGACCACTCCATTAGCCAGAGATCAGGCACACTTCAGCCCAACAGTCAGGCTGGGCTGCTGCGTGTGGCCATTTACTAGCTGTTAACTCAATGCTTATTTGTTTAAAAGCCATCATTGGTTAAGAAACTAGCACAGAAGGTCATTTGAATGTTGTTTTTTTCTTTTTTATGCTTTATGCCACAGCTTAAAGTTTGCTGGGTGAGAAATTAAGTCGGGAATCAATTTGCTTAGAAAACAGTCTTGATAAGGTTTCAAGCAGTGGCATGTTCATAAAGCTAATTAATATATTTTTAATAGCGGCGCTGTTTTGACATTTTAATGTTGTTGTTGCCTGCTGTTAACTTTGTACAAGTGCATTAGAAGCTCAAGTCCTGTAACTAACAGGGCTGATACAGTGAATGTTAATGGTGTCTGTAGGCTACAATAAATTATAATGGCTTGTTCCTGATAAGCACAGTCAATTTTGTACAGCCCGCATTTCTCTGTTTACAACATAATACAATCATGCTTTGCATAAACACAAATGTGATCATCAACATTTGTCAGATGCAGCTTTTCTTCCAAGAGGAGCGCCTTTCACATTACAATGTTATGCAGTTAGCAGCGTTCTTGAACTTTTTTAATTTAGCAGGCGATTGTGTATGTCATAAAAAGCAATACTGTGAAGATGCAGTACAATTTATGTTGGATTGGGTCAAGATGATTATTTGAGGTTTGATCTCCACTAAGAGTGAATGAAAAAATGAACAAATGTGCTTGGCGTTGTGACCCCTTGATAAGCCTGATCTGTAACTGTAGTGATACTTTGCAGCTGATGCTAACTCTATATACTGCACTGACTAAAGTTCTGTTACTCAAATTAAACTAATATGAGGTTTGTTTTAACACAACTATGAAGAACTGATTTAGATGGAACTACATCAGGAAAGCTGATTTGTGCTGTTAAACAAGTCCCTGTCAAATAACATATAGCTGTTCTTCAGTTAGTCACTCTCACCTTTTTGTCGAAAATAAACACCTAAATAGGACCATGCATGCTTGTATTGATCACAGGCTCCTGAATGTGAATGTGTGAATCACTTTTAGATTGTTTTCACTATTAAAATCTTATTTGTCTGTGCTTTCCAATGTGTGCTTTGTGTCACTATGTTAACTTCAGAAACATTCCGCCATAGACATACATGCAGAACACCCCCAGCATGCTGTCACTACAAAGTATCAATTGTAATTCATGACTTGATTCTTTAGTTTTGCACTTTAGAGTACTGATTGACCACGTGTTCATAGTTAAACAGTCATCTTTAATCCATTTGTAAATGTTATAAACTTTCCTGTTTCTAACACCAAATTTGAAAAGTTAAAACTGGGGCTAAAGTCATTGCTAATCCGCAGGTCTGTTCCCAGCTTTAGTAGCCTAAATCCAGCACAAACGGTAAAAGCTAATTGAATGAACAGCACAGTGCACAGTTGCCCTGTGCCTCAGAGCCTATAACTCTGACTGTGGTTTTGTCCATCACCATGACTTCTTTACTTCTCTGTATCTGCACAGATCTCATAATTTAAAGTCACGTCGTCCACACTTTTCCCCACAAAAGAGGCCATTTAGTTTAAAACACAGAGATCGGATGTTCTTGTCACTTCAATCGGTTCAGCTGGGGACTTTTAGCTTTCTGTTTTGTGCAAGAAACATCTTCACTATCAGACTGCAAGAGAAAACATTTCTGTCTAAACCTCAAGCATCTATGTGTACTGCAGCCATATACTTATGGACATGGATTCTTCTTTTCACTAAATGAAACATTTCTCTGCATCCATTATATGAATGAAGACAACAATTGACGTATCTAATTAATCTAAATATGGACACTTTTTCGTGGTCTTTTTTCTGTAGGAGTAGGAGTAAACTATCATATATGTAGATCGTTTCCATCATTTAAAGTTTCATTTGCCGTGTTTTATATTTTGTTTGAAAACAGCTATGTGACATTTTTTACATGAGTGAAACTCGGCACACTCGAGTCTCTGAGAAAAGCTTATAATGGGGCAAAAGTCACTTTAAAAACTATAGAGCAGTTCTTTTGTCATTATAATGGTTAAAGCTCTTAAATGTCAGTTTAGCATTTAGCAATATCTCTCCTTGAGACATGCAGATGCAAAAATTGAACTAATTTTGTAATATTTGGCAACATTTGAGTATTTAAAGATTTAAGCAAAAAAAAAGGAAAAAAAAAAAATATCTTCTGTAGTTGGCACGTACAAAAAGCAGCATTAAACTATTTATTGAAACCTCATAACTGTTTACTATTCAGGGGTTGATGTGGACTTAAGCCCCACCTGGTCCACCCCTCTTCAACATAAAACTCAAGCTTGTTGCATAATAGTGTAATACAGGTTTAAAGGCCTTATCTCCTACTTTTGTCCCCTGTAATAAATCCAATATGGCCAACCATTGTGTGCATAACGACCGGTGGTATTTCCCTCCAAAGCTGGCTGTAAACGTGTCCGTTCCGGCGGATCTGAAGGCATGCTTCTGCTCAAGCTGTTTCATGCAATTCCATCATTTACCATCTGCAGCTGAACATTGGTCAGTAGGGAGAATGGCTGAAAGAGTCAGTGATGCAAGGAGCTATAATCTGTTCCCAAGCCGCCACCCTGTTGTTTGTTTTGAAACGAGAGAAATGGAGAGGCAAAAAGGGACCACGGAAACAAATGGACCCATCTCCTTCCTAAAGCGTGCCTTTTCCAGCTCATTTATCAAACGCACAGGAAGAATTATTTTTGATTGGCTTATTACTCGAAACATTCATCACCGGTCCGACGTACCCCCACCAATCTGACACTGCCATTTTGGATAATTTGTTAAGGATGACAAAGGGGTCATTGTTGCCTTAGCTTCTATTTGACCTTTTTAAAATTAGGGAATTAATTTTCAATGTGGAACAAACGTATTAGGCCCTGTCACACCCCGAGTGATATTTGCACCTTGGAGTCCTCCCTATTGCCCTACTTCTTTTTGCGATCCATCTTCCTCCCTCTTCTGGTTGTTTACTCCATAGTAGTTGTATGGTGCTTCTCCTTCACTTGTGTTATTTTTGCTGTTTGTCTGTCTCTCTCCTTAGCCTCCCCATCTTACTCCCTGCTCTCTCAGTGTGTGTTCAAATGTCCTCCGGTGTCATCCAGCCATTTCTGAACCATTTTCAAGATTTACGGCCAATTTTGTGCCCATCAAGTCTGCATCATTTCAATCCTGCCATCATCTTGTGCTTTATTCTGCCTCTGTTGGAAGCTCAATTGGCTGCTTTCATGCAGACTGTCTATGCATCTGCACAGCTTGGGCATTTTGAAGTTCAGACACCTTCAGCTCTTCTCAATAGGCTGAAATACGTATTTGTTTGATACATTTTTGTACTTTTACCAAGTTCTTGTCAGCAGATGGGACAGCTTATAGAAGGACTAAAGCTTTGACTGTGTGTGCCCGTTCAGCCTGATTACAAGTCACCTCTGTGTTCATAAACAGATAAATACCCCCATCAATTTCAGTGCGTTGTTGCGAGAGAAGGAGAGAGGCAGGGCGGACAGACGGAGCCAAGGTTTTGTGTCATCAATGCTCCTCTATGAAGCAGGTCATGCCATCTGCCATGTTCTGTCAATGCAGCGTCATTAGAGGGTCACTGACCAAACGTGCACTGTGCCCTCTCACAGCTCCTCTAATGAAATGTGGAAGCAGTTTAGCAGCCAATACACCATAGACAGATAGAGGGCTTTTTATAGGTAGGAAATAAATGAGAAATGTGGACATGATCTGGCAACGAAGAACTCATTAATAAAATCAGGTAAATGGTAATGTAGAAATAGAATGATGTAATAATAATAAAATGACAGGGTATTTTTGCTAAGATATTAGATTATTATTTAAAATCTTAAACATGTCTCTGCAGGGACTACCAATGACGAAATTAGCACAAAAAGAAAGAAAAAGCAATGTCCAATAAGCAAATTATTCAAACAATTTTATAGATTTTTTAGTAACAAAAACTCCTGAAATTTAATATATCCAAAATAGTTTAATCCCATACTGTGGAACATTCCAGACAAAGCTAAAATATCTCTGTGGAGACAAGCGAATGATGTACCCCGCACTACAAAAGTTATCTAGTGAACCTTTAGTGGCAGTCCAAAAATCATCCTATAAAATAACAACATTCTGAAATGAATTGTGGATGCTGTCAAGGCTGTCACAGATCATGCACTGGAACTACAGCATTAAACCAGAGTCTGAAGATTTGACATTTCCTCTGCACTTGAACAGATACATGCCTTGCTCAAGGGCCTTTGTCACATTTCTTTCTCACTTGCATCATTGCAGTCACAGATTTGTTCCTGCACCTCCAGGCTCACTCTGCCCTCTTCAAATCCCTGTTTGATTTTTACACATAGAGGAACTCATGCCAGTCCCCCACTGGCATGATAGCAAGTCTGATCATGTGGATTAATATGCATTATACAGGTGCTAAGTCCAGACATCTTACTTTGAAAAGACAGCACTTTTCCATCTCCTCAAGAGCTTTATTCAAGAGCTTGTAATCCTGCTTCAATCAGCTCCTTTTTCCCTTTTCTGTGTAAAGATAAGCTTGCATTTACCAACTCTGCCGTGCACCCTGAACACACCACTGGCTAATTAATATGCAGCAGATAAGCACTTGTCTGAATAAATGCATTCCTTTGACCTACGCTAAACGGACATAAGTTCAGCACAAGTTCACCGGAGTTATTTCTACAGCACAGTGGGGACTTGTTTTTGTATAGGGTTTAATTTGGACAGCTCTTTTTCCCTCCTCACTTTGTCAAATTGTCTTCTGACTTTCATTTAGTAGCTACTCTCTGTTTCTTAATTGCCCCTAATTGCTTAATTACAATTTCAAATGAACAATTCTGGAGGTCAGAGCTGGTTGTTAATTGAAGCATCAATCACAGCGCTGAGGCCTTCACCAGCATCACAGTTTGATTGGCAGCGCATTAACGCAGCATTGTAGTGCTTTGGACATGACATTGTGTGGAGGCGACATGGCTGTTTCTGCTGCTCGTACTGTCCTCAAGTGTGAAGGAGAATAGTACCGGAACTCCAATATGTGATCTGACTTTCACCCCAATCTCAGTAGACTATTAATTCAACTCATTAAAGGTGCATTATGTAACTTTTATTCTTGTCTCCTTGAAGATGTTATTGCTCTTCCTGGAATGTTCCTCAGAATGGCATAAAACTTATTGCCTGGCGAGTCACTCCCTCCTATTTTCTGTTCCAGACCGTAGAGAAAATCATCAGCGCATCAGAAAACCATCCAGTTTTGGGCCATTCCAATCACAGCTGCTCATTTATATACCATGTGTCTCTCGAATACAGAACACTGTATTTTTATCTTTCTGTTTTTCTTGTAAGCTGATATATTTGTTTTGACACTAATGGAATACTGTATGCGTTTCTCTGATTGGTTAATCTGCATGTCAGTCAATCACTGCCAAAAATCCAAGGCAAAGAAATAACATCACCATTTGACAAACAGGTGGTAGACCGTCCACTAGAAAAGTTACATAGTGCACTGTTTAAATTTGAGAAAGACCTTTATTACTAACCAGGCCTATCAATCATAATCACCATCTTACCACGCATCTTATACTGCATACACAAATAGTTACAAATGAGAACCAGAAGGGTGGTCCACTGGCAAATCCTGAAAACCGTATCTCTTTAGATTTCAAAAGCTCCATGTTAAATACACAAAAGCTTATCTATCTGTGAGAATGAAAACCAACCCATCACTATACAAAAGATTGCTCTAAATGTTACAGCATTTTACCAGTGAAATCTTGGACTGCAGTTCTAGTGCCGCAGTCCTGTATGTAACCGGATTAAAAAGCAGATCTAATTCAGTAGAAAGGCCCTTCAGTGTTCATGTCAAGTCGATTTTCTAGCATTGATGCAACATTACACATTTTCTTTCAAAGCCTTGTGTATCTACGGCAGCCTCCACCCTGAGACCTGGTGTAGCATGTAAGAGCCAGTTAACCTATATTTTTACACTGTGCCGTTCACTTTGATCGTCTGCTTGTCCGCCTTCCTCCACCACCTGCACCTGCTGCTTTTATCCTTGGCTCTTCCTCTCACCTCCTTCCTCTCCTCTCTCTCTCTCTCTCTCTCTCTCTCTCTCTCTCTCTCTCTCTCTCTCTCTCTCTCTCTCTCTCTCTCTCTCTCTCTCTCTCTCTCTCTCACTCTGTCTATCTTTTCCTGCAAAAGCGAAGGGAGGTACATGTGATTATGGGCTGCTTTTCTTTGTGTGTGATCGGTCTCAAACTCTTGTCTTGCTGCCTAATGGAGCTTCCTCTCCACTCAGCCATGCCATCCTTCCTTATTTGGTATTTCATGTTGTTTTATTGCACTTGTACATTTTGGTGATTGATATTGTGAACACGCATAGTACATAATGGTATTATGAAGTTTGTTTGTTTGTTTTTTATTTTTAGTACAATTTTGCTCTTTTGTTAAAGGTGTGAGTAACTTTTCTGGAGGAGGATCTGCCATCTGTGTTTCCATTCAGATAATATTGCTTTGCCTATGAATGTTTCACAGTATGACAATAAATTTAACCATGGAAACAAGTACATGACACCACCATGCCAAGTTACAAGGCAGATCTGTGGGGAAGAGATTCCGGTCACAGAGGGAGAGCATGTTTTTGGCTATGCCATGCCAATGGCATCTCCATAGAGCAGACTCCAAAAGAAAAGTTACATGATGCATTTTACACTGGAAAATTTGAAGCAAATAACATCAATAAAACATATGGGATAAAAGTTGCTTCCAATTGTATAGGTTCACTTCAGGTTCTATAATAAAACACATGCCTCCATTTTGTCTGCCCAAACCAGTTCTGACTACATTTGCTTAATATCTCATACATATTTCTATCTGTCTCTCCCATCACTCTATTAGTTGCATTTAGCTGTTTTCATCATCTCTTGCCTTTCCTCCTGTATATGTGTATATGTGTGTTTTGTTTTTCTGTTGTTCTTCCTCCTCCTCCACCTCCTCCTCCTCCGCCTCTTGCTGCTGCTCCTCTCTCCTCTGGGGCTCCATCCATCAGGTTGTCGGGGGCTGCTCGCGGCCCACTCGCACCCACCATATTTCAGCAGCAGCCAGCCAAGCAACTGACAGCGCCGCCACCACCAGGAAATTGCTTTGGCTGTGAGCAGAATTTCAAACGCATACGAAGACGCACACACAAGCCGGGGCCGAGTGAGCATGTCTTTACCTTTCTCTCTCTCTCTCTCTCTCTCTCTCTCTCTCTCTCTCTCTCTCGCTCTACATCCTGATATCTCATTCTCTCACTCCACTCTACTGTCAATCGCTTCATTTCTATATCTTTCTTTATGTACCATTTTGTTTTCTCATATGCATTTGCCACTATCTATCGCCATGCTCTAGTTATACTCTCCTCCTTTTATGCCCTATAGGGAACAGTGTAGAGCCGCATCCATAATGAGATTGGTTAATTATGCTTCAGAATATAATTGTAAATAGAAGGAAAATGCAGTGATCTCAATAATTACTTAATAAAGACAAAGTAGTGCTTATATTAAAGCTGCACTATGTCACTTTTCTGGAGGAGAATATGGCACCTTGCCTCCATGAATATTACGATGCTTTACCTGAAATTTTACATATTATGACATTTCCATACGGCATTTTCATTTTAACAATTACAGATGTTTTTATTGCCCAAACGTACTGTGTGAATCACGCATTCTTACAGTGGGTGGCCTTGCTATGTAGATGACAGATGCATATCTTCTTGAAATAATTAAGTTTAATGCCATACTCTGGAACATTCCAGGCAAAACAATAACATCTCCAAATATAGTAAATAATAAATAAGTAAAAGTCACTGACATTTCTAAATCTTCACCCAAAATTGTAGTATGTTATGTTTACAGTGTTAGAAATTATCCTAAAATATTGTTAGTATGAAATATTATTGTGTTTCTGTATGTGATTAAAAAAACACTTATCACATATTCATATAGTATTGCCTGCAAACGATGACTGCTAACCGTGGTTGTGGTGAACGATGAAGATGAGGGAAAGGAGAATGGAGGATGCAGATAAAGCCTCCCTGAGTCTGTGTCACGACTGTTTTATTTAGCTCCACCCAAAAAGAGGGAGACAGGGCGGTGTGCTGCTGTGAACTTAGCAGGAGATCATTACTTAGCATAGGCAGCCAAACCTAATCCCTTTTCAGCTTGTGTCTTAGCATACATAATGTCCTCATCATCCAGTTCTAATATCTCATAAGGTTCATTCATTACACTGCTCATTAGAGGTGGTGAGTCAGAATTGCTGTCTGAGTAGAACTATGGTGGGGAAGTTTTGAATTTGTTCGAGTGAAAATATTTTCAATAATTCTCAAGTTATTTAATCACAGGAATTATTCAGGTCCATTAAAGGGCTATTTGCAAGGACAGCATGTTCATTTTCCTTTCAGTGCAACACAAAGTTACCAAAACCTGAATTGACAAAGCTCCTGACTCCACAAAACTTTGAGTCAGATATCAAAATGTTGATTTTGTGTAATTATCTTATTTACACATATTCGATCTTGAATCCTTCAATGACAAAAATTGAATAAATCACTACAAAATAGCATCTGTTGAGAAAAATAATGCCATTCTGAAATGGTAATAGAAGTAAAGGATGTGTACCTTTTGAAAAAGACAAATGCTTATAATGTATAATCAGTAGAAAGCATAGTCATTGTGCTAACTATATCGTAAATATGTGTAATATCTGGAGTATTGACAGATATCCCCTATTTGTGCTGATATAACATAAAGTGAGTTTTCATGAACACTTCAAATCAAACAGAATAACTTTCCTCAGTTGGACTTTCTTTTGATTACTCTTTCTATTTTGTGTTTTATTTTTATCTCATGGTCCAGGGCCAACATCACACTAAATCTGATAAGTACATTTGTGTGAATGTAACAAATGCCTCTTCCCTGACACTGCGTTTCTCCACATTTGTGCTGATCTCAGTCTGAAGTCTGCAGTGCCCTTCACAAGGACAGTGTGGCTGAAGTGATGTGTGGGTGGTATCGCTCCTTTCAGCTATCGAGCCTATTCTCACTTTGTACTATCGGGGGGTTTGGAGCGGTCCCTTGGGTGACAGCCTCCTCCCTGCTGCAGCCCCCCCTGTGGCCAAAGAAAGCATTGCTAACTCCCAATGGGTACGCCCTGGTTGTGGACTGTTGCTCAAAGTGTCAGACAAACCGCCCTGTGCTAACCTTTTCTGTCCATTTTTCTGTCTTGTCTCCATCAGAGGGTGAGCTTGGAGTTCTACATCGATGCCCACTCCACCATGCTCAACGGCTTCATGTACGGCAATGTTTTTGAAGATGAGGAGCGCGTCCAGAGACAGGCCGTGTTCCCCCGACTGCTGTGCCAAAATGCTCCAGACTTCTCCTTTGTAAGGCCCACTGCAGACACATGCTTCAGAGGGTGGTATAAGACAAGCAGAGAGGCACTCCACCCCCAGCTGTTGCAATGTTTTTGAATTTCTTTGAAGTGTCTTTTCCTACATTTACAGTAATATTCAATGGTTTAAGTGAGATGTGGAATTAAATCCAGTCAAGGGTGGATTTTTTAATAACCTTTGAATATTTATTGTTAAATCTAGTGAATAATTTAGGTTTGGGCCTAGATCTTTCTGAAAAAACAAACAAACAAAAAAACAAAAAACATTTATCTAAATGAGTTCTGGCGAGAGGTTCTATATTAAAGTAGCCTTCCCTCAAAGTAGTATAATTTTATATAATTGCACTTTATGCGGTTCTAGTGTATAGCTTATTCATATATAACTCAGACTTTAGTTTAATATACCAAGCTAAAATCTAACCTAAAGAAAGTGTTGATTAAAACAACAGACGCTTCTATTGTGGTCTGTCCCTGAATGTACAAAGGTGCGAGGAAGTTCAGCCTATGTATTATTAAGTTGAATACACTTATTTTAGTCGAAGACACAAAAGCTCACACTTGTACTGAAGGTGTGAAGTCGTCTGAGGAGATAGGTGTGGAGCAGAAGCTGGACCAGCTGTGCAAGGCTCTCACCTTGACTTCACAAATCTAGGCTCTGTACTGTGAAACTTATAAAAGGTGTGGAAAAAATTATAAATACACAATGTCATGGTAAACATTAATAGGAAAACAATCATTCAAAAACACAAGGCGGTTATGCACAATATGCAGTGCAGAAACCATTACATCCTGTCAAAACAATACACAGAAGTACAGAATAATAAATAGTCAAACAGACAGTTACAAAGTAGAGTGTAGAAAACCTGTATGGGTGCCTTGGGAGACTTGGTGTATGTGATGCACCTTCCTTATATTCTTCTCCTTCCTTATAGCTGCTCCTTCCTTATAGGCTGCTCCTTCCTTACAGGTACATTTCCTCTAAACTGTTTCCTCTCAGCTCTGTGTCACTTTCCTGACCTTTGATTCCTCAGTGATGGTGACATTTCACAGCAGAGCCACTTTACACACATCATAAAGAATAGCCTTTATAGCCCATTGACACTGGTGTCAGGCTCCACTCCGAGGCAATAGAGGCTGATGTTCAGCCATACATGTATGGAAATGTCAGTGCGGAGAGTGTGGACGATGAGTAAAAGGCTCTGTCTCTGTCTCTGTGCTGCCTGGGTGACAGATGGCTCAGGGGTCACCTCCCTCACTGTGGTTTTGTCCCTGTGCCCATTCAGCAGTACCAAACCCCAGCAGCAGCAGCACAACACAATCACCGCTAACTCCCCCCGGTGGCCCCAAGTCTGCAGTTCAGCACCACAACTCTCGCTGTGCCTCGGACTGACAGTGAAAAGAAACTTTTTACACACTCCTCCCAAGACAGAACACTTTTTGAGCAGTTTAGCTGACACACTCAAAGACCAAAATAGACTTTTTTTTTCTGCAGAAGCCATTTAACCAATCTTTGAAATGACTTTGTATGAAGGGACTCGAAAACGCTGAGGCCCCAGCCTTTTAAAAGGCTTCACTCTGCGGTTAATTCTGTATAGTATAATGCATAACAAATGGTATAGTTATTAAGATTGGGATGGTATCAGCAATGCAGAGCCTGTTTTTGTTTTGCCTTTTGTCCCAAAGACAATAATTAGTAATACATTTGTTTGACTTGTGGCTTGATTATTGCAATCATTGATCAGTACTTGGACATTTTTATTACGGTATGTACAGAATTATTTGAGCAAAAACTATATTTTTACATGGCAATGGCTTTCTTCCAAAAACTTTCCAATGCTCAAAGGGTATATTCTGTCTCCCCTCTGGCATCTATTTCTTGCTTTAACTGTCACCAAATCCTCTGAAGTATTGCTGATCTAACTTTGATAGTGTCCTGTTTTCTCATATTGCGGTGTTACTGTCTGCCCTTGTAGTCAAACACATCCTTTAACCGGGACGTGGTGAAGGCCGGGACGGGCCGCAGGTTCCTGGGTGGTCTCCTTGACGACACGTCATACTGCTACACTCTGGAGGTGTCCTTCTACAGCTACATGACAGCCGGCAGCAGCGCCCCTGTGCCCTACACTGAAGACACCTGTATCCTCTACCATGGAAAAAAAGATTCACAAACAGTCCTTTTCATGTGAATTTAAATACACACTCGTGTTTGTTTGTTCCTACTTTGTGCATCCTCGTAAGGTCATTGGAAAGCTGTTGCTCTTTTGTTGCGGCTTGTTGCGACAGATGTGCACCAGCAGAATGGGGGATGTGATAGCCGTGTCTATTGATTTCATTTACAAAAGGAGACGAGAGAATGGGAGCTAGTGTTGGCGTATGGAGAGCAGTGTGCAGCTTTGATTGCGATAAACAATGGAACAATGGAGTAAACATGATTCTTGTCAACTTCAATCACACACACATACACACAGACACATACAGTCTCATTAATGCTCTCGTAACAGGAAGCAAAGGTCATATGCCTTAATTGAGCCAGATAGCACCAAGTTTTCCTTCAGGTGACCTTCTTGGGGCTAAAGAGCTCCTTACAGCCAGTCAAAGGCAACAGGATCTGAGCGATAAGTGAGCGAAAAGGAGGAGAGATTTAGAGAGATAAACAAAACATATAGAAACTGCTCTTGGAAACCCATATACTTTTACACAGGAGGGTAGGAGAAGGGGAAGTGATGCAGTGCCCTCTAGTGCTAACAGTAGGCACAGAATACTTTAAATCTGGTTTAAAATATTTGCCTAAATAATCAGGGCTTGTAGGAGATGAACTTGAAACAACAGGATCTCACAATGCCTAAATTAAATGTTCAGCTGAAGAAAACCAGCATCATATTCATCCAGTTCTAATAATTCGGCTGCCTTGAAAGTTTTAATGCCCAGTCATCTCGTTGATGTTGGTTTTCATGTCATCTGCCATCTGTGTTGGCAAAACTGTCTGTGTACAGCCTTTTGCTTCCCAATTCAAACTCTGGGGATGTGTTATTGTGATCGCTACCATTCACAGATTTATTGACAATTTGTCAAATATTTCATTTTTAAGATTGGACTGCTGATACTTTATTTGATTACCATGTCAAATGTGTTTGATTAGCAGTATTTCTGTTTGAAGTCTCCTTTGAAACAAGTACGAAGATGTTTGTCTCAGCCTTGTCTGAAATGATCAAGTATCAAGTCACATCCAAAAAATGATGGAGGAATTTTTGCACACATACGGATATCTTATTATCATAGACTAATAAATGCATGTAAAAGAAGAGCCCCTTCTCACTCAACAATGTTAAAAATAATCATCTCATGCCCTGACCTTAAAATATGCCTGTGCCTCCTGTATCAGAGCTGGCTTCAGAGCGCTGTATGCCACAGTGGTGCCAGCAGGAGCAGCACATTCTGTGTGACCTGTCAGAGTTCCAGGGCACAGATAAGAGCACGGCCCACTGTTGTTGTGGACAGGACATTACGTGTGAAGGTCGGTTTGGGCTGTGTCCCTGCTCTGGTGGGAGGTGCACTTGATCTTTCAGTGGTTTCAGGGGTACATGTTTTGTTTTGATGCGGGGGCGTGAGGGGAGGTGCTCTGCGGGGTGGGCGCGGCGCACAGGGCCTGGTGTATAGTGGAGATTGGGGTCAGGCAGGTTGAAGGAACCAACCATGTCCCTTTTTCCGCCCGGGCAGTCACGCCGATGGAGCGTGCAAATCATCAACAGAGACCTTTAGCATCATGATTCACACCCCCACCTCACTCACCTGATCTACGGCCCTGCCCTCACTCACTGTCCTCTAAACTAATACATGACAAATAAATAATAAGCATGCCTACACATTACATGACCACATAGTCTTCCCACTGCTGTGACTTGTCACCTCTAAAATTGAAATGGCATCCTTTCTGAGGGCTTTTGTCACAGTTTGAGGGCGGTTATAAAGTAGAGTAATGCTGTGTATGTGTGTGATTATTTTGAGATTTGTCCCTTGCTCTTCCTGTGTCTTTATGTCCTCATGTCTCCTCTGGTCTGTCCTTTCCTCTCATCTCGTCACGCAGGAGATAACAGCTCATTATATCATCTAGTCAAGCTGAGAAAGCCCTTCTCTCAAACAGCGGGGACAACCTCTGTCTGTCCGTCTCCTCTTTGTCCTTTAATCATCCCACACCTGTCTGTGTCTTTGAGCTTAATGTGCACGGCCCTCCACTCTGCCATGGCTTCTTCACGCAGAGCAGAAAGTGACTGCACTTCAGCTTTAGGCAAATATCCTCTCATAGTAATGTGTGTCTGGGAATTTCACTTCTTTGGCTTTGAAAAACATGGTATGCTATTTCTTTGCAGGGAGTTTTTCTCAATTTTTATATTCCAGGTTTTTAGCACTCTTTTTGTAGATACAAGGTTCATGGCCAGCCGACTTTTATAGACCACTGAAACTGTTCTTTTCCTTCCAAGCGCCCATGTTTGATAATCTCCATTATTCATCAGATGGTGTGTGCTTCCCCATGAGGATAAAAGGATGCGGCCAGCTCACGGAACCATACATACAAGTGGAGTGCACAGTCATGTCAGGCTAACTGGAGGAACCCACAGAATCCTGAGCTGCCACCAGAGCGTCAGTGGTGGACAGGCTGTGACAAATATGCAAATGAAATCGCTTGGAGGCAAATCTGCTTCACCAGCGCCCATCATACACATCACATCTCACTGATACGGCCAAATGGATTGGAGCTCAGACTGCAGCAGGGTACATGGCTTTACACACAGACAATTACACAAATAGTTCAGCTCAGATGAACAGGCTTCTACACAGAGAGGCACATATCTGCACGCTGCTCCAGTTGTTTGGTCGGTACCTGGAATAATGGAATGATGTTGATTTTTGGGACAAATTCAGTGAAAGTTTTAGACATAAAAACCTTTTGAGATACATTGAGGCTGAGTTGTAATAGATATATTAATCAAATAAGAACTTGTGTTTATGCATAATAAAATAATAATAGCGTTACTACTTAATATGACCAATGCTCAAGACATTTTATTTGGACAATTAACTATTTTCACAGTCAATCAGTATAATGGGTATATTAAAAAGTGAGCATGTTTTGTTATTATTGAGTCATGCATCACTTTTGTGTCCCTCAGAGAAAAAAAATACTTTTAAATCTTGTTTGTTGTTCATGTTATTGGCAGTGACTGCCCATCCCATCAAAGATTTAAATCAGCCTGTTGTTGTCTCTGATAAGACGTGAGGTCTTTGAGTCCCATGGATGCCTATTGGGGACAAAAAATGTCTCTTTCTGTATCGCTGTTGTTGTTTCACCTCTTAATTAGCATTGATAATGAGTTGCCCGGGTGTCAGTGCTGTGACAGGAGCTGTCAGTGGCCAGTATTGATGGCTTGAATGTCCTCTCTCTTGTCTCCTGTTAACTCTGCGATCAGGACAGCATTCTGCCCATGGCTTGTTGCTTTTACCACTAGAGGCCTTGTTGTCTGATCGTCACCTTGTCTGTCTGTCTGCTGGACCAGGCACCTGGGACACGCCGCTGAAATCCGCTAAATGCCGTGCTGACAGTAAACAGCTGCAGTAAACACATAATGAGCGGCCTCTTTTGTCTCGTGTCTCGTATCTCATCAGAGCCTAAGCTGGCACGCCCTTGAGCCCTGACAATGACCTGGTATTGATCAGACGCCTCCATTATTTGTACGGAGATGTTCAGGAGCGCTGCAGTGACAGCAGACGGCCAGACGCACGCCTTTGACCTTTTCACTGCCTAACAATAATGACGCATAATGATCACTGCTGGAGATGCTGACGACACATTTTACTCAACTGTGCAATATTCAAAGTAGCTCCTGAAGTGTGATTTGTGCCAAGACGTGGAGGCGCTTCTCTCGGCTGCCCACTGTTACCTGGCTCTCACTCTCCGCACTTCCTGCTGTTGAGGCATCCATGTACCAGAAGGCACAGTTGCCCACAGTAGCGGACTATGCAGCAGTCAGGGTATCCTCTGTGTCTCCCTCCACATCCGGCTACCTTTAGGAGCTGACCGTCCATCACCAAACCTGCTGTAAGGGATGTTGAGTCGTGACAAGCCAAGCTGAGAGGCCATCTGTGCTCATCGGGATCTGGGAGATATTTTTGTCGCTGAGCGTGCTTGGCCAAAGAGCTCTTGACTGGCACTGGGCTCTGCTGATGAGAGGAAATGGGGGAGAACACCAAAAACTTTCCTGAGGTCACTATATATAATGAGTCTGTGATATGAGTTGACTAAGTCATTGGACATTTTGAAGAAAAGTATTCACAGTGACTGTAATAGGTGGTAGTTTACTGTAGGTTTCACACCAACAGATAATGCTAAAATTTTGTATGATAAAGTAATGTAAGATAATATAAATATCTTCATGAAAGGCCAATTGTGTACTTCTAGTGACTGAATCATGCCATTCATTCTGGGGTTATGTGAAATTCTTTTATTTATTTTAGTGCAGGAGTTGCAGGAGTATGCATTATAGTGCGCAGTGATTCTTATTTCTAATCTAAAGTATTTTTTAAATGGTATAGGGCTACTTACTTTATCCAGGGGCATTGTACCAGGTGGTAGTACCAGTGCTAATTTCCACCTGTAGTCCCTGGGCAGGTTAACTGATAGATTGTATTTAACTGACCTTAGCTATCATCTATCAACTGTTCTTCCTGGAGACTTATGTAGCATGTTTTCAGTTGATGAGGGAAACTGGTAGCCTGATTCATCAGCCGGTTTCACTTTGTGGAATCCGTCTGACCTTGCAGCATTATAATCTGTTCGCTCGGCGGTAGGCAGGTACTTTTTTTTTTTTTTTATTTCTGCAATTTGGTCATGACGTATGTAATGTGCCGCTAAACACCAAACATTGTCTTTGTTTTGGCTTTAAATCCATGATCTCAGGAATCGTTGCCAACACAGAATGTATGGCTTTTCACTGACTGGCTGCTACCCGGACTCGCACTTCCAGGGTTCTTGCAAACCATCTAGCGTAGTTCGATTCCTGACCTAGCCGCTGGAGAGAAATGGCTTTTCAAAAAAATCTAAATTGAGCAGAGACACTAGGTGGCACCAGCCTAGTTAGGATACCAGAGTGCTCAGAGGAAACCCATCCAGACATTCAAACTCCACACAGAAAGGCCTGGGTGACCCAGGGATTGAACCTGAAACCTTCTTGCTGTGAGGCATGAGTACAAGCCACTCAGCCACCATGCCTAAATAATTGTAACTTCAATTTACAATAAAATATATGTCACAGGGAATAAGAGTTTTCAAGTTCAAGCTTTTTTCACATTTACTTCATAATTGCAGAAAATACAAAGACTTCTTGTGAGTTTGTTTGTAATCTGCTCTCCATCCAATCACTGTTATCAACTTTGCATTCTAATGATGGGTTTGTGCAGAGCATGGGGCTCTGGCCTGATGCTGGACCAGACAAACAGATGGGGCATAAACACAGACTGTGGCGTCCTGTGGAGAGTGTTGCTTGCTCTCAGCTTTTAGTGAAAACAATGAAGTTCTGCCCAGACTCCTGAACATATGCAAAAGCACTCTTAAAGGCCAAGGTGACAGCACACAAAAGAGCAACTTCCCTTTGCAATTTGATACTTGTATACTCTTGTGTGTGTAAGTGTATTGTTGAAACTTGACAAACTATTAAGCCTCAAGTGTAGGCGCAGACAGCCCATTAAACCAAGGATAGATGGGTTATAAGTTAACAGCTTTTAAAACAAGGAGAGCTTTTCACCTTTATGGCTACAAGGATTTATGTAGCAAAGGTTTTTGGTCATTACAACGGAACGGATGAGAAATAAATACAAACTTTTCTTATAGATGTCATTTGTTTCAATCATAGCTTTGCCTGATGGATAGTCTTGGATGACTGGTTGTATCACAGCATCAGTACGATAATGACAAGGGAAAGAGACAGATTATATTTGTGTCCAGATGAACAATAGAGAAAGCAATGTGTCAAAGCAGAAAGACCATGCATCAACCATAAGCCTTGGGATCCTGTATACCTTATATATGCAGCTAATGGACTGAACATAGTGGTGTGATTGTATTGTGGAGCAATTAGGTCATTCATTGTTCTCTATATGTGTCACTGTTCATTACTGTTACATATTTTTGATAGAAGAGGACTACTGCTGTCCCGATGCAAACATTTTGAACTTGATTTTGATTTTATGAAAAAAGGCTTGAATGTTAAAAACACATTTTAGACAATGGAAAATAATTTAATAATAATAACACTAAAATAAATAAATAATAGTGATATAGTGATAATAGTTATTCTGGTATTATGGTATGTTATGTTTTGATAGTTCTGGTATAGATTGTAAAACCTGGAAAGGTCCAACTTTATACTATTTTATGTGATATTCTTTAGTTTTTAGTTTCTTTGATAATCTTGCTGACCACTGCAACTAAGAAACAAATTGTAGCTTTGAAGATGCTTTTACACAATCGTTAAACTTTTTTGCAGATCAACTTGACAAACAAATGGCATGCTTTGCTGCTCACCCACAAACAGGTACCACATTGAAGGAAACTATTTTGCTTTTACTGCAAGTGTAAGTGATTTTAAGTATTGTAGTGTAAGTATTGCCTGATCACCAACATATTTTAGAGTGTACATTTAGTAGTGAACAAGATGGAAAAGCTTAGATAGATTGACAGCTAGTTATTGATAGTTTTCTCGCTCCAGTGACAAGATGCAATTTAGCTGTGTTACCGTCGTTGTTCTTATTTATCTGTATTTGCTGTATCCAGAGTCTTGTGATTGGAAACATTGGTGCTATTGCCGTTGTCCTCTACTTCTTCATTATGTGGACCTGATTGTTATCATCACTCGCTTTGGCCTCTTAATGATCTGAGTCTTAGCAACCGCACTCTCTCGGACACCTTTATTAAAGTAGAGGGGTTATTGATATTGTCCCTATAATGTAGTGCGAGACAATTGGACAGAGCGATGTTGCGTGGCTTCACCTCTGCATTTAAATAAGCTTTCAGTGTAAGTAATTGCTTGTGTGTGATTCATTCAAGCTCCATGCATTTAGCTGACATGACCATTGATTTAGGTGTATGGGAAATGCTGTTAGCTGGTTCAGATTTATGCTGCTCATTTTTCAGTTCCACTTTGTTTGGTATACATCATGAGTTGTCTAAAGGACTACAAAAAGGTGTCATTTTGTATGTTGTAGTTCTTTATTGGTCTGGAGACTTAAAAGTGGACTTAACAAACTGTAAAGTAAGCAATGTTTTTTTTTTTTGATGGTGTCAGTAGGAATATGGCACAACCTTGGCAAATGTTTGTAGTTTACCATTCTAATTTATGATACATTCAAAGTATTAACTATCACTACATAATTTGTAAAAATGAAAGTGAAGAGTGCTTCTGTTTTGTTTGTTTTTTTCTGGAAATGATGGATCAGGAAAAAAATATAGACTTGAACCCCTGTAAAAGACTAGAATCTTTATGGTGGATAGTTTGTGTTTAGTTAATGCATGGGGCCATCATATACATCTTAAAATATTGTTTTATGTTTCAGAATGATGTTTTAGCTTTTTTTTAGGTGTAAAGTGATAGGCATTGAAATTAGAAATGAATTTGTTATAATGATCTTTATAACTTTAACTCATATTTTATTTATGGGTCTTAAGGTCATTTAAGTCATTCTTGTAATACGCTTTTTCCTAACATAATTTCCTTCAGACATGAGATTGGGTAGAAACGTCGCTCGAACCTTTATAGATTACTACAAACTCAACAACCTCACTAAGGACAACATCCCAACTCCCATTCAAAAGTGAGTACATGTACACTACTGTGTTGACTAAAAGAATCTTGCACAACTTCACTCACACTTTGTATTAATGTTTTTGTTTCCAGTCCTGAACCAATCTCCCCAAAGGGCAACGTTGTCGGCCGGGAGTCCACTGACAGAGAGAGAGAGAAGACTTTCAAAAACTAGACAGACACAGACTGAGCTTGTATCAAAATTCAAAGCACCGTGGCAGGAGGATCCTTCATACTTCATTGCCTCCTGAATCTCCACATCTCCTCGGCTATAAGGACTTATTTTCCCCGATTTGTAACAGTGCAACGGCTGGATTATAACCAGATGAAGTGTCCTCCTAGGTTGTTAAGTGACTATTAAATATGTGTTATTGAGCAAAAGAGGGGTCAGTGGTCATTCATTTTTATTATGTATTCTTGATTAGACAGTTTTCAGTTATACATTTTGAAGGAGATTTCATGTTTTTTTGTATTTAGTTTTGAGTGATAACATAACTGGATCATTTTCCATATTTTTCATTGTAAATATTGATCTAAAACAGATCCAAAATAGAGATGGGACATTTGGCTGTTGTTCAAAACTGCAGAGCTAATAGGTCCCTCTTCATTGTGGGATTTTATTGGAGCAAGAAATGGATTTTGATGTGTTTCTATTTTTGGAAAATGGCTATGTGACATTTATTAAAGTTACATTTCATTTTATTTACCTTTATTTAACCAGAAAGTCCCATTGTGATTGGTTTATAGGTAGCAGCCAAGACAATCAATAAGCAAAACAGGAAAATCACAAAATATCACATTATCCATTTGCATCTCTCAAGAAAAACACATACGTCTTGGTCACCGCAGTTTTTACAATTTTCTTGAATTTATCAAATGCCATTTTCAGGTTTCCAATTTCAGGTTTTTCTGTAAATTATTCCAAAACCAAGATTCCAAGGAAAAGGCAGATGTTTTCAGTACAGTGAAAAATAACTGGGAGGAGGAGCGAAGCCAGTAACTACCTGAGCTGATATTAAGGAGATGACAAAGGTAACCCGGACGTTTCCCCAGTATGACTTTGTGAATAAATATTCACCTTTTGTTTTGTTTCATTTTGTTTTTTGTTAGTTTTTTGTGCAATTGTTAGCGCTATCCAAAGAGTGCAGTGGTGAGTGAGAGACTTGGTGATAAACCTCAGTGATGCAGTGAGTTCAGTTTCTGCAGAGTGGAAGCACATGTACAGTATACCTCTGAGACTTAATCTTCCAAATAATCTCCACAAAGTATAGGGGGGATGTGGGTGGGGATAGGGGATATAATAGGTGAAAACTGAAAATTTCAGAGCACTCAAACCTCAAATGCGGGACAATACAAGATTACTCAAACATCATAATGCAGCTATGAAGAACATGATGAGGGAAGACCATACCATGGTTAAAAGCTCTTAAAAGCTAATTTTGCCAATGCGTCTTTGTTTTTAATTTCCTATTTTGGAGAGCGTTGTGATTGGCCAGTTATTGGTCACGTGTGCCGCATCCGGTGTCTCCACGCTGTTGTTGTTGCGCAGCTATGACAACGTCCTTCATTCAAAAGTTGGATGCCTTCAGAAAAGATGTCTCCGGCTAACGTACACAAGAGATCTCTCAAATGCACCGTGCTTTTGGAAATTCATTCAGTAGGTGCCTCTAATGTAGCCTGCTTGGTTATTGTTAAATGGATAAAAAACGCTAGCTAGCATCACAACAACGTAGCATCCTAGTTGGTAACTTCCCTCCTGTGGTGAACTAACGCCAGCGTATTCATTCTTGTTAAGAACTGTCACTCCTAATACCGACCATATGTTTGTTATTCTTCTTAACTAGCCACTTGAACTAATAATCTATAAACACGTGTTGCTGTAAGAAACTAATTCAACTTTACCCATTTTAAGAAATAAGTGGCATTTCACTTTGGGCGTGTCTTCTTTATTTCGCAGACTACAAACATTAGCTTTAACTTACCAGTAATCCTCTGAAGATCCATAACCAGCTCATACCAGTATAGTTACAAGTTTGTCATATCACAAAGGAATAATTATTTAAAAATATATATAATGGCCTACATATTTCAAACCATTTTGTTGATTACATGACTCGAGAAGTCCACTGTGAAATCTGCTCTATGCACCAGTTTCAGTCATGATTTTCTGCTGTAACATGGGAAACAAAGGAACAACCCAAATTTGACCTTCTGTTTGATTGAACAAATAATATGTATATTCTATTAATATTCTAAATAACTACATGTCACGAATGTTTGCTCTTTCGCACATTTTCAGTTATGGCTATACAGTATGTTAGTTAAAGATGGACTGTGTAACTTTTCTGGTGGAGGGCTTTTTCATATATTTCTAGTCTTAATAGAGATGTTAGCTTTGTCTGGAATGTTCCACAGTAGTGTATTAAACATATCTATCTCAGTGAAGGCGTGCAGGCCAAGTTACAAGTGACCCGGATCACAGTGAGAATGCCTGTTACTTTTTATTAACTTTCATTTGATTGTAACATACTTGTAGGTCACCTGCCCGGGGTCATTACTACAAAAGCAGAGTAACATCTACCTGAGTGTGTGCACCCTGGGCCAGTACCGAAAGACTGCATGTGTGCCCCCTGTGTTCCCACTGAGGTTTCACCAGAAAATGATCTTTGAGAAGGTGAGAATATTCTGTTCACATAAAGCTTCAACTGAAAGACTTATATGTCCAAATCTCATCTCTTTGGCCTAAGAGCTTTTGCTCTTTTTGAGTTATTTCTGTTTTCAACCTTGCAGAGTGTATCACCTGGTGTAAAATGCCTTTTACCCCTGGGAGAATGACAACATTAGATAGTGGGCCATTTGTCTTATCTTGTTATAGCTATTGATTTGTTTTGTCTGTTACCTCTTCTCTTTTCCAGATTTTCCCTGGTGTCGTTGACCCTGCTGATGTAGCTGACCTCCTAGAAGGTAAACGCTCCTCTGGGACTTGCTCCTCATTTCGTAGACCTGGATCTTTTGCAATGCAAGCTTATAGGCTATTAGCCGTGTTTCCGATCATTAGCTCATGCTTTATTTGTGCTCTCCCTCTTAGCTGACACCACATATTTTGAGCTGATTCAGATGGTCCCTCCAGGTACACGCTCTGATCATGCTGCCCATCTCATCTTTGCATTATACTTCTAAAACTGAGCTCAGTGATTGTTTGTATTTGTTTATCCTGTTTGTTCAGAGGGTGAGATCTTGGCGACCTTGGAAGAAAGCACCCGAGAGTTTTTATATCCAGGCCCAGAATTTAAATCCAGAGAAAACGCAGCCGAACAAGAAAAGCTGATGAAGAGGACACACTCCTTTCCTGTATGCTCTGGATTTGTACTTTCATTTTATGTCCCACAGTCCTCCTGAATGCAAACTCTGCAGTTTCAAAGTAATGTTGCAAACACAAGTACTTTCTGATATTAGTACCTCAAAGTTCTGGTTTTAGTTCAGCATCATCTTGTCACCAGTGTTGGGATGTAACTGAACACATGTGCAGAGAATGCATATTCTGAATACTAATGTTGAGTAACTGTATTCCAGTACAGTTATTTTTTCATTTGGTCATATTCAGAATGCAGTTACTTTTCTAAAAACAAAGAAATACTTGGCGGTACTTGATCACACAATTTAAGGTTAGGGTTTCAAATGATAAAAAATTTGTGAGAAAAACACAAAACACAGCTCTTGTAGTGAATACATGTGTGATTTTTCCTTCTCCAGTGAATGATAAGAAATGCATAACACACTGTGAAAAACATTTAAAATGTTTTTAAACCTATGTTGCATTTTTGCACTATAATTTAAATGTTTACTATATGTAAAAGTATTCAGACTACAGTACTCTGAATCAAAATACATTTAATTCACTATTCAGTAACTATATACATTTTCAAAGTATTCTTCCCATGTCTGATTGTCTCTCACAAAAGTCTTAGTATTTTGAAGTGCTTTATTTCTTAGCAGCTGTTCTTGTGCCTGTTTCCCTGATATACAGATATGCTATTGATATAAATTACACATCACATAGACATTATATTCTGTTGAGAAGATAGCCTTTCATTTGTAAAATTAGTGTCTTTCTCTCACACATACATTTACATACCTAACTTTTCTATCCTTGCACACTAAGTAATTGCCCCTTCATTATAAATATTTTTCTTTGCATTCTCCTCCTTCATTGTTTTGCCTCTATTGGCATTTGAGATGTTTCGTTATCCACCCCCTGTCCTCCCTAGACACAAACTGGCATATTTAAATATCTTTAAACACTGCTCCTCTCACCATTGCTTTTATGTGTTTGTGTTTGAGGCCCACATAGCAATTTAGATGTCTTATTCCAAATGCCATATTATTTAAACATCACTGGAGCCTTTTCTCTACTGCAATTTGTTTTTCTCAAGCCAGGCGTAGATTGGAGATTTGTGGTTGTAAATTGGGCATCCAGGCAGCGCTGTTGTCTGTACTTTTGTCTTTATCTCCAAGTTAAAGGTGTTGTGATGTGACTATTGTCTGTCAACCTTCAGGGAATCTCCCCCAAGGTGGAGTTTTCCAGCACATCAGTCATTCAGGACAGCGGCGCAGAAGACAGCTGGCCCTCGCCTGTAAGTGCGTACTTTTATTACATCTAATAGGCCTGTCCAAAGCAAATCCGTGCAGCGTATTTGCTAAGACTTCTGTTTGTACTTGGTTTATCTAAGTTGTCCATTGCTCATCTGGGCAGCACTCACATTTTGTCGTCTTAATAAATGATTTTTGATGTTTGTTTATGGCTTCCTGGAAAAGCTTAGTCAAAATCAAAACGTTTGGGATCCATCACAGCGGCTCTCATAAGTCAAGTGTGTTTTTCAGGCGCTCTGTCAGTTTCAATGTCTTTGAAGCTCAGAGCCACCCTCACAGCTGCAGTATAAACCGCCGCAGTGAATAAACCACAGCTACAACAGTGAAAACCTCTTAAGGCGTCTAATGAGTGGTATCAGTCCCCATCACTTCCTCCATACGTACCACCCTCTATTGTTGCCATGGCTACTGTGTGTCCATTCGGGCACAGATTCAAGGGTATCTGCTCTCCTTGTGAATGTAATTACGAGGAGGCAGATCTGTGACGCTGATAGCACAACCTTTATCACTTTCTTACTGGCTGCAAGTCTGGCACAAAACCAGTTTTACCTCGGCTCCTTAGTCTGACCTTGTGCTGCACAGCTGGACAAAATCACAGAGAGGTTTCATGGCATTGTTTGTAATAATCCCATTTATGTGTTATTTCCATGTTATGGTGAGGTATGTCACTTAAAAGGCATCAAAGAGGCATCCATCACACAGTGGTGGGAATGTTGTGCCAAACACCCTGCAATTTCCCAGGTGCTGCTTCCAAAGCTAAGCTATTTGTTTAAATAGGATGTCATTGACAACGAAGCAGATTGTCAGACTCGGCCTGGCCCCGGGGGGCGTCTGGATCAGAGCACTGCTGTTGCTGTCACAAAAGAAAATTTCTCCATTTTCTCTCCTAATGGATCCTCAGCATTGGAATTTCCTTGACTGCCTTCCCACTCATCTGACAAGCCGTCCCACTCTAATCGAGAGATGGACAAATGCCACAAAACCAGCGATATCTTTTGATTAATATATTATATTATTCATTATATTATAATTCAGCGTTCAGTTTGTCCATGGGCCATCATTGCCTCATCAGAGAAGCCTTTATCTCCATTACAACTGAAGAAGTGACAGTTCTCAGGACAAAGAAGTGACAGAGGTCAGAGATGACATTATTTTAGGGCAAAGAATATCTTCATAAATTCTATTAAATGAAGTATTACTCAAACGGCAACCCTAATGAAGATTTATTCATCATTTAGTTTCTCTTAAAAAATGTTTTAATGCCACAATTTCCCTAATTAGCTTTTAGATTATCTTTGTTTTACAGCCAGGTAATGCCTCTTTATCTTATTAGACTGGAGATGGCCATCAAATGCAATTAACATTTTATCTTAACTTATTTATCCCCAGTTGGCATTACCCACAGGAAGTGGGATATTGCTTTTGTAGAATGATGTTAGTGGCCATTAGAGTTATTGGAGTGATTCTGCCGAGGTTGTCTCCATGGCAGTGCACAGACAGGCAGAGCTGCTGTTGTCGTAACACTTAAGCTGAATGATTTAGCTAATGGTTTAATGCTTGTGTCCAGGGAGAACATGTCTGAATCAAGAGTGAGAGCAGCTGCCTTAATAGCTAAAATGGCTGACTCTTCTATAAATGAACAAGCGCGCGGTCTATGGAGAGATGTGAACTGCTGAGGCAAAGCTTGTGCGTTGCCTTTACATGCAGCCCTGTGACTTTGAAGTGTCTGAACAATATATTAACATTTTACTCTTTTCATTTTCTCGTTCCCAGAGCAAATGTTCTCCGCTGAGAGCGTCTCTGTCCCCAGGCATTATGGGAAAAATGTCTTCATCTTCCCAGCCACTTTGTCACTCCGACTGGCAAACTCCCACAAGCCATGACGGGAACTCTGGCTGTTTGAAAACAGAAAAGCAAATGCAACATACAAAGGCTAAGATGTTCTCTGACTCCACAAAGTCCACATCTGTCTGCTCTCCTCCCCTGTCCCCATCAAAACAACAGCAGAAGAAACTCGCTAGTGAAGAGGGGCGGGTGGGCTTTGGCTACCTTCAGCCCACAGTCTCCTCCAGGGCCCGGGCGCTGTCTCCCTACACGCACCGTAGGATGTGCCAGCTCTCAGATGAAACCAGTCAGAGACTCAGCCACCTCCAGCTCGGGCCTCATCTCTTTAAGAAGATCGCCAACAATCCACCACCTTTCTCAGTATGTACCTCTGTCTTAGGGTTGTCAGAAGTATGGAAAATCAGATACAGATTGATACTAAAACTAGGATTGACCAAATAATAGAACTGAACAAAAATAGAACAAAATTTGATCTTTCCTGAAGAGTTTTAAAGTTAGACACATCACAATATATTAAAATAACAACAAGCAAGATTATAAATGGTAATAATAAATAAAAAAATAACAAGGGACTGGTGTCAAATAAGACATAATTATATAAATGTATATGTAAAAGTAAAAATTAAATATTGAAAGACAGAAATTTAGTCCCGGTTATACAAATATATCTCATCTATATACAAGAGGTCATAAGGAGAAACAGTGCAAAGTTGAAATAATGATTGACATGACATTGGGTGAGTTGTACGGTTATAAAATCAGATTCTGATCGATATTAAAACTAGGAGTCTTAACTGTCATGTGACTAAGTAATGATACTGGACAAAAATAGGACAAAATTCGACTTTTCCTGAACAGTTGTATAATGATCAGGGCAACATAAATAAAGTACTATTGTTTTGTAATGAACATTTCAGTTTACAGTTTCAAATATATATGGTTATATGTTTGGGGGTTTTTTTGTTTTTTTTTACTGTCCTATCGAAATCAGTATCAAGAAGCCAAAAGATGATAACAGTGGTGAGTCTAAAATGGTCCATGATAACTAGATGAGGCATTTCTTCATATTTTATCTAAGACCGGTCAAATAAGGTTGCAGAGTTTCTGTACATTGGCCATTTTAGAGAAATTGCTTTCCTGAGCGAAATCAATATAATCAAGTAACTTAAAGGGCAGCTATTTTCTGATCTATGTTATAATGTTGTTTCTTTATCAAAAAAACATACTTGGACTTGTGTTTTGTTTCATTCACACATAATTAACACAAAAATATCCAGCCTATTTAGAATGAGTTTTAGATTTAGACTGAGTTCTTCTCTCAAACTGAAAACACTCTGTCCCACCTTATGATGCCATGTAGTAATACAGGAAGTGCTCTACTGTGTTTTTAAACTCCATTCATCTTCACTATATGAATGATTTCAGCCCTAGAATTACTGATCTCTACTGAACTAAAGGTAAAAGGAGCTGTTAACTTCAACACTTTATGAAGTCACAAGGTGCAGTAGACAGAGTATGTTTTTGATGAGGTAAAAACATTCTAACAAGGCTTAAAGCTCAGAAGAGTAAATTTTGTGTAATATAGGACTTTTGTAAGAATACTATAGATTGATATCAATGCCAAATCAAGTTGGTTCAGTTGAACCTTTTTCAAACGTTAATGCCATTGCCACCAAGAGTGATAATACTGTGCATGAGGTTTAAATATACTGACATGCTGTGAAGTAGCGTAGGCTTTTAACAAGAGAGAAAAATAAACAATCTAGAAACATGAAAGTAAGAAAACATTATTCTTATAACCTGGGCTGTTAATGGCTTTTGACATCTTGAAAATACTGAGTGTACACTGTATTATGGCTTATTATTCTCACCAAGGGGTTCTAGATCCGCCTTAATAGTGTGAGGCCTGTAGTTAGATTGCTACACTGTTATTTATTAACACTTTAATTATAGCTGTATCACTCCAACAGAGGATTTGCATATAAAAGGCAGTGGATTTTCTGATCTCAGAGCCTGGGGGAACATACGGACAAGCACAGCCTAGTTTTTCACTGGCCGCCCTCACCGCCTCCCCCTGGTTTTGTCTTTTATTTATATCAAATCCAATTCAGACCTATGAACATCAAACCCACTTGCCATGCATTATTAAAACTGATTAGGTTGTGCGTTGTTTGTTTATGGCACACCAAAAGAAGTTCACCAGTCTACAATGGGCATATTACTACAGAACAGCCTGTTTTCCCACTTTTCCTGAGGGACTATAATGTTGACAATTAACCCTGGTAATTGAGAGTCAAGCCGCAATTAACAAATAGATACGTAATGAAATAGCATGGCCTCATGGTGAATGCATTATCAATGAAAGATTGAAAGCCCCAACTCAGAATGTGTTCTGTTGGGAAGTACTAATAACAACAGGTTTAAGTAAAATTAGTATTATATAAATATAATTATATAAGCACATCATTTATTTTCACATTAATCTAATGTAGAACCATGTATCTTTTCTGGTGGAGGGCCTGACGCCTGCTTGTCTCAAAAGGCATGTTATTGCTTTGCCTAGAACACAGGTGTCAAACATGCGGCCCGGGGGCCAGATCCGGCCCTCCAAGACCTTTAATCTGGCCCTCGGCTAATTTTCTACTAAAATATTTTAATTCTATTTTTTATTAAAATATTGTTAATTTTCTGCAGTGCTGAGCATTGCAGCGTCTCTGTACGTGGCCCCTCCCACCAGAGCAGCACAAATGAAGACTTGTCTCTTTCCAAATGCTCTTAAAGGACGATTGTTTTGACTGTTGACCGTGACACGCTCATCAGAAAAATGTCAAAAATGAGAAAAGTGGAGCCGAGTGCAGGATTTAGCAAGAAAAATTTACTTATTCCTATTTATACAAGTTAATGTTAAACAAGTTCATATTAAAACATTGTGTTGAAATTGTATTTTTCTTAAAGTTTCAGGTTGTTCATAATATTATAATATTTTGTAAAAGAAAGAGTTCATCAATTAAAAAAGATTTCTGTAATAGATTTGTGTTTCTCTGCACAAATATTTGAACTTATTGTTATTTTTGGGGTTTATATGCCATGAGTTTTCTGATCCGCCCCCTTTGGGATCAAAGTTGGTTGGATGCGGCCCCCAGACCAAAATGAGTTTGACACCCCTGGCCTAGAATGTTCCTCTGTATGAGATTAAGCATATCTACTTTTCATTGAATTACACGTGTTCTTATTGTCTCAAAACAAGTAAACAGAAGAGGGCTCCTGCTTGTCGCCATGAAAACAGATTTAAGGCCATACTGTGGAACCTTCTAGGTTACTAACTACTAACTGTTGTGTGTGTTTGGCAGGTCCCTTTGTCCATGAACACCTCTCTGCTGGAGCCCTCTTCATCCTCTCCTCATGATGGACAACATCATGGCACCGTGCATCAGGGCTCCATCAGCTTTACAGAGGAGCACACAGGTAGGATTTGTGTGCTCCTTCAGCTTCATGCTTTTTAGAAACTGTAATATTCTTTGGCGTGTTTTCATAAATACAAAGTCAACTGTATTAAAATGCAATTAGGCCAATTTTTGCTTTTGCTTTGTTTGCCCTTGTAGATGTGTCTCTCCTGGGGAGTTACAGACCGCGTGCAGACAGAGTAAGTCATTTCACAGAGCTATTTTCGAGGTTTATCTGAATAAAAGTGTAATAGTGTAAGTACAGAGAGAGTAAAGTGCTGAAAACCTCCACAGCCCAGTGTCCTTGTCGCTTCAAAGCAAAGCATTTAGACATAATTAAAACCAGACTGTGACTGGTGGCACAGATGTTGGGATAATATAATCCAATATCACATTCAATAACAGCCACATTAATAAGTTAACTGGAGCCTGCTTTTGTAAAATTATGACCTTAATATTTTCAGTTCATAAACATCTGTAGTTAAGGACAGTTTTTAAAATAACATGAACTAAGAGCTGTTTTCTTCACTCTCTTTTCTTTGTTGCACTTTTCAGATGAAGTGGAGTCATGTGAGGACCCAGTCTTCTCCTGGGACCTCCTCCAGACACAAGGCTCACCCCAAAAGCCCAGCCGAGGCCCGTCTGAATGTGTCAGGGTCCCTAAGCACCCCAGCAGCTCCATGCAGTTCTCTAAAGGAGAGGTACAGGCTTTAAGCAACAGTGTGTAGTATTGTGTGTAAGATTCTACTCTTTCATAAAACCGTACACTTTAACTTCTATGAGCTTTTGGGAAATGAACAAAAGAGAAACCGATAAAGGCCTTTTGTATCAGGACCAGCGTTCTATAGGCGCTTTCCCATGCACATCTGATCCTTAATTTTGATCACAGCCGACAGCCAGGATGAATTCCCCTCCACCTTTTAAATTACACAGGCTGATGTCTTGTCATGTTTGTTCATTACTGAGAGCGGAGGCAGAGTGAAGGGAAAACAAAGAGTAAAATGGTATTGATTTGTGTTTGAGCTGGAGTCTGATGCATTTGACCCGATGCGCGCTTTAATACATTCAGAGAGACCTTGTCATCGATCATGGCAGCTGTGAGCTGAACACACCAATGGGAGCGATGTTCCGTTGTGTTTGTTTGTAGCTGCTCCCTTTCCTCTGCTCTGTCCATAAGTAAACATTAAAATCAATAGACAATCTTAAACCGCAAAGTAAATTGTAGGAAATGAATGATACTTTTCTCACAATTGAAAACGCGACAAGAGTTGCAGGGCAGGAGATTACGCGTGGCCTGTGTAGATTCCCTCGGACATGGAGAGGGGCACGTCTCCCCTCGCTCCTCTGATGTACAAAGAAAATGATAGATGCCAGTGGCTGCGTTTGGCCCCTAAGCCCCACAGTCCCAGTCTATTCATGTGCCTGGATGATTTGTCCTTGATGACTTTTAGAAGCAGGTAGTAGCTTTATCTGATTAGATGAAACCTCAGTTCACAGCGCTGGGCCCAGGCAGCACTCTGTTACACCCTCACAGTCCACAAATAAATGTGATCCAGACGCAATACTGAAACTTATTACACCTCACTTCTGTCTGTCCATCAGAGAAACTTATTTCCTAAAGGTCTGGGGCAAGCCAGCAAACATGCTCATCTAGTACTGTTGGACTGTGAAACTCCAGCTGTAATATTACTTTTGACACATTGCATAAAGTCCAACATAAAGAAAATGTTATTTATACAACCATGTAATCTAAAACGCTGTCGCCCAAAAGATGCATGCAGATTAAGTTGAAGCCTGCTTATGTTAGAGCACAGACTAGTGGACATAGTGAAGACCTGCAACTAACAAATAAGAATAAAAACAGTGTCTTTTTATTTTTGTCTGAATGATTTGTGTTAAATTGTTATAATCATTTTATTTTTTATCATTACATCTTGAAGTTACATCTTAGTTTTATATTTTTTCCTCAGATTTCAGGCCCTTGAGCCAAGTCCATCATACAGTGAGCAGATTCACAGACGGGTTCAGAGGATCCTTCAGACTCACAAAGCATCATCAGGTCACCTCTGACCTCTGACATGATGGAAACTGTACTCTATAATTATAGTGCCAAGCCTGTGTGGTATTCACTTAAAAAGTTACTATGCTGCTTTTAACATGAATGGTTTGTTCCAGTGCATTAAGAGCAGCACCTTCTCCCCCCGTCGGTGAAACCAAACAGAGACATCGTCAAATTTCTCCAAAGCCATGTGTGAAATTGGATGGAGAACAGAGCTTTGGCGTTGTGTGTGGGAAGAGGAGATGGTGGATGTAAGCTGCAGCTGTTAAGAGCTCATCTCTACAACACAAAAGACTAGGAGGAGGCCCAGAGCCACCGCTGAGAGCCAGCGGTTACAAAAGACTGAGGAGATTTACAGATGAGGAAGGAAGTAATCCCAAATGAAAGAGCAGAAGACACAGACATTTATCTTGAATTAAGGCTCATTATTTAATTTCACAATGTTTCACGGCAATGTCTTCATTATGTATTGGGCGATATTGTGACACCGTCTCAAACACTCATTTGGTATTTTGAATGATTTTGTAAAACAAATAAATTATTGTTTGATAAAAACTATATTTTAGTGGTCAAACTAATATTTTATATTGCTTATGTTGTTTTATAAAGTACTAATTGAATACACTTTTCTTCTGAAATAGAGTTCATGTCAGTCCTTTACATCCCATGAGCTTGTTCATTTATAGTGTATTACACATAATGTACAAAGCAATCTGATGTTTTCCAACAACCCACAGTTATTTAGGATCCACAAAACGCTTCTTTTCAAGTTACGCATCTCTAAGCCAAGTCCACAGATTTACTTTTTATGGAATTTGCTTTTCATTTTGTGCCTCCTGCCGGCTGCCCGTGCCGCCTTCTCCGCCATGATCACCTGGAACTTCTTTTTGTTTTTTCTGTTTTTAGAAGAAAAAAAAAGTTTAAGCAATAGCACTTAGTTTGGTTTTGTATAAATGTTAACTGTATTAAATTCTAAGGTAATCACGCAACAATGAAACATTTTATCTAAACATCTTAAAAAGTTGGCATCCATAAAAGGGAAGAAAATTAGATAAAAAGTACGTTCACCGCGTCAGAAATGTGGACTAATCTAGAACTACTGTAATCACAGAACTAAACCAGCACAGAAAAGGACCAAACCAATCTATGTCAGGACTGAACTGGGCTCAAACCAGGACAGTGAACTCACCCAAAACTCATGAATAGAAATGTTTGGGCTGACAAATAATGCTTCATTCACTGTATATTCTAAATTTAAAAGACCTGTGAAAATAGCCAACATAAAAAAAAAAAAATCTTGGACAGTATTATTCACTTACTGTCTGAATTCAGCATCTGCCAGCAGTTCCTCCACCATGGTCCTCTTTCTGTCCTTCTTGGAAATTCGGGAATGATAAAAGTCCACTGGGTTGTCCACAACAGTACCCATCTATAGCACAGATACCACAAAACCAGTAACACAATGAGACACTTTAATTACATGAATTCAGACATAGGGTTAAATTGCAAACCTGAAAGTATTTGGGGAAACCATCTCTATCGTTCTTTTTGTAGAATTGTTTTGGGTCCATTGAGCCCCTCATCCTCAGCAGCTGCAGGTCTCCCTTCAGCTCTTGTGTGATTTCCGGGGCCTTCATATTGAACCAGGCGTCTCCTGTGGTTTTCACCCTCTCAGCCTAAAACAATCAATAGTCAGATACATTTTTCAAACTACAAACTTTTTGGCAACAACAATGATTTGCCCACAAGCACGACTAAAGTTTGCAGTAATCTGTCTGTGGATTAAAGAAAGGAAAGATTCTGCTAAAGCTTACTCTGCGTTTGAGTTTAAGGGCTTGTTTGGATTCTTTGTAAGGAGGCACGGTGTCTTTCTTTTCAAAGTCAGGCCCAATCACGCTCTTCTTCATCACCTGTGGACCACAACAAACATGCATCAGTACCAACAGATAAAGGCCAAAGAGGTGGAGAGAAAACGTGGACAAAAGTGTAGCTGGCGTTATCGGATTAGCTCGCCCTTGCATAACTATAGCGTTTATTATTCAGGTTGCATGGTAGATCACCTTCAGCGGAAAAATCAATCACTTATTTACCTCATCTTGGATCTTCTTTTCCTTTGGTTTTTGTTGTGAGCTGGAGACAGGTTTTGATTTACTGCCATCAAAACTGATGTATAAACCCCCAAGCTCCTTCATCCTGATGCCTGGGTCAATACGGCTGGACAACGCTTTGCTGGAACAAACACAAATGAACATGGTAAGGAATCATGTTATCAGCAATATGTACATTTTAAAGATAGAGTTGTAAACATTTTAATAAAAATTCTCAATAAAACTCATATTCTGATCATCAACCAGGGACTTTGCCTAAAAGCTACTCAACTTCCCTTTTTCATGACATACCTTGACAGTCATATGGAGCACTGCTTTCTTATTACAAACGTTCCATTGTCCAAAGTCATGCACATTTATTTACAGAAGTAGAGTCAGTGTTTTCACAGGTTTATACTAAGACTATGGTGGCATAAGCAATCCATATTTGAATGATTTTATTTAATACAATAGTTTGAGGTATGTCACTTATTGCCTCTACTGAACAAAACAACACTGCTTACAGATTAAACATTGTTACTTCTACAGGTTTACAATACACTACACTAAGTATAATGTGTTTAACAATTTTTTTTTTTTTTGCTCAGCTAGTTTTTAGTTTTTTTATGTATATAATTTTATTTGCAAACTACATACATTACAAAAAATAGGAAACAACATACAAGATACAAGACAGACAGTATGAGCAAAGATTACACACAAATAGGAACATATAAGTGATGGGCTGGTAACAGTGTGGACATTGTGTGTGTATGTGCGTGTTGAAAATAAGTTAAGTATGTGCTGGAGCTTTGCCTCAGATCCCCACTCAGGTCGGAGCAGGCCAAGCCACGCCCACGCCCCCCATGGCGGGATGCGGGAGCCACCCCCTTCCCGATATATATGTACATGTGCATACATTCACACACACGCATCCATGCATGCACCTGTCTGCACAGGAACATACATGCATATAAGCACAGACACTCAGGTACACCTTAACACACAAACCCACACTCATCCACGGTTGACTCGTGATGCATTAAATAGTTGGGTGCGATGCATTAAAAGTATCAGGGAGGTAAGGAGCTTGGAGGTAGAACAGAGAGGGAAGCCAGAACAGAGGGGAGGCTCAGCTATTTTTTAGACTATGGGGCTAAAAATTCTCCCCTCTATTAACAAGAAGCACAGAGTAATAATACAGTAGAATTTTTAGGCCTAGGTTATACGGTAAATAATTAAATAATAATAAAAGAATTGCACTGTGGAATGATATTTAGGTGCTTGCTAGTGAGTTCCACCAGATACACTTTCATGAACTAGTTAAATTAAATATTTTTGCTTTAGAATGTGTTATAAACTGCCTCATACTCACACTTGTGGGCCCCTGCTGGAGAAGAGAACATCTGCTGCGTCATCGTAGTCATCATCTCCCTCTTCATCCACAAACTCATCCTCCTCTTCCTCATCCACCTCCTGTGCAGTCTGGTCCTCCTCCCCTAACCTCTCTTTGTAGTACTGCTCATCTGCTTCTTGCCCAGGCCTTGTGTCAATCATAAAAAGTCCATCAACTGCTTTAGTAACTTCAGTCTTCCTGGGATGGTATTTTTCATTATTTTCCAAACCCTCCTCTTCATCACCAGAACTCTCCCTAATTTCATCTGCAAAGTCATCGTCATCATCTTCATCCTCACTGCTGTCTAAAAGGGTGATGGCACTTGTACTTTGGACTACAGCGCCCTGAGGTGGCTGCTTTGAGAACTGCTCTTCTGGGGTTTGGTGCTGTTGACTGGACGTGCCTTGAATGGGCTCTGCTTGCTCTTCTTCTATTTGACGCACAGACTCTTCTCTGTTCACTGAACTTGACTCCACTGCATCCCCTTCTGGCATTTTCACATCTTTGTTGCCATCTTCTTGTTTGTCATTGCCTGAAATATCTCTATTTGTATCAGCCACTTCCATATCTTCATCCTCGACATCTGTAGTTTGAGAATCACATGCTGTAGTTATAGATGCTGACTGAACAGGCTTTGATGGCTCTTGTGTCTCATCTGTTTCCTGTATAATTTCCATCTTTGAAGCTTTATCAACTATACTTTCAGTAGGCAGCTCCTCCTGGTGGTCTTCTCTTGTTACTGCAGGCTTATCCTGGTCCCCTGTCATTTCTGCAGGTTTATCAGCTGCTGGGATTGGTTCAGTATGAGAATTAATGCTGCTTTCTTCTGCTGTAGATTTTTGTAGAGGAGTTTCATCTGCCTGATTTGCATCTTCTTCTTCTATCAATGTACACTCCGCATCTTTCTCTATTACTGTGCTTTCTAACCTGGAATCATTCATTGAATCCTCTTCATCCGGTGGGATAACAGTTTTTTCTAACACTACACTAAGTTTTTTAGGTGACTTTGCTAAAGCTGATTCTCGTTGATTGCTGCTGCCTGAACCAGTCCTGCTACTACTCGGAGTCTCTGCTCTACCAACATCTGTGAGGTCTGAGTCTGAATCTATCAATAAGGGTATGCTCTTCCTCCGTCCACGTGTTGCTCTGCTGTAGGTCGGTCCGGATTCAAAACCTTCCGAGTCACATGACATTGGCTCAGATGCAGATTCAGGTCTGGCTCGTGTTGCCCTTGTTCTTCGAATTGTTGGAGCAGGAGTTTGACCGCTTTCCAAATTCTTATCCAGATTAAGCTGAGTATCAGGTTTTCTTCTGGAGCGTGTAGACCTGCGTGTGGCCACATCCCCAGTAATGCTGTCAGCATCGGACATCTCAGACTCTTCCGTAGTCTGTCTATTCGCTGTTCTTGTACGTTTACTTCTCTGAGACACTACAGGGGTACATGGCTCTGGCTTTGTTTTATCACCTTTCACCTTACTGGGAGAATCCACAGCTTCTGGGATTGGCTTTTTCCTGGTGCTCCTCCGAACTTTTGCCGCAGACACAACAGAGGAGCAGGACTCAACTTCGGACGCATCTTCTTCTTTAGTCACGCCACGTAGTTGTCTTCTCACGCTTTTACGGGACACTGGTGCTTCGGTGTCGGACAAAGCGGAGCAACAGGAATCCATATCTGAAATCTCCCCCTCGTGCACAGAGCCCACTGGGGTACAGGGCTTGTCCGGGCTGTGCAGTCTTGATGCCCTGGTACATCTTTTCCTGGCAGAGTTTTGGGCAGTGGTGTTCTGTGCTAGTTTCTCGAGCTGAGCGCTTGCTTCTTCTACAGTTGTCTGAGTGGGGCTCTCAGGGAGGTTCGCAGTTCTTCTGGTTCTTCGGCCGGTGGATGGTGTGGCCTGGGGAAAAAAGTTATATTATTGCAAATGTCTGAATCAGATTTGGTCACACTCTGATATATTAAAAGTTATTTTCTTACACCGGCCATTTTAAAAGAAATATAAGTCGTTCTTTAGAATGACAAACCCATATATATTAAACGCAAATATTACAATAAATGCCGAAAACCAGATTATTATTAAACGTCATCTTTATCCTGAAGCCTATATTATGTTACGATTTTACTTTATATTGTAATAGAGAAGTATTACTTGTTATAAAAAATACGTTCAAAGTTTACAAACTGTATGGCGATTGCAGTACCACGTGAGACACTCACTGGCATCTCCATCTCATCCGCAGTTGGTGTGTAGGGTGTATTTGATTTATTTTTTAACTTGATGTTATCGCGCGACATTAAATAATATATAGAATGTATTTTTATCACACAAACCTGAGCAGCAGAGGTGGCATCAGAGTCAGATTTACTTGGGGAGCTCACGCGAACTCCTCTTCTTGTGACCACCATGTTGGACGATTCTCACACCCGCTCCACTTCCGCTTTAAGACCAGACTTTACTAATCGAAATGAAATGCACAACTCCCGAGCTTGTCGCTTTGCGTAGAGTGGCTCAAATGTCTGTGTTCTATTTGACTTGCTTTGTTATATTTATCATGATGTCTTATGTTAAATGCAAGACATTTCTTTGGTAAAATAGAGGATGCAAATGCCCTTCATCCGAACAGGTCAAATAGACGATGGCAGATCAAGAGTACGTTTTCTTTGGAATATTTGCAATTTATTATCGATTACACTCGTCCAACCCAAATATAATACAAACTGGAACCATGATGATTTAATCATAATATACAGATATGACAATACATTTACAGTACAGTAGAGGAGCTGCTTCATTTTATTCACTGGACCCTGTGCACAGGAGCAGCTTTAATTCACCATTCAGGTGACACCACCAGAAAAATTCCCCAGTGCAATTGTAACAATGCAAATCATGTGTTTCTGTACTACTGTTAATCTCATGAGCCTGGTGTAAACATTCAACATCAAAAAACATTTAGGGTGAAAATGCATGAATACATGTTAAGCATAGGATCTTAAACTGCATTACAGTATCACCACTCCATATGCTCATTTAGTGTGATTAGTGCTTTTTGCCAAGACTGGAATGCAAATGTTTCTAAATGAATCATACATAGAGAGAATCAAAGCGTTTGCACAAATAATTTACAGGTTTTGTCTCTTCTTTCTCAGATTTGGGAAATTGACAGGAATCAAAGAGGCACTTCATTACCAACTAAAATACAGTATATCAGAATACCCTTTATGTTTCACTAGAATGAGCCCATTGAAAATGTAATTCAAGTTAGTCTCATGTTTCTTTTCTATCTTAAGAAAGACAAAACAGAGATATAAAAATACATTAGAGATTCACCATTATGGGCAACATCTATTACTGAGTGCTTGTTGCTGTGGTTTGAAGTAATCATGAATAACATGGCTTTATCCGTACATCTTCATGGATGGGCTGTGCTAGGGGCTTGCCTTCTTCGCACTGACAAGGTAACCTTTGGACTTTATAATGCCTCTGCATTTGACAATAATGGAGTATCGTAGAACCCACTCCAGCCTCCAGTCGGCGACACTGAGCTCCTGTGTCCCCTCCCGTACAGCCTGTTGGAATGCTGCTGCTGACATGAGCTCTGGATAATGACAAGAACAAAAAGGTAGTAAAATGTTCACTTGCTGACAGCATATACCCATGTAGACCTATACTCTTATACACTTGTACACACCTTTGGAGTCATTGTGTGTGAGCAGCTGAATGTCAAACTCTTTTGCGAAGGCTGTGAGATCAGGGGGCATCACGCAGCAGGAAGCCAGGTTCACCTGGTTACTGCTGGGCTTTATCTACTCAAAGTCAAGAAGAAAATACATTTTGCTTTATTTCACAATGTCTTAAAGTTACTTTGCAAGACAACAGATTTAAAAGGTGGTATCTAGTAACATAATGCAAGAATGCACCTGGGACAAGACAAGCATTTCAACTTCAACTAGAAAAGCACACAGAGAGCGCAGACCTCCGCCAAGGACTACAGTCCCCCTCATATTAATTGTGTTTTCCATAAATATTAGTCTCATATCTTTCAATTTGGAATATGAAAGAGGATCCCATTGTCCATCCCTGAGTCAAATTTCATGGGGTTTGGTCAATAATTAATCGAGATATTGAGAAACAAAATTTTTTCCCCCATTTACCACAATGTTAACTAAAATTTCAAAGTGATCCAGAATCCAGGATTTCTTCTGGATCACCCCAAAATGAAATCAGTTCTTCCTTTTCACATTTCCAACAAATCCTGAAAATTTCATCAAAATCGGTCCATAACTTTTTGAGTTATGTTGCTAACAGACAAACAAACAAACAAACAGACAAATGCCGGTAAAAACATAACCTCCTTAGCGGAGGTAAATATGATCTTAAAAGCAAAGCAGTTTTGTCTTAACTTTTTTCTTACCTGAGCCCAGTTGTACAGCTGTTCCAGCAGATCTTTGTCCAAGTCAGAGGTGCCGATAGCTGCAATCTGATGGTTCTGCACCAAAGCCTCCAGCTCCTCCCAGACTGGCTGTAGGTGAGCCAGAGTCTGTGTGTCCCCCTCTGGGGGCCCAGGGGGCGCTATTATAACAGAATCAAGCTGGGACACTGCCAGTGTCTGGCAGGCTGCAGGGGACAGATAATTTGGCATGTTAAATGTAGAGGTCATCGTATCTAGAATAAAAATATTGATGAAAAGTTTAAAACTTACCCATCTTAACTGCTTCTTTGATTGAGGATTCATCAGACTCACATAGAAATAATTTAGCTGCAAGTATAGCATAAATATACTGACTGATTACAAATTAATGACACATTTATAACAACATTTAAAATGTAAAATGTTGTATTAGATAAGGAACACACACCCGAAACCTTCAGCTCCTCCCTCTCCTCTGGTGTTATAGCATCTGTTGCTTCAGGAATGGAGCAGTCCAGTGTATCTTGGAAGTCCTGCGTGAAAGAAAAGACCCGCAGTCAATCACTTGAGGCAAACTACTACATGGAAACATTATATGCATTTTCTAATCACTGCACAGTTTTGGTAAAATGTTCTAATAACACAACCTGTTGAACTCAGGGACACATTAGAGCAGTAGAGGTAAAACTAATCCCTGGACCAAAGGCTGACCCCAGCAGTGCTCACACAGGCCATTCTGGTGATAGGCTTTTGCAGTCAGCACAGCATGAACATTTAAACTGACAGCTCCTTTTCAGTTTGGCCAGCACCACCCTAATGTCCTCCAATCTGCTTTTTACTTTCCCAGCTTCTGAATGTAGACCTATACTTCTGAACTTTATAGGTTGATGTCAGCATGATGATGTTGCATTCAAATACAGTGTACACATTGAACAGGGTCCACAATATAAGAAGTGTCATGTACACGTGTTGTTTGTGCTTATATCCCACCTCTGCATTTAGCTTTGTCTGGGAAAACCAGTCACTCAGTGTTGCCTGAATGCAGTCTTGCAGCTGAAACAAACAAAATATCAGAACACAATACAAGAATTTTTGGTGAAATTTGTATTAGAATTGCATGAATATAAAATGTACACATAATGCAACTTTAAGCCAATATACAAACAAGTGTACAGTGTAAACATAATACTATTACATTAAAAACTAATTAATAACTAATAAATAAGGTTTTGTCACAAGTTCTTTAACAGGCTTATATTGTACTATTTTCTGATCCATGTTATGTTTCCTTAAAAACAACATACTCAGAGTTGTATTTTGTTTCATTCACATGTTTAACACTCAAACTTTGCATATTTAGGCTGTGTTTTTCTCTCAGACAGAAAACACTCAATTCCACCTTGTGTTGTCATGTGATAATAAAGGAAGAGCTCCACTGTGTTTTTAAACTCCATACACCTTCACTAGAATCATTTGGATGATTTGTGATCTAAAATTGTAGCTGTTAATCTGAAAACTACCACTTCATGACATCAGAAGGTGAAACAGAGCATTCTGATCTTTGGAGATGCAGACCGACTAATAATAAAGGGTTACTCAAACGTGTAAACGAAACAAAACAAATCCAGGGATGTTTTTGAGGAGCAAGATAGTATATTTTATCTAGAGTATAGGACCTTTATGTTGTTAAGTAACTGGAGTAAATCTTATCCATTAAAATATGAACGGACTCAAATAATTAAAATAAATCGCAGGTTAAATTACAAAACTACACTTCATTTATCATAATAAACTTATCCCGTAAGGAGTTTATGAGTTGAGCTAACTAGAGGCTAATGCTATCTCGTCTGACAAATATTGCACGCTTTAGGTTAGGACTTTTTCGCAGACACGTATTATTTTATCTTACCTCTTCACTGGGAGAGCCGGGACACTTCTTCTTCATCCGATTCCGGTTGACTATGTTCCCGGTGTGGAGTCTGAGCGTCTTGGCTTGGTTAAACATCTTGGCATTAGCGCTCATATTGCTGTTTTGTCCGTCCATGTGCTTCTTCTGTGGGCAGGTTTTAGGTCGGAGCGTGACTCAGCACTAAAGCGGCACCGCGCTCTGTATCCGAGTCTTTATACGCTCGGCCTGGTGAGTGAGGCGGGAATATTAGGATAATTGAAAAAGCAATATCAGGATGACTTGCATGAGCCGTGTGGACTGACCTGCTGGGCTGGTGTGTCTTTGGGCTGCTCACGAGGGAGAGCCCAGGACACGCCCACACAGCGGGGCAGCTGGAAAACACGAGCTGGGAGATTCCGCTACGGAGCGGCTCACTAGAAAACCCGAAGCGGGTTATGGAATGGACCGTAGAATGTAGATACCCAGTTCACCGCGAGAGGGGAGTGTGTCGTTTCATTTGTCGAGCTGATCGAGCTATGGCTACAAGATAAATTATCTTGCAGCAATGTCATAATGGTGTTCCATCATCATTACATCATTAACAATACTCAGAGTTACATTTCAATTGATTCATACATATTTGAGTAATCCTGTTTGTTTGTTTGTTTGTTTGGAGTTTTTTTTTTTTTTTTTTTTTTTTTACCTTATGAGGCTTGCTTACTTAGAATATAATAGTTTTCACCTGCCCCCTATCCCCCCACCCTCAACTCTGTATTTACTTGTGATCATGAAACTCAACAATGACCACCCACGCCTTGGTTCCAGAAGTAAATTTGTCAATCTTTTTTCCATGGACTTTCAAAATAAAGATAGGCCTAATACATTTATTTTAAAGTTACGAAAGCATTTTGCTGAATCTTGCCTTTTTAAATGTCCTTTTTTAATTTTATGATGACTTTTTATGTTTTGATTTGTTTGTATTGTGATTTTATTGTATTGCTTATTCTGTAAAGAACTTTGAATGTGCTATACAAATAGCCATGCATTGCCTTGCCTTGCCTTTTTAACCCTCTCAGGCTCAAATTAATTTTTAGTATCAGGAAAAATCTGATATTTGGGGAAAATTATAATATGGGGTAGTAATATACAATTCTGACTTTTTTATCCTTTGTAAACAAAAAAAGTATTTTGCACTTCTGCATTGCCCACATTTATCAGCATGGATGGGAAAAAAGGTTCCTGAGTAAAAAAAAAGCTCATATAATATGGATGTGGAGTAAGTAGGTACTTGGAATTTAGCTGTTGCAAATCTGCAACACCTGCCTGGAGAGGGTTAAAACAAAGGCGTTAAAGGTCACATACAATGCCTTTGAACTCTTAATATTTGATTTTTTTGAAAAGTCTTTGTGAAAAATTATTGGAAAATACTTGCTGCTTACATAACCAGAGCAGGTGGTCACTCTTGAGCTCCATTACAAAATCAGGTCACACATTTGATTTAAAAATGCCACATTGCCATTTTTCAACAATAAAAACACATAAATTATCACATATTTACATGCATTTGTGAAGAAGCAGAGTAGGCCCATGTACCCAAATGTTATGTGAGCACTTCCATATGACTTAAACACCTACTTAGCCCCTATAGAAAAAATGCCTGGAGCCTATTCCTTTTTACAATGAGTTTATGAACTGTAATAAAGTGTATGCATTATGGTGTATTAAATCTATTAGCCTGTCTTTGTGTGGCAACCAATAGACTATACAACTAAAATGTGTGAATAAATTCAGACATTTTGGCAGAACATCGTGAGCACAGTTTTGCTTATGTGCATTTGGAATATTTCCCATGCACTGTAACCCCTAACTCTGAACTGTCATGTTTCAAAATAGTGTGTGCTTCAGTCTGGATGTGTACTTGGTCAAGATACTTGGTCAAGATGTGAAAGAATGAGTAGAAGTAAGAATTCCTTGCTCCTCAAATCTTCTCTTCTGGGAAGTTCCACATTACCCTGACACACAGTTTTTCTCACCCTTTTGAGTGTCTCGCGGGGGATGACCTCCACTGTCATCTTTACCATCTAAGATTGTAAATCAAACTCTGCACAATATACCAGGGCTGACACAGGGCTTTTAGCGCCAAGTCTTTTCCCAAAATTAGGAACATTCACCCCTCAAACTGACAAAAACATCTAATATAAACAATGAACGGGTTAACTTCAGTTCATGTGTGATTTGTTATGCTTAGTCCTGTGGGGGTAGACTTTATGTAATCTGGCGGCTGGACTGTGGTTGTGTAAATGGTACAGTACAAAGTAATCACTGCACTGGTTATTTTATGAAGATGTGTAAACAGTTGTGCACTGGTAATTGAGCTTAATTTTGCATTTCACTGGCCTATGTTTGAATATACTTTGTTTTTTATGACAATTGACAGTTAAAGGTACACTATGTCACTTTTTGGTTGCGGGTCTGTCACCTACTTGTTTCTATGGATATGTTATTGCTCTGCCTGGAATGTTTAACAATATGACATTAAACATTAAACATTTATTGAACTACAGGTGACAACTACTTCAAAAATACCTATAAAAACAGGCATTCTGACTCTGAGCAGAGTAGCTTGATCTGACCTGTAACTTGATTTGGTCTTCATGGAGAAACTGTGAAACATCCCAGACAAAGCAATAACATCTCCATGGAGAAAAGCATTTGACGGATCCTCCACTGAAAAGTTGCACAACGCAGCTTTAAATTACACCATGAGTGTCAATAGATGCCATATCAACTTATACACAGTATTAAAAATTGCATATGCTGTTTGTAAATAATATCAATTAGAACTTGACTGAAAATTACTTTAAAAGATTGTGCAATAACTTCTCAATCATTATTTCAATTTCACACACTGCCAATTTCACACACTGCCTATAAGTGCAAGTACTTTCTATTGATTTATTAACATGATCCAGATGACACAAGCCATTATCCAATGAGAGAGGTGATTTGAAGAGAAATAGAAGTTGTAAGAACAGGATGAAGGTTTGTTGAGGGAGAATTTCAACTAAGATGAGACTGAACAAAAGTCACAGTGATCGAGTTTCACTAGGGGCCAACACTTGTAAAAACTGAAGTGCTGACAAGGAGACAGAGGAGGAGTGGTGAGGGGGTAGGCAGGGGTGGGCACATCTCGAATACACTATAAGAAAACAGACTTTCTGGGAGAGCAAGTCTTCTGGAGAGGATTTTTAGTGAAAGTTTGGATGTGAAGAGGTAAATTCTGCATGCTTTTGTTTTAAATTATTAGGATATTGTATGCATAAACTTTTGATGTACAGTTCTGTTCTGAGGATTTGTACCACTTTGTGACACAGAACATACTGTATTTGTTTTTCAGCATTGCCTTAAATTGCATGTGGGACAATTGAATCACTAAGGAAGGCAAGCCAAGAGTGCAGTCCAAAATATAACAAACAGTTTTATCAGGGGTCAAAGTGGTAACCTTTGAATTTCAAGGAGTGGAATTTTTCGGACAGCAGCCAAAACAGCGTGGGGGTGGGAGAAAGCTGTGACCAATTTAAGTGGCTGATCCTACCATTTTGTTACAGAGAAGCTGATTTCAACATGAAGATCCAAGTGGTCATTTTGCTCCTGCTCCTCACCTGCCTGAGTCTCAGCCTGGCCCAGGGTAAGAGTATGCAGCACTACATTAATTAAGATAATGCAGTAATTATGGGCTATTAAATACATTAATGTTTATGCTATTTAAATGGGTTGCATGAGTAGTGCAGTCTTTTTCATGTCTAATTTGGTCTTAATTAGTCAAAATACACAGATTAGTCATATCCACAACAGAATATTGATAACATTTCAAAAAATACTTTGTTGTATTACGTTGGACATAATGGGTAAATTATCCAAATCAATTAAGACTACTCTTACTTCATAATATTACTCAAGTAGTCCAAAAAAACTCAAGTAACAAAGTATTTAGGAGGAACTGTAAGAGGAACTTTCTGGACAATATCAAATTTATTATTTCAAATGAGCTGAACTGTAATTAAAAAACATGGGACAAAATAATGCATAAAATGTTGTATTTTCAAAAGAAGAACTCACAGTGAAATAAGTAATAAATAAACTTTTACTCAACTAAGAGAACTGAAAATATATAGGAGTAAAAGTATCACTTTATATATATATATATATATATATATATATATATATATATATATATATATATATATATATATATATATATATATATATATATATATATATATATATATATATATATATATATATATATATATATATATTACAAAGTCGGGTTAATGTAAATGTTTTTGGAATTCTGTATGCAGTTTTTTCAATTCATACAGGCTAGCAAACTAACTAAACTATAACAATAACATTATGATAGTTTTAAAATAATCTATGACAAACTGTGTATTGATTGGCAACAGGCACAATGTGGTAAATAGAACATGTAACAGTCCTATCCTGTAGAGTGGGTAGTGTAGTGAGTTGGTCTGTAGAAAAAAAGTTGAGACAAAATAAAATAAACATGTTGAAAACTGTACTTCTCTTAAAGTTAAACCAGATGAAATCTGTCATGTGCGATGAGTTCATTTTGTGGTCAGATCCAGAACATCGTAATTCTTATAAAGATCCCAAATGTCATGTGATTAAGCCTTTTAATCTCCTTAAAGCTCAGATTCACTCGCACACGCAGACAGAAGAGGGCATAACAAGAATCCAATTAGCAAATCCACCAAACAAACACAAGCATTGTACAACACGCGATTAGCGGCTAAGGCAATTCAGCACTCTCTTGTATTCAATTAAAGGTACTGTTATAGGCCTACTAACAGTTTAATAATATTATCCAATATAGATAACATCGACCAGCTGTAATCTGACAACAGTGATGGGAAGAATACTTTGAAAATGTATTTAGTTACAGAATACTCAATACCTGCGTTAAATTGTCTTTTATATTGTATTCCATTACATGGCACAATCAGACCTCTGAATACTTAGAATACCTTGACACTTGTGCAGTATATTTTAGAGAAACAATACTAATATAGTATAGTATAGTATAGTATAGTATAGAATAGTATAATATAATATAGTATAGTATTATATTGTATAATGTAGTATAGTATGGTATAGTAGAGTATATATATTTTATTGGCTTGTTTGTCATGCATCAACTTGACAAATTAGAGAAGGAAAAAATTGCATAGTCACACACTGCAAGAGTGACATTTTCTTTTTTTTTTTGAACCAATGACTAATATATATATATATATATATATATATATATATATATATATATATATATATAGTTACAAGCCAAAATGACATGGTAAAGTAGGCACCTATCTCCATCTATTCATATCAGTTTAGTAAAGTAACTGTGTTCTAAATACCTGACTGAAAAATAACTATACAGGTACTAAAAAATGTTATTCAGAATACATATTTTCTGTGTATGTATTCAGTTACTTCCCAACATTACCTGACAATAGCATTAAGTAGTAGTAAGTATGCTCTAATCTAATCTAAATACATTGAACAAAGTTGCTTCTTCTTGAGGTATTATATTGTAATGCTTAAGTCAACAGACACGTTTATCTACATAGTCTAAGTGATACAAGACTCTATTCTAAAATCACAGTATTCTTGGGTGGTCTGTTTTGCTTTTTAAGCCATAAACTCACTCATTAAAAGAAAACAAGAATTCACAATCCAATTAGCAAATCTGCAGAATGACCAGGCTTTGTGCAGGTTTGAGCTTGCCAGTAGACAAGATTGTAAAAATGCCTTTCTAAGAGTTAATATGTTGGACTTCATTCACACACTACAGCACCACTCTAAATAACTTTAGCTTTTGCTTTCTTAATTAATCCTCACAGATACAGAAGTTTCCATTTTGCTAAGTACCTGTCTAAACTGTTTGCATCTTTTAGGCTCTTACGGGAACTGCTGCTTGAGATATGTGCGTAAACTGAAGTCCAAAGTGCAGAGGAACATTCAGGATTACAGGATGCAGGAAACAGATGGTGATTGCAACATCAGAGCTGTATTGTGAGTTTAACACAGCCAATGTTCTTTTTCATTATTTTGGCAAACTTTTTTTCATTGTGTGATGTGATGATTATGTGCTGCAGGTTTTTGATGAAGAAAAGAGGCGGACAATCCAAACCTATCTGTGCCAACCCTGAAGATAAATGGGTTCAGAATGTGATGAAAGTTGTGGACAGGGCCAGAAATAGGCAGATCATAAACTAGGTAAAAGGTTGCAAAACAATATTGTAAAATGTTTATATGTTACCTTGGGGGTCATAAAGTTTGTCTCAATAGGTTGATGGAGGAGACCTGGAGGTGGGAGTGAGGAAGGCTCTGTCAGAGTTCATATATCACGCTTCTACACATGGACTAGATTATTGCCGTCCAGATTAGGAACTTCCTTTCCCTGACATAGAATGTAAATTGCTATGGTAACTTTTTATGTTATCTTCAATATCATCAATTATATATGAGCCATATCAGTGCTTCTGAAAAATGCAAAGATTGAGCCACAGTTTGGCAGCTTTTAAATGTGACATTATGGATGTGTGAGATTTGTATTTTCTTTCATTTCATTTTCTTTCTTTTTTTTTTTTTTTTTTTACATATTTTTATATTTTTGTATTCATGTGATTCCAACAAACCACAAATAAAGATGTATCATGTTGACAGAAATAATCAGTAAACACTCTTTATTGGTCGCCTTGGTTGTAGATCAAAGTTTAGAGAAGCGGTAATTCATCTTAGCAGTGGTTTATTTATTTAGTTCAAAAACCTCAGCTAAAAAATATAGATTAGCGTATCGCACTTAGGCTCGTTTCAGATTACTTTTGTGGAAAATATTTAAAACATTTTTCTAACAGAATACACATGGGTCTGATAATAATACTGTGGTCTTGTATAGGGATGTTATGGGAAAGCAACATTCCCAAACTGTGTCCCAGTAATTTTATCGTATTTATTTATTTATTTGACAAGGACGGTAAAACATTGGCACCATAAGAACATTTTGAGCCCCAATACATTTGAATGGGATCAAATGAACTGTGAGGTGAGTGTGTGAGTGTGAGTTGTCAGTTTGCGTGCACATAAATCTGCTTGGGACCTCACAGTTTAGAGTTGTGGGTCAGGTCCAGTTCTCATGAAGCATAAATGACATTTGATTGAAAACAGTTGTTTGGACAGTTACAGCAGTTGTTCAGTAATCTTTGAAGGAATCAAACATATCTATGAGGTGACCATAAAAAACGGACAGGAACAGAGGTGCAAACAGCTCTAGAAACCATAAACAAAGAGCACCAGTTATTCAGTTGCCTAAAATTACTCTCTTCTCTTTAGACAGAAAATATCTACTTTTCTTTTGCATATTTTTATTTTAAATTATCACTTTGACTCTGATGCCATCAGGTTTAAAATCTGTGGACAGTGTGAGGCTGTCATCCCACAGATATTACCTATAACTTCACCTTGTGATCTTCATGAAGATAGATACATTTAATGCCATACTGTGGAATATTATAGGCAAAGCAATAACATCAACATAGAGACAACTAGATGGCCCACCCTTCAACAGAAAATGTAAAGATTGTTCCTTTAAAAGGCACCTTAAATGTTTGTCAGTTCTCCGAGTAATTTTTGCAATTAAAGGTTTACGGTTCATTACATCTTCTTCCTCTGAGTCGTTACGCATTAAGCAGCAACAATAATGGACCATATGTACAGCATAAAGAGACTGCTCATGCACAGACAATGTAAATATAGGATTATGCTTGCTCAGGTTACTAACAACATCCAAGCAGACCTTTACTTGTATTTACCAATAAGCCCTTTTAGAAGTAAAGAATGAAAATCATATTTATCATAAGACAAAGAGGTTTGAATGAAGACTAAATGTTGCAACATTTTTTGTACATGTTTTATGATGCGAACTAATACAGTATGTCTCATCTCCACTTTTGTGCTCAATGTGCCAAGTGCAATTAAAAACACATTGAAACTTGCAGCTCCGTTAGTGCTGGCCCAAGCTGACGTCTCAGGGGCAAGGCCACAGCTAAAGAATGAATTGTTTATATAACATCTGGGAAAGGAGAGTGATCTCTGAAAATGTGCTCCTGCATGGACAAGGAAGAAAATTCAATTTTCATATCACATGGCTGTATCCTGAGATTTAGGACTAAAATGAGAACTACTTTGTGAATGTTTCTAATTAGTGATTCTTGTGGTAAGACATGCTTTCTTTTGGAGAAACTATACAAAAGAATACAAAAAAGAAAGAAAAGAAACTAGTGCTTAAATATACTAAAGCTTGACTGTATCATTTTATAATAACTTTAAGAGCCCTGAACAGTCAAAAAAATTAAATGTTACCATACTATACCTTGTATTATGCTGATCCAAAAGTAAAACTGAGTATAATTGAAACATCTGAGCATAATGTAAAATGATATATTAGAGTCTTTTAAGAATGTATTTTGTTACTTGTATGCACTTTTGCTCATCTAATTGCGTAAACTTTATTACATTACTGTGCAAGAAGCTTTATTGTGTAACATCATTGAACAGTACAGACGTCTTGGCCCTGATCCGAACATTGATAATCGGCTTGTGCCACACACTGAGAACATTCTTCATTTGGGTGTGTGCTGGTGAAAGTACCACCAGTTTTAAATCAGTACATTTGTAATTAGATTGGCCCTGTATTCTCACAAAACACCACTAGATGCTATCTATGTTACTTCTGTCTGATAGTGTACCAGATCTGGACAGACCAGAGAGCACAGGTGAGGGCTTCACATCTGCCATTTACTGGTAAAAAAAAATCAAAAATCAAAATCAAAACATTTACAGATGGTAGAAGACCTATTGTGCTTGAGCCTGCTATATAGTTATAATCTACAACACCCATAGGTCATTATGTTATCATTTTAATTTAATAATAATAATTTATCTAAAAAAAGAGTCCACTTCTGTGTTAGAAAACTGTAATGCTCAGTAGTAACTGACATTGCCATAAAAATTATGACAACAAAGGGCCGTGAAGCTGTGGCCCCTTTTATGGACAGCTTCACATCACAGCAGAGAGCAGATTATTATTATTTTTTTCCATTTATGCCAAAACAGTCACATGACACTGCAGAATCCTACGTGTATCACAGATTAAGAAAGTTAAATTGTAGAATGAAGTAAGTACAGAGCTGTGGATGTTTGTTGTTGGTGGTGAAAATGGCAGTTGATTTGCAATATAATAATAAATAATAATAAAGCTCAAACATGCACAGATCACTCCAAACACAACTTTGAGAGCATAATAGGTCTGCTTTAAATAAAGGTTAACACAAAAATGTTGACAGACGGTGTTTACAGGAACAGCTAAACATATCTGATGTAAGACTCATTAAGTTAGTTACTGTGTTCTCTCACTTTCACAAAGGCAAAAAATTACCATAATCCATCATTAGTTGATTTTCCTTGAAAACACTACAAAAGCTATATTATTTCATCTTTTGTAAATAAATGGAGCATGCAAAAGATATATCAAGATTAATGAACCATTTGTGTGAATCATTACACAATCCAGGAAAATCTTGCAAATGTTTTTATTTACAGCTTCAAATGCAGTAAAAATGAAATACAGGCCAAAAGTAAAACAAGCCAAGTCTGTGTGCAAAACAAATCTGTAAAATTATACATGCAAATAATTGGTAAATCCCACTTAAAGGCAGTTGACGCATTGTTTTAAAGCACCAAAAGCTTTAGAAAGTTCATAATCGGTTGAATATGGATAAACACATTTTGTTCTAGCAGCATGACTTAAGTGCACATCCCCATAAGGATTAGCCTTAAATTCATTGGGAGATTGATCCTTTAAGTACACGGGATGAAGATGCTTGTGCCATACACTGATGAATGAAGTGCGTCAGAGCCCATTGTGCTGAGGCTGTTTCTGCTGATGTCAAAGGTATTACAAAGAGGAGTCGCTTTAGGCTGAGTTTGGGACAGGCCGAAACCTGTTACATAACCCTCAATATTTAGAAGATTTTAGTGTTAAATTTGCACTATATAACATTTCTTCTGGAGGATATGCCTGCTTATTTTCATGCAGATGTTATTGCTTTGCTTTGAAGGTTATTAAGTCATGGCAACTGGACAAATGTTTATTTTGGTCGAAAGCTGCTTCAAGCTGCTTCTTCAGTTCTTCAGTTATTAAGTAACGTGTGATACTTATCTATCTCAATGGAAAAGGCCAAGTTGCAAGTCAAATCTCCCCTTGGGGATGAATAAAAAGTAAATCTGATTCTGAAGTGAAACCAAAATTTGCGCGAGAGTAAAAGTTAAGTCAAAAGTGAACCCAAATTTGTGGTACTTTCCTACATTGCTTCACACATTTCTGTATATACACTTATAAATATTCACCAACTTGAGTGGGACTTATTGGTTGCCATGGTTCAGAGAAGTTGCAGGAGGATATAGTGATCACTCAACATATTTACTGGTTGAGGAGGTGTGGGACTAGGCTCAAATGATATGGATTTAACTGTGTAGCATGCTAAAAAGAAGCATGTTTTATTTTTCACAGTGACAAATGGTAAAGTGCACTAGTTGATTTTTATAGAATAACACATACAGCTGATGGATTGTGCTTGTCTAAAGAAGTCATGGACCACTTCCTCTGCCTCCTGTACTCATTTGGGTGGAGTTTTGTGTACCCCACAGCCTCCACTGTCCTCCTCTTTTGTACCCGATGTAACAAGATCCTGTAAATACCAGTTAAGGGGCTCCTACTGTCCGAGCAGGGGTTATTCTGAAAGTGAACTGCCCCAATCCCCAAATCTGACAACAAGCGTTTGACTTCCTGCTCCTCTGCACACAGGGCAGAGTTAGCCTGACCAAAGTGAACAGGACAGAGGGGTAACATGGCAAATGGGGGTGGGCATTCAATTTCACATAGCCAAGAACCGTTAAGAACTTGCTCTATGGGGGTCCGGTCACTGGGCACTGGTTGAAGCATGCCTTTAATTATAGCCTGGCACTCAGCTGAGACATATTCTGGGATGCTGTACACCCCCTGGAGGATGCAGCGCTTCAGTCGATTCATATTGTCTCCGAAGAAGGGCACCGTGGCAGTTACCATGAAGTACAGGAGGATGCCCAAAGCCCAGATGTCTGAATATCTGCCAATGTAGCCCTTGTCTTTAAACAGTTCTGGAGCAGCATAGGGAGGAGAGCCACAGAAGCTGTTGAGAAGCTCGTGAGGGCCGCTCTCAACGCTGAATCCAAAGTCGCCCACTTTGACGCAGTGGCTGGTGGTATAGAAAACGTTCTCGGGCTTGATGTCTCTGTGCACGATGTTATTCTCATGCTGAAAAAATAAATAATATTTTTACAGGCCTATGTGACAGTTCATTTGTTACAACACACAAATAAATAATTTCAAGCAGACACTGAGTCACTGCTGGATCTTCACATTTTAGTAGTGTATGTTGCTTCTATGAAGATATGTAGAACTTGAGTAATTGTTTGTGTTTTAATTAAAATTGTAATCTTTTGTATGGTTGTAAAGTGCTATAAAATTTCACCTAAAAATGTCTCATTTTAAAAAGCATCAGAAAGTAGCTGGCTGTTTAACATGTCACATGTAGTGCCAGCTTGAAATGAAAATTTATCTCAGTGATTAAGATGAGTGAGTAAGGTACATTTAAAGGTACACTATGTAACTTTTTTGGTGAGGGGTTTGCCACCTGCTTGTCCCCATGGAAATGTTGCTTTGCATGAAATGTTCTTCAGTGTGGTATCAAACATAGCTATTCCATGGGGAAAAGGCGGTGACACAACCAAGCCAAGTTACAGGTCAGATTTGTGGAGATGCGACATCACACTAAGAATGCATGTTTTTCAAGGTACTTTGGAGTAGTAAAAACATTTGCAATTGAATAAATTGGAGATTCCAGTCAATGCCATAACATCTCCATAGAGACAAGCCAATTTCAGACTCTCCAAGTTACATCTTGTACCTTTGACTCACAATGTAATGGTTATGTAACTTGAGTAATTAAATATGTTACTGATGCTATAAAACTACGCTGCTCTCTGTTTTCAAATGTGTTCAAAAGCCTTCTACGATTGCAGTGATGAGTACCACACAGTTATAAAACTGAGAGAGCCTGTGCAGCCTGCAGGGATTAGGACCTCACTGCTGCTCACCATGTGCTTGACAGCGGACACCACTTGTGCAAAGATCATCTTGGATTCGAGGTCATTCAGTCGCCCCCTGCTGGTGACTTTGGAGAACAGGTCCCCGCCGCTGCCATACTCCATTACCAAATACAACTTCCTGCTGGTCTCTATCACTTCATAGAGACGCACTATGTTTGGGTGGCACAGTTTCTCCATACAGCTGATCTCAGAGGACATATAGGGCTGACTCTTCTTATCCAGACGCATCTTATCCATAATTTTGACTGCAACTCTCTCTGAACATTTGGGAGAAAAGAAGAAAAAAATGGTCAGTTCTTGGGAAAATTATATATGGCATAATATATGGAATAAAAAATTGTTTTGCACTTTGTCATTTAAATATCAACCATTTTGCACAGATACTGCTGATACCTTTAAATAAAAAACATAATATATAATGTATGAAATATCACTGCACATTATCAACCTAATATAAAGAAAAAAATGTGTATATATTATTGGTTATATTTTATTTTCATGCATCTTACACACATTGTTGCTACTTTTAAACAACAAATCAGTACATTTACATTACAAGCCCATGTTTAGCATCCTGACCTTTTGTGATGGCATGGATTCCCAGTCGAACATTAGAAAAGTTCCCCTGTCCGACCTCCCCTCGCAGCTCATAAAATCCAATGCGTCGCCCCAAAATGGTTTCGTTGGCAATCTTCTCATTATGAGCCAGGTCATACACCGCCCGCTCAAACGGCGACTGCCTCATTCTATCCACCTCTGTGAGCCGTGACACTGCCCCCACCACACCTGGCGGGGATGGTCCGGTACAACTATCCACCTTCACTGATTCCTCTTTGGGTTTCCTGGGGGTCTTCTGCTTGAGCCATAGTTGCCGTGGGATGGCTGGAAAAAGAGGTTAGTTCAGTAGTTAGCAGGCTACTGTACACTGTGTTATGTGCAGGGCTGAGGGGCAGAGGGGGGTTTAAACATAACGTAAAGGTCTGATGGATAAGTGGATTGACCTCATGTTAACTCCTTGCACTATATATGGCCTACTCACTCACTCTTTTAAGTCTGACGGTGGGTAAACTGGGTAATATCCTAAATACATAAACCCCTGACTGTCTATATATACACCAAGGATTATAAAAGGGTTAATGTTTAAAAACTTTACAACCTCATTACATGATGATACCATGTTGTGATTCTGTGAGCAGGAAAATAATAATAATACAGTATCAGCTTCAGCCTTTGGAAATGTTTTATCACAGTGTGTTTCGGGAAAACTATTATACATACATAATTAAAGGGGACAGTCCTGATAATTACTATATCATCTATCTACTATATCATTTATTATATAAAAGCTGGAACAATATTTTTGAGATCATTATTTATTGTGCACACATTTTCTTTGAACTACTAAGAAATGTTGGGTTATTTTTCATTATATGGTAAGATTTAAGAGGTTGAATTAATAAGTTTACCTCAGCCATATATGGTACTTCAGAATGTGTTATTGTGACAGGCCTATTTGAGTTATCCTGTAATGTCCTGAATTCGAGACTTGAATGATCTGAAAATTTCAGTTTTCACCTGCCCCCTATTCCCGCCCACTGCATTCAGACTCTGGGTCATACATGCAGGGTTACAAAATGTCACATAGACATTTTTCAACAATAAAAACATTTAAATAAAAATCTGCTGCTTGCGATGATGAAATGCCACTATAGAGAGGCAGGGCTTCTCAGTTTTGAACAGGAAGTGAATGAATCTGTCTCTATTACTAAGCAATTTTATTGCAATTTATGCAGTTTATGAATGAATGCAAAATAATTTTCCATGTATGTTTTAGGTAACAGAGAATACCTGAAAAACACAAGCACTAGTCCTGCCAATCCGGTTGGACAAAAACAGGAAATAGCAACCTTTCCTGTCATTCATCTCTTAAAATAAAGGTAAAAAATCATGAGAATAAGCATGTAATTTTCTGGAAACTGACAGGGGATCTTTTTATCAGGGGCAATATTTTGAACAACTACAGGTCAAATAACTCTATTTTCACATAGCAAATTGGAAATTTTTGATAAACAAAATGAAGGTTAAATGTTGCTCTTGGGACGATGAATGATTTGGCCAAAATAGTCTTGGCTTTAGCTCACTCCTCAAAGTGGTGTGGATTATCTTCTTTTAGAGACAGTATTAGTGGGTCACTAATGGATTTACACAGCATTTTTATAGCATCAGACAGTCTACACTTTCAAACTAGTTTTCAATAGATAAAGTATTCTGTAACTTCACTTTGCTATTTCTTTTTTTTTTAATGTGATGCTTTTTCTTAGGCTCCTTTAAGCTATCGGATTGTAAATTTTAGATATATTTTTACATCTGTATTTGATATTATAGGCCTATTTTTATTAATATAATAAAGTACTTCTCTTGGCGTGAGATTAAAAATATATAGAAGCATAAACAGAGACACTTACCTGGCAGATGTTGGTCCTTCATATCCGTCCGTCTGTGTGCAGGCCTGATGGTGACTGAGCATGTGAATCTAGTCTCAGAGCTCTCAATCCTATTAACACAAGCTGACGTCTCATTAGATAGATCAACAGTAAGATATGATGGAAATGCTGCACACACGCTTTTAAAAATAAGTCTTAGGACAGCATATGTTTTACAATTTAAACTATTCATTAACTAAATAGAAATCTCTCAATTTTGTGAATTCTTCCAACGCTAAAGGTGCATTGTGTAGCTTTTCTGGAGGGGGATCAGTCACCTGCTTGTCTCCATGGATGACAATTAACTTGGTCTGAGCCATCACTTGCATTTGTCCATGGAGATAGTGTTGTGAAGTAACTGAATATGGAGAATATGTGTTAAGATACTAATTATAAACTATATTCAAGTAGTCTACAGTTACTTTCCTACAGTCAAAGGAATACAAGCCTACAATTTAAGCTTCAAACTGGGCAAAATGGAATATGAAAAAAAAAAAAACCTCACACACAAAACTCTTGTTTTTTTCTGCAGTCAGTGATTGGAAATGCATAACAAACATTAAATTGTTTGTGCTATGTTGCGTTTTTACACTACAATTCAACTGCAACTAGATGTAAAAGTATTTTAAGTACTTTTAAAAATACAGTACGCTGATTGTCCCATGTATTAGAATACATGACAAAATACATCTACCCATCACTGGAGATAGATGCATCAATGCCATTGTGTGGAATATTCTAGGCTAAGCAATACAATTTCCATGAAGGCAAGAAGGCTATTGGACGCTTTCCCTGAAAAGCTACATATTGCACTTTTAATATTTTTACTATAGGTAGAATAGACTTTCTGAATGAAAATTTGACTGTCAATTACCATATAAAACCAAATATTATATCATGACAACCCAGAGTTGTGATTTAAAGGTCCTATATTACACAAAATGGATTCTTGTGAGCTTTGTCGTGTTACAATGTTGTTCACCTCATCAAAAACATACCTGGAGTTTTGTTTCATTCACACGTTTGAGTAATCCTGGTTTATTAGTCTGTCTACATCTCCAAACCCCAAAATGCTCTGTTTGACTTTGTGATGTCATGTAGTGGTAGTTTTCAAGAGAGCAGTTACCTTTTACTTTTAGTTCAGTAGAGATGCAATTCCAGGGAGAAAATAATCCAAATTATTCTAGTGTAGGTGTATGGAATTTAAAAAGACAGTGGAGCGCTTCCTCTATTACCACACTCATACTCAAGAGAAGAACTCGCCTAAATATATGCAGGGCTTGTGGGTTAAACTCACACACAACAAAACAAAATAAAACAAAACAAAACGGTATATTTTTGAGAAGAAAAAAAACAATCAGAAAATAGCGTAATATGAGCGCTATAACCCAACTCTTTGATGCACAACCATAGAACAGGCAAAATCAAGGTTATAATGCAACATACTGTCAATGGATTCAACTCAGTTAGATAAAACTTGAGGCGCACATTCCAGTCTCCAGTCTTAGAGCTTTTGAGGGTGAGATGAGTTCATATACGGACAATGATGCTGCTGCCTGTATAAAGATCCATGCCTGGGTCTAGTCTGCTGACCAGTAAGTCTCGCAATAAGTGGAAGGCTGAGTGCACGTGTCCAATCACCTTTCACAACAAACTTGGCGGGAGTGAAGGGGGCGGGGTTTTACAGAGGCCACCCAATCAACGTGTCCATTTCACAAAACCCGGAAGCACATGCTGGCGCGTAGTAGTGTTGGTGTTGCTAATTCTGACATGTACATAAATAAACACTTAATTTCGTTTATTATTAAAGTTGCAATTTACTGAAAAGACCTTCTGAATAATGGCAACTACGTTGGCATCGCCAGTGCCCTCCGCGGAACATGAAGCAGAGCGGTGCGGGACTGAGGAGGAGATCCGCGGGGCCGAGGCGGAGGGAGAGGGCAGCCCGCCACAGACAGGACCAGGGCCCGTGTCCGCCTGCAGCAATAACCGCCTGTCTAAACTCCCTCTGGCTCGTATCAAAGCTCTGATGAAGACAGATCCAGACGTTTCTCTGGCCAGCCAGGAGTCCGTGTTCATCATCGCAAAAGCCACGGTAATAATGACAATGCAATGCATGTGATGGCGTAGCAAAATATTAGATTGGTGTGGGGAAAATGCTCCTGTGGGCTTAAATATTAAAGCAAGCATTATCTGAGGAGGACTAGTGCCAGAAACATGTTTACAACAATAACATCCCACTTCCTCTACTCCACCAGTAGGAGTCTCCACCTAGCCCTGTGAACTCAACTAAACTTATTAAAACCAGAGTGTTTATAAGATGTAGTTATGAAATATATCTCAGGTCAGGTTTCAACATGAATACTACTGACAGCATATCTGTAATCATGTTTTGTTTTGTTTTTTTATCCAGGAGTTGTTTGTTGAGATGATTGCCAAAGATGCCATGGTGTACGCCCAACAAGGAAAGCGTAAAACTTTACAGAGAAAAGACTTGGGTAAGTTTTACTAACATGCACATATTTTGCTCTCTAATGTGTTTCAATTCACTGGCCCAGAAGTGTATTGCTGTCTTTTCCATATGTCTCTCTTTTCTTTTTAGACAATGCAATAGAGGCCATAGATGAGTTTGCATTTCTTGAAGGTAAATTCTGCTTTATTCTCACTAATCATTTAGTCTTACTATAGGATTCTTTGATTCATTCACTTCCTGTACAAATGATTTTGAAATATAATGGGATGTTTCAGCTAATATGACCACAATCAGTATTTATTGTTTTTTGCTGGCATAGTAACAGGTAACCTTGGTTTCTTGTAAATGTATTTCTTGCAATGTTTTGCAGGCACGTTAGACTAAACACCATGAAAAGACAAGGCCAGAAGTCACCAGATATTTTTTTCTTGAGACACAAACATGCAATGTCCTTTTCAAATATTGTCTCAGTCCGACTACACCAAGTTTCTTTTAAAGTAATGGCAAATTTGTAAATGTTTGTAAATATTTGTTTAATACTGAATTACTGTATACTTGAATAAAAAAAGAGGTTTTTATTTTCTTGCTGGTTTCATGGTTAAAACTATAACGATTATGCTAACACCGCTGTCCAAGGTCCTGATTCTGTACCTCCAGGGGGCAGGAGCTGTCCAGGGTATTCAGCAGAGGCACATATATAGAACCTTAATTAACACTGAACCATATGTGACAATTTAAAGTTAGTGTATGTTCACCACACTCCTCTGATAGATTCCCCAGTTACTCCTTTACACTTTCAAGTAGATGTGTCTGGATCAGCTGCTGTAACAATGTGTTACAGCAATTAATGACACAAGCTCATGTCTTCAAGGCAACATAAAGGCTGCACTGTAATATACAAATGTTCTACTGAGCTTGTTAAACATCCTGTAACACCTATGAAAAAAAAATCTTTCTGAGTACTACAAGATCTAAACCAGGTCTATAACAAGGCTATTCCAAGCCTAAATTAGATAAAACTGTCTAAATTAAGACTACAGTGTTTCTACAGTAGTTTTGACCAAGGACTTTCCCCAAAAGAGGAGAAAATGTGAAAAAAATTACTCTAAATTAAATATTAGAACTTTAATGGACCTTGCACACCACCAAAAAGGCATTCTGCTGTGCACCATCCTCAACTATGACCCTCCATAACAAAATTTTCAAATGGTTCTCTTCTAGATCAAACAAGGCAATATTTTTCATATATTAGCCTGCAAATAAAACAGGTATACAAAATATGATACATGAGAGATTAAACAGGTTGCTCTCAGACATGTGTACTGTTCTGCCTGGATTAGTATTTAGTTTCTCATGTCACGCACATTCAGGACCCTTGAGCTTTTACTGCGTGGATTCATAAATAAATGTTTGAGTGAGTTTGGTCTGATTTTCTGGGTGTAGTGTTTCAACGGCTAATGAAACGAAGCGGCGAGAAGCACAGATGTTTGGGTCCAGAACAGCGTCAGTCAACTCCCTGCAGAGGAATGCCCCATTGGCACGAGGAACAAGCAGTCCTCAAAACTAATAAAATCTAATAACGTGCCAGACAAGCGGGCATGTTTTATTTCCAGAGTCAATGAAGAAATGCCATTAGAAAATCCCATGCAGAGGAATCAGGAGTTCTCCCAGGACCCATTGGCTAGAGTTATAAGCAGTAAATCTGGGAGTGGTTGGCTTTGCTCTTATTTTCATTCCTAATTGACTGCTAAGACAATCTATTACTATTAAGTTTGGAAGAGTTACAAGCAACGTAACTTTCTGGTAGAGGGCACACCACCTGCTCATGTCTACAGAGATGGAATTGCTTGGTATGTAAACCTGATAACAAATTGTTAAGCTTGATATATTGTTACAGAGATATACTGCGATAAATGATAATACTGAAACTACTTTGTGCCACTGATACAATAGCAATAATGCAAGATAATTCTGGAAAACTACTTAAAAAAAACAAAACTGAATCATTATGTGGCATGAGCCACACCACATAAATAATTACTCAAAGAAATCACTTACTCAGCATTTTACAGCTTAAATCTTTTGATTACCACAAAAGTGTCCAAAATATCATCACTTTTGCAAAGAAATTGTATACACAATAAACATTGCGCTATATATTATATATATATATATATATATATATATATATATATATATATATATATATATATATATATATATATATATATATTATATATATATATATTTTTTTTTTTTTTTTTTTTCAGCTTTTATATAATGGACGATAAGCTGATATAGTAATTACTGTGACAGGCCTGTTAGTATGTACCACGGTATGGCATTAAACCTATCTATCTTGCATTTATTAAAATACAGTTGCTTCTATTTCCTTCACAAACAGGCACACTTAGTGATGTCACCTGCCCACAGATCTGACCTTTAACTGGTCATTGCCCAGGTGGCCACATGCATGTCTCTACAGAGATAGATAAGTTTAATGCAATACTGTGGAACATTCCAGGCAAAGCAATTACATCTCCATAAAGACAAGGAGGTAGTAGACCAGAAACTTTACATAGTGCACCTTTAAAATGCAGATAAGTTCTTTTTAGCTTCATACTGCAAAAGCATTATTTATGTTATACTTGTAAAAACATTCTATTGCGATAGTTGGTTTTATTAGATCTGACAAGAAACTGCTCTCATTGAAAAGACAGATATCCAGGGGCACATGTCTCTACCCCGGTCACTAAATTTCACTTAAGTTCCAGAAATCTGTAACTGGTGTTTCTGATCAAAGATTTGTTAATGAGAGTGTACACCTTGACACTAAGGATTTAATCACACAGAGATATTCAGAAAATGCATCTGACTGGAGCGGACGGTAGTCATGGGGAAGGTATGTTTTTGCAGCTGAGATTCCAACCTGATTCTTGGGTCAAATTCTTGAACAGTAACTCCACCCCCGACACACAGACACACATGTTGTGTTTCCATGTGTCTCCAGGGCATTACAGTGTTACGAGTTTATATTGTGATAAAATATATGGTCATTTGAAATGTCTTTTGCTTTATTGTACGTGTGTTATGCTTCTAATTATTAGGACAGTATAAGTTAAGCACTGCATTTTGGTTTGATTTCAAATATACATATATAAATAAATAAATATATATGTGGATATTACACTGTCTTTTAGAGTAACAATTATGTGTCTTATGTGGAGTCTCTGCTCTTCTTGCTGAAAAAAAAAATCTCTAAACATGTTTTTATAATGAATGAACATGAAGAAGAAACAATTAGTTCAATCTCATCAAGAACCTAAAAAAAAAAAAAAACTAAGCCTGAGAGAATACAAATGTGAAATGACTAAATTTGCAATGAGGGAATGCATAATTAAAATAGGAGAAGTCCATCAGATGCTTGTGAATCAGCAAGCTAAATTTGGCCAATTGTTTGTTCTGTGATTTTGGGAATGTATGTATAGGAATGTTGCCTCAGACTGGGTTTGATTTCCCATGCTGATGTTGCAGTAGATGATGCAGTAAATGAGAAGCAGGATTGTGAAATGCACAAAGCTTGGTATTTCAAGTGAAAACTGAAAAAAGCTGAAAATATGTGAGAAGTGAGATGTGTGAGAAGAATTGAAGAAGATAATGAGGGAGGGAGTTAAGTTGAGATCCAGTGAAATGGATCAACAAAGGGAGGGGAGGGTGCGACGGTGAGACGGAGCAGAGTGAGATGGGCAGGGAGGTATAAAGAGGCGGCCATAGAGGGAGAGGTGACACACAGCTCTGTCCTCGGTGCCAGACTAAACCATGCTCACCATGCTGCAGATGTGGACGCTCCTCACGCTGGCACTCTTCCTCCTCACATCTGTTCAAGGTACGACTCTTCTCCTCTTTATGTGCGCACTCTCTGCAGGTGAGCTGTGCAGCCCTGCAAAGACAGACAAGCTAGCAGAAGGGAGACAGGCATGGATGTAAACACAGAGATGGTGCCTCACTCTGCTTCTAACACCTGATATATACACATGATTAGCATATAAAACAGACAGCACAAAGCAGCTCTGTCTTTCTAGTGCATGTATTGTTCTGCCTGCTCGCACCACACTTTAAAGTGTTTATACAAACGCTGTGATAACATGCCATGGCACACCCACTCCTCACTCTTCCTCCTCTCACTTTCTCTGGCATGGCACTGAGCATTGGGAGACACTGGGATACTCGTGTAATTCTTCAGAAATTCTTTCATGTGTCTTTGTGTAATATGTGTGTATTTAAAAGGGAATGCATTTTTGGAGTGGAGCTCACATTCCAGTGAGTTCATATGCTTTGTGAAAATAGGATTAACTTTATATTCCATTAGATTTAATTTACAGTTAGTATTACTTCAGAGTTCACATTTGCACTAGCTTGGCCTTCATTATCCAGTGACTGCTTAAATAGGTTGGTCATGTCAGGTGCTTCCATAGGCAATATATATTCTTCAATCCCTTTCCAGTTTGAGAGCTTTTCATAAACATTGTGCATGGTGACAGTTCATGGTTGAATTCAGAAAGATTTACAAGCCACTGAACTCTTTATTCAAGACCCAAGCCTAAATAAATGTTGGTGCATCAAGTGTAAAACTTCCCAAATCATTGAAAGATCATTGGCTTTGGCAAGCCCAAGACTGAATAAAGTGTGTGACTATAAAGGCAACGTGAACACATTTGTTTTTCAGGTAAAGGAGTCCAGATGCAGAGGGATGTGCAGTGCTGCATGTTGTACTCCCAGGGTAAGGTGCGGACCAAAGATGTGCTGCGGTTCGAGGTGCAGACAGAGGGGCCAGACTGCAACATACAAGCCATCATGCAAGTATTCCAAGTATCCACTCCTGGAGCTTCAGAGCTGTACGGCCATATGCAGGCATGGAAACTATGCCTCTCTCGTTACATGAGGCGGAGGGCAGAGCCACGGCCGACAGGCATTGTCATCTTTCCAGGTCATGTTGTTACGGCAGGGCTCCAAACTGTAATTTGCCAGGGAAGTAAGAAAGCAAATATGTGGGAATAACAAGTCATCTGAAAGTACCTTATGAGCCAGCTGAGCCCCGCCATGCACTGCCCTGTCAGGCTGAACAGCAGGGTTTAGTTAAGCAAACCATTGTGCACTCACATACCTATTGTTTTCAGCAGCCCAGGGAAATCTGATGTAGCTGGGGAATGCAGGCGTTTTATTTGGCCAAGTTAACGACATCAAATAGTTGTGGATGTAGGGATTCTTTCTATTTGGACTCATTTTTCATTTGTTTGTTTGGGGTTTGAGTGTGTGAAATATGATTTTCTCTTTTGGTGTGTAATTCCCACCATCTATTTGTTTTGCTTGTAGTCTCTACACAAAGAAGGCAGTTAAATGTGCTGATCCCAGAGACCGTAAAGTGAAGAGGCTGCTCCGGAAACTGATGCTGAGACAGAGGACCAAGGCCCATCGAACCATGTGGCTGCTCCCTCGTGACAACCTGCCTGTTATGACAGAGGTACACTACAATGCACTTACATAAGAAAGGGTGTAATTAGATCCAAAATTGCCAAAAATGATTGATTTTGCAGTAGTTTTGCAAGATTATTTTACTTTCCATGTCTGGGTTTAGTAACTCATTCAGAATGAGAAGATCTTTAAGTTAAAGCACAGATACAGCAACTTTACATTATCGAACTCCAGCATCACCCGATAAGAGCTGTGATGCAGGAATAAAGGCTTCACAGATGGTTATGATTTGACAGTCTTTTGTATTATTTTATATTTGTTCATGGCCATTGCCTTGCTCAAATAGTGTCACTGTACTGTAGGAGAATAACTGGGCTGGTCTCAATGTGGAGTGAAGGAACAAAGAAAAGTGGACCTATATAGTCATAAGTAAGTTCACATCCCACACTATTAAACATATCACACACACGCATTCTGTTATATTCCTCTCACAATCCTTTCTTCCCAGGCCAAGTAAACTGTCAGCGGCTCGTCATCCTTACCCAGCGGGCTTTGGCTGACCCTCCAGTTGTATTGTGTCAATCTACTCTCTCCATCTTCCTGGGATCAGACCTGGGCAGCAATAGCATATTTAAAAACGATATACATATTTGTACATGGACTGCGCTTTCTATCCAAATCATGTGGCTGTACCTCCACATTAGAGTGATGTAAGTTTGACATATGGCGTATACTGTTATTTGCCAGTTGTTCTGGGAGTGACTGTTATAGCTGATGTATACTACTCTATGATTCATTGTGATTGACAATATATTTTATGTCAGTAATGTGTAAAGACACCGTACACAGTGTTTTGGAGATATTCTGTCTCTGTAATGATTTGCACCTATTTTTGTACAATCTTTCTTCTTTAGTTAAGGCTGATACATGACTGTTCAGTGGGTGATAATGGACAATAGTCTTCACCTGCTTCTCTGAGTTTCTTGGACTGTTTGTAAAACATACATCTGCAAAGCATTGTAATCATAAAGCCCTCATCTCAGGCTTCTACTGCAGATTTCAACATTACAATAGTCAGAGAATAAACTATGCCAAAGTTTAAATAATCTGATTCACAAAACGACCTGGCTTTTCAAACCAAGAGGGCTTAAATGTGTGTCTGACACACTGTTGTTGTACTGGGAAAGACTGCACTGTCTGTTACACCTGTATCTGAAGTGAACACTTTTATAAATGAATCTAAACAAATGCTTCCTCGACCCATTCTGTCCATTTAGCAGTGATGTTTCAAACAAATGGTCTGTATATGTAAAGTAATCATGTTTGGTGAAACATATTGTCAACAATATTCTCCACTAGGGGTAGCCACAAACACAAGAATGTAATTTAAATTCCTGAGACATTTATTTGTCCAATTTCAAATCTTCCATCTAAAAATTAAACACACTCAAATAAAACACATTAAATTCAATGGTTGATTACTCTCAGAGCAGTTACTAAGCTGTCTCTAACAGTCAACACCAAAAAGATTACAATAATTGCACATTTAGAGTCTCCATACATAATTTTTCACATTTTACAAAAAACAAAACAAAAACAGAACAAAAACAAACATTCACAGCAGCAGTGGGCTAAACAAAAATCTGTTGATTAATAAAAAAAGTCTTTACTAAAATAAATATACTGCCCATAGCACAATCATGCTCCCATTAAAAACAAAGCAAAAGCCCAAACTATAATGAAAAACAAAATAAGGAAGTATTTAACCAATATTTAACTGAATGAATAAACCAGCATTGAATGAAAGGCCTTTCATTAACAGTACATTCAAATAGTACAGTGCAGGCAAATATCAATAACAAACCATTACATTTTAAATACTGGACCCAATATTATATTTACACTGATATGTTCAACAATGTACTCACTGTAGTGCTCTACTGGGCTACAGTACGATAGAGGTAGTCAACACTGGCTGAACTCTGGTTGCAAACTACAAACATCAGCTGTTTTTAAATAGGCTTTGTAGATACATTCAAACAAGTACTGTTATGGCAGAAAATTACTTGAACCGTATCATTGCCTACTATAGAAAAATAACCAAAATGTTTCTGTTACTTTAGCAACACAAAAAGCTTCTAATCTAATATTTAAAAACACAAATATGATAAGGATATGATAAGGCAGCCACCTGCGTGTCCTTTGACATGCGTGTATCTGATCATACATATGTATAAGAAAACTAACTAGAGTGAGGACCAGTTTTGAAAAAAGTTGTGAAAAGCTTAAAAAAGTAATTATAGGCATATAAATACAGATACTATTGATTTACTTTGACAACTACACAGATAATACTAACCTGAATGTGTTTAATGGACAGCAATATTTATAATTCTTACTATGGCAGTGACGTAGCTGGTTTTAATCTTAAGTGTTTGGTGCAGTCCTTACATGGGGGTCTCACTGTTGTGGTGGTTTACTGTGTCGCTGTCCTGGCAGATGAGCTGGTAGGGCTTCTCATTCACTTCAATCACACAGTTGCGCCCATCAAGATCCTGATTCTGCAGCTCGTCTCGGGACAGGTGCTCCACGATACCAGCCCCCAGAGAGTCCCCCAGCACATTGGTGGTGGTACGCAGTCGGTCCCTGTCAGTGACAACAGAGAAGAATGAGCAGCCCAAATGACAGTGTAATAATCAGATTTAAAAGCTGGTCCTAACAGAAGCATTCTGCTGATGTGGCCATGCATTATGCATTAGTAACCTTTGTAGAGGTGGGACCTGCGCTCTCTCAAGCTTCACACTGACATTTAGCTTTAACCAATCCCCTTCTAGCTGACATTTAGTGGGAACTCACAGGAACCAATCCACAGCGATGATCAGTGTTATGTCCTCCGTGGGCAGTCCCACCGATGTCAATACGATCACCATGGTAACCAGGCCGGCCTGGGGGATGCCTGCTGCTCCGATGCTGGCAGCAGTCGCTGTGATACTGAGTGGGCGGAGGCAGCGATGAAGTGGAGGCATTTAATAAACAGTGTTCTACTATATATGTGTATTACACATTACAGTCAACAGATTATGTATTTATCGCATGCCTTTTATATTTACATTACCTGATGGTGAGGATCTGTCCAAAGTTTAGGTCCATGTCATTGACTTGGGCTATGAAAATGGCAGCCACCGCTTCATACAGAGCAGTCCCATCCATGTTTATGGTGGCGCCAACAGGAAGTACAAACCGTGTCACTCGCTTGTCCACATGGTTGTTCTCCTCCAGACACCGGAAAGTGATGGGCAAAGTGGCAGAACTGTACAGACACAAAAATACTTCATAATACTTAAATGACTTTGCACAACACGGTGTTTCTTGTATTGTAGGACTCACCTGGAGGAGGTCCCGAGCGCGGTTATGAGAGCTTGAAGCAGGCCCCCAATAAAGCCATAGGGGTTTCTCCGTGTCACCACAAAAAAGAGCACAGGCAGAACAAACAGCCCATGGATGAGCAGACCAATAATGACAGACACAGTGTACATGCCCAGCTGCCCGCCCACCTCAGCCAGATTCTTCATCTCCACAATTTTTCCAGCAATCAGAAACATGATACCCACTGGGGCGTACCTGCAGTGGGGTCAAATGAAAGTTAACAGAATGCATTTAAAATCTTATCTCATCTGTCTTTTAGCTGGCAGAAGGAGGTTCAAAGGTACTATGTAAAAAGGGTTTTCAGAAACAGTAAACTGGCTTGTGACCCCATGCAGCTGGAGCAGAAAGTAGAAAGAACTTACTTTCTAAGTATTGTTATGTATATATGTAATATGTGTTTTTCCATTTTTTTAATTTCCTATTTTCCCACATTATGCTTTATAAAATTATCGTGCACGCATACGCTTTAATAATTCACATTTTATACCATGTTTAAAGCAATACCATACAATGAAAATACATAATTAACACAATAAGCATAATACTAGTATGCTGTACATGCTTTACTGACCAGATGATAATAGCCACCAGCCTCATGATCGCTTCATTTAGACAATCGAAGAAGTCTCGCAGTGCTTGACCCTGCTGCTTCATGTTTCCTATGACCAGACCAAAACACATGGAGAAGACCACCAGTCCCAGAGCATTCACCCCCCCAGAGGAGCCAGACACAGGCACAGTTTCCTCCACAGTCTCCTGTTAATATATAAACCAAACCAAGAAAATGAGGTGTTGGTTCAAAAGTATTTAATGACTGTTAAGATGCTCACCTGGATGGTCTGAAGCACTTGGCTCAGGTTGATGCTGGCACTGGAGTCTGTGATGTTGAAGGAGTCAGTGAGGTTTAGGGCCACTGTAACATTGCGAGTGCGGACAGTCTTCTTGTACATGGTTTTATACTGAAAAGAGCATGACAGCTATAATAGTGAAGAATTATTATTAAAACTGGTTAGTGATGTAAAAGGAAGGCTTACCTGCTTAAAACAAGCTTCTACCAGGTTTGGAGGAAACATGTTCCTGTAAGAAGGTAAGAATATTTAATGTACAGAATTAATTCAGTGACATTTTAAAAGTGGTTCTGAAACAGATTTGACAGCACTACTTAAAGGTGGACTTTGTACATTTTCTTCTTGCCCCCAGATATAATATGAGATGAGATTGCTTAGCCATGTTACATAGTATGGCAATAAACCTATTTGTCTACAACTAGCATTCAATTACAGTTGATTTTATTGATCAAAATTCTTTGGAAAACATGCATTTTTAAGATTAATGTCATACTGTTGAAAATTACTATCTGCAGAGTCTCTACGGACACAGGCAGGTAGTGTATCTTTTCTTTCACATTTAAGTAATATTACAAATATATTTATATCCTAAAAAATATATTTTAGGTTGCTATTTGATAGTTACATTTCTCAATGAAACAATAGTGTTTTTTTCCTACATAAGAGTATCTGTACAGTACCTGATGAGATCGAGGAAAGCATCCATGGCCTGCACCGGTTCAATATTTCCAGTTTTGTCGATGGGCCTGTCTCTGTTGCCTTTACCCGGGCGGATGATGATCACCAAAACAATCCCAATGAAAACAGCAATCAGCGTGGTCACCATGTAATAAACCACTGCTCGAACTCCCATTTTACCAGATGCTTTGCTATCAAGGGAAGAGATACCTGCAATATCACAAAATTTAAATCTTTGATAACAGAAGAATATATAATAATACATGTGATTCATTTTGTGCTTAAAAAATAGCAGAATTCAGTAGAGACACGTGAGCCCAGAACCAAATATATTGTCAGTTAGCAAGTCTGATCAGTAAGATTATTCAATACTGAGGTGCCTGAAGTGGAAGATGATTTTGGGCATTTTTCCTTGTTAGACCGACCTGTGACCAAACTGGAGACAATGAGCGGCAGCACCAGCATCTGCAGCATCCTCATTAGCAGCTCTCCAGGAAAGGCAAAATATTTGATCTCCCTCAATGTCAAGTTGCGAGGGCGTAGTGCAAATCCTAGGACCACACCTTTAAAACACATATGTGAATATGTGTGACTTTTTACAAAAGAACAGGAACATGAATCAATGGAAAAACATTGACTGTCTTTTGGACACTGACCTAAAGCCACAGCAGCCACAGTGAAAAGCACAAAGAGGTTTCTTTTGAGGAACATTTTGAGTGCATCTCTGCTGAAGGAGCTGATGCGGTCCCGGACTTCACTTGCTCTGTGCTCCATAGCCAGTCGTATGCGCCTCCTCAGGGCTCCTCTCTCTGGCACTGGGGGCTTGTCCGCGTCCTCGTTCAAGAAGAGACTGGCGTTGTTCAGAGGCTTCTCATGCATAATCAGCTCCAACACCTGGTCCAGCAGGCAGGTCTCATGCGAAACTAAATGTATTTAAGCACATTACCAGTTTTAAAAAACTAGCTGGCAGAATATGACACAGAAAAGCACTAACACTCATCAAATCCATTCAAATCTCACTCAAAGTAAGATTTAAGTACTTCCAATTCCATTGAACACCCCATTATCATTATGCATTGGTGCCTTGCGCTCTGTCAACAACAGTGTTGCTTAGCTCTGAACAACAAATACCATTTAATTCTAAAAAATATTTTTCAGACCTCAACCCATTCTCAAAAGTGAAAATATAGTCCTAGTGTCTGCTGATACTGCCTCTTCACACAGACTGGATCACTTATACTGAGAGTGAACATCTTTATACTTTGGTCTAAGCCCCAGGGAATTCATTTGATTATTATCTTTTCCTTTGGGTCTATTGATTCTCTATTGTTATTTTGCACACATTTATCTACATAGTCTAGGCTAGTCTATAATGACCATTGTTAATCAGAAACGTCTATGATCCTGTCAGCCAGGATGATCAGGTTTTCAAAAGATTAAAGGACATTTTTGGAAATCAGTTTACCTCAACGAAAAACACGTTACACTAAAAATGTGCCCGTTCAACTGTGCAACTTCACTATTTGTGACAATAGCTATAAAAAATGTTGGATCATTAAGACTCAGACTCAGAGGCCATCAGAACATAAAATAAATCACATCCAAATTAAACACCTGTAGACAAGGGGTGGGATAAGACAAATGCTGGTTTTAAATTTCAAAACATATGACCACATACTTGATTTGTTCAAATGATGCTAAAGGCAAAAGAACTGGCAGAAACTGGCCTTCTCCAATCCTACAACAAATCTACCCATGCACCAAAAAATGAGGCATAGATAAATGACCTAGCATTCTTGTGGTATCATGGAGACAAGCAAATGAGTAAAATGAAAAACAGAATGTCTCTAGTTGTAGTAGTGTATGTGTAGTTGATATGTGCAGTGAAAGCCAATGCATTACAGGACAGCCCATTTCACACTTTAACTCAAAATCAATTTGGAGGTCCATGTTAAGAAGAACACTATTCAGTTTACACACACACTTTTAGTATTATCTGCCACAAAGAAGGCAATAAGTAATTAGAAGTAGTAGAAAAAAACGTCATCATTTCTGGATTATTATTGCTTTCGAATCTGTTCAATGCATGTTCCAATTAAAGGGCCCATATTATGCTACTATCTGATTTATGTTATAATGTTGTTTCTTTATCACAAACATACCTGGAGTTGTGTTTTATTTCATTCACACATATCTAAGAGTTCTTCTCTTAAACTGAAAACACATATATGATACTCCATTTGACCTTGTGATGTCATATGGTTACACGGGGAGGGCTCCACTAAGTTTTTAAATTCAATTTAAATACATTTTAAATACACCTTCACTAGAAAATTTTGATAATTTCAGTCCTGGAATTGCCAATCTCTACTGAACTAAAGGTAAAAGGTAGCTGTTAAAAACTACCACTTCATGACATCACAAGGTAGAACAAAGCATTCTGAGGGTTGAGATGTAGACAAAATCGCAGGATTACCCAAACATGTGTGAATGAAACAAAACAAAACTCCAGGTATGAGCTGAAAATTACTAAATTACTTACTGTATACTCTATCCATGGGTTTACACTGGTGAAAATGTGGACTGTTGCCACAGTAATTAACAATTCAAAACAAAATATAACATCTTGTGAATTGTGAAAAAAGTCCTCAAAATGTTGCCAATAATCAAGAACCTGAAATCCATGAATACTGTCAATGTCCCAGTGCTTTACTCACCGCTCATGGTTGAAAGTATAAAGTCCTGTTCTATGTGGTGTGCAGTCGGGATGGCGTGAGTAAGTGTCCAAGCCTCCAAAGCTCTGCTCTCATAAAGCAGGGACATGAAAAGGCTTCTCAAACTGTCTGACCTTCTCACACCTCCGCACGACACACACACAAACTACAAGCATGTGGTCAGGAGCATTGATGTACACAGCCGTGCAACCAGCAACATATTTGACCTATATAGACACTTTTGTTTATAGTATACTTGCTGAGGCCCCATTCATATGCCTACAAACACAGCAGTTAACAGTACAGTTGTAGTTACAGAGGCTATGGATGATGGATGTTGGATCTTGGATGTTAAATCCAAGAATGCAAACATCTCTAGCAAACAGTGAAGATGACCATGCTTATAGTAATAGTAGCTTATGTAGTATAAAAAGTACTTAACCCTAACCTTAGTGATAGAGTTAAAAAAGTGGTCAAAAAAGGTCCACGTTATCTGTTGGAAATATCATAAAAGTCCTTTATTGGTTACATTTGAGCTTGTTCTTTGATGAGCACCTGCTCTGGACATTTACCTAAGAAAAAAATCCCCTGAAGCTCTCATGCCTTCTGTGTTTTTCATGACAAATCTCCATCTGAACAATCTCATGAGAACAACATGCAAATTTCACACGGAAAGGCTACACATGGTCCAAAATACAATCTTTTATGAAAGGTACAATAGTGGTCATATCTTTTAAGAGATTAGCAAAGTAACCCATAAAGCCTCTGTGCCAGGCTCTCTAACCTGACAAAATAGTGGAAGAAACATGCCAAACCAACATGTGTCAAACTCACAGCATTGCATTTCCATGACAACTATACTGAGAAATATTTGCCATGGAGATAGAGAAAATGAAAAGCCAAAAGATGAATGACTTTCTAGATTCCATGATCCAGTTTATCAGTTAGTAATATAACAAAACACACACATACACAAAAGCCTATCTGGAAAAATGTAGCCAAGTAGAAAGTTGCAAATGTGATCTTTTCATCTTTAAACATGATTTAAAAGATTCCTGTGCTATTAAAATGGGGTTACATGGTGAAACTTATTAGCCTAACAGTATGCAAAAGGGGAAATTAGCTTTATTTAAAATGACTAACAAACAGTAGCTCAAACAGATAACAAAAATCACTAAAAAAAGATCTTACCCTGGTTGCAGGTGCTGCTAGTCAGTCATCAGCTTCCTCCAGGAGAAATGGTGATGCTGCAAGAGATGAAACTTTCACAAAACTAAACTACTTCAGAATCATGTACATCACTGGCTAATTTCAACACAGAGGCCCTAAACTGTATTAAATAAGCCCAAATAAGTAAAGCAAAGAAATAAAAATGTTGCAAACCTGTGCAAGACACCGCTCACGCTGCCTCCAACATTCAGACCAGAAATAAGCAGCTGACGTTGCCCACACAGCTCTACTCGTCACTATCTTCACTGATTTTTTTTTTTTTTTTTTTTACTACTGTAACGGTTGAGTGTTTTCCACGAAGCCCGAGGCGTAGAGGAGCCTGGAAGGTCTGCGTGGGCGGGGAAGAGGTTAAGAAGGTTTCAGAAAAGAAAACATATTCATAGCGCTAACCACCTGCTGCAGCTCCTGCACACTGTACGGGAGCGTGCATCCTATATCACAAGACGCAATAGGACACTTTGGATGTGTTCTGCCCGGTTAAGTTGGGTTATGGTTAAAACGTGGTTTATGCGTTATGCGTAAACGTCGCAGGGGCCAGGGGGACAAGGCATTGCTATGACAACATGCATCTGCTCACAGCTCGGGGTTTGAGCTTCATGGTGTAACCCTTTGACTTCACACTCACCCACCCACACACCATTTTTTTGTTTGTTTGATTGTTTTTGTGCTAAAGTTGCACTGATATGTACGCAGCTTTCTTCATTCAGGTGTTCAAAAATACACTGGAAACTAATTTGTCAAAATAATGGCTTAGAAGGCCTTATTAGAAAATAATGTGGTTTTAGGTCTTACTAAAAATAAACCTTATAAAGTAGTGATTTTAAAAAGCTGTTTCTAGACAGATGGTCTAAAACATAGCTGAGTGAGTCCACGAGAACATTGCCCACATTACTTTCAACATACGCTTTTGTCACTTATACTTGGTGATTTAGGCATACTAAGGGGATACATTTAGGCCAGTTAGGTTCAGTTTCTTCAGCTACTCGAGAGAAGTAAAAATGCCCTGTATTGTTTTATTGTTAAGTAAAATGTCTTCTTCAGTCACTAGCCACCACCTCATGCTTTAAGATAACACCACAACTGTCTATATCAGAGGTCAGGTAAAAGAACTTTTAAAAATATGGATATGTAGCCTATAGGCCTATGTAATATATAGTAGCCTTGGTCTAGTTCTGTCTAGTTACTGAAATAATCAAGTTTATTTCAATATAATCAATGGGGAAAGTTATTATCTCTTTTCCCGATCAGCACGATAATGTGAGAGCCATAATTCCCTCACTCTCTTCACATGCACATACAGCGTAAAGGACGGTAAAGGCACAGCTTCAGCAGCAGATTGCATTGCCATGGGAACACAATTATCTTGCAACAATGTGGGAGGCACAGATCATGTATGGTGCATGTTTATTCACCGCCTAAACACAAAAGCAGCTCACTCTTACATCATATTGCTGTTTATATATATATATATATATATATATATATATATATATATATATATATATATATATATATATATATATATATATATATATATATATAACTTCTGTGCATAATGCATAATTACTAAGTCAGTTCTTTTTGTCAATATTTATTCATTTATTTTTTTAAATATGAAACAAAATATATAATTTTGTTATTATACAAGCAGAGCGTCAATACCCTACTATTTATTTGTATTGCACTGTGGTTTAATATTATTCTAATGCTAAAGCAAGTGGACTGGAGCATGCTTCCTTCTCTGTGACCAAAACAGCATGCACATTGTAGTTGTATGTAAATTTGTAATCAATCATTTTTCAAAGGAAGACTGAAGATCATTGGCTTAAAACCAGCCGTGCCATGTGACTATCTTACAGTATGAGACAAAACATTATGCTGCATATTGAGAACAGCTCCAAAAACAATTTAATGTAAATGTTTTTAGATGTCCTGACCAAATCTTTAGTACATCCATAATAGAGCAGAGGTGTAACATGGATGCTGGTTGGTTGCATTGAAAAGATGAAAGTAGAGAGCTTTGTGACAAGAGGCTCTCTCAAACACAGAAAGGTCAGGCAATAGATTATTTGCTTTGAACTGTCACTACTTTATAAATGGGACATGAAGCAGTTTGACAAATGTAAACTAAAAATACAGGGCAGAAGTGACAGAAATAAAGTGGCCACAGTTGTTGTGAAATAATTTAAGATAAAGATAATAACAATGTACCACTTTGTGGAATTTAATCAGATTGAAAGTTTGACATAATCATTCATAATGACTTACTTTATTTTATTTTAGTATTATAAAAAACATTTTATTACAAAATCATCCATTCTCACAAAATTCATGATAATGGTACATTGCATAGATACTACCGCTACCATCAGAACCTCAATAATGAAACAGCAAGAGAAATGTTATCTGAAATGTTTAACACTTTATAAATCTGGTTTCTGTAAGACCCTGGGTTAGAAAATAATGCTCATGAAGAGAATGTGAAGAACAAATATAGTGTCAATACTGTAATTTCAGAGTAATGCTCTGAAATGCTTTGGCATTTGAGGCTCAGTCTTTATTATATATAAAGAACTTAAAAATACAAAGATATAGCAGGGACATAGATGTAGAGTCAGTTTTTATGATAGTGTTCCCATATACACTGATAAAACATCAGAATGTTCCCAAGAAGTTACCCTTGGAATAAAAGGCCTAGAATGAGGCAAAAGTGGCACTGTACCTAACACAGAGTGTGAATAAACTTAGATAAAGGTCCATTTTTACATTTACTTTGATGTTCAAGATACGATATTGATATCAGATATCGGCACCAGAATCAAGATCAGTCCTGCTCTTTCACTCTAAGCCCATTGCTCCTCTCACAGCCTGCTCCAGAGCCTTCCTGGTTACCAGTAGCCGGACAATGTCTTCATTTGGTTTAGTTAATTTTTTAAGTGCTTGGTAATGTTTTATCATGGTCATGTCCCAGCCGTTGACCTAAAAATGAAGAAAAATGTAATTACTATTTACCAATTTACCAGTTGCCAAAAAAAACACCACAGTATTTACATTAAAATTATAGGACTTGTTTGAAATACTTGTGTATAACTAGTGCCCTCTTGTGGCTATAAATATGATAGAAGTAAAAATTGTATTCACCTGCATAATTTTGTCCCCCACTCTTAAACCAGCAACATCTGCAGGTCCTCCTGGAGCTATCCTGGTCACGTAGATGCCCTTTAAAATAATAGAAACAACACCACTTTCAGCACTGTGTACAAATTAAAAATGGGTTCTGCATAGTAATGCTTTATCCACAATGTTTCGCTGTGCAGTTTTATTTTACATGTATGAGTCTTTTCTGTGCCTGTTCCATACATTTTGTACATGCGATTACATTTTTGGACATAATGGCCATGTTTACACTTACAGTTACAGTTGCAGTTACATTTCTGCATTGTTGTAATGTTTGTTAATATTCTATAGTAAAGTAAACTTTAAGTGACATACACCCCTTACAATTGTATTGTGACCTATATAATCCCATGTATCAATTGACAGAATAATCTTGCCATTACTGCCTTGTGTGTGAAAGTGTGGTCTTCTTTTCTATGACATAACCAGAGTCAGAATGCTTGTTTTACCTGAGGCTACAGCTCATAGTTCAGACCTGTCTCACTCTTCACTGTTGTCAATGAGTTTCAGACCCAGATGTGAAGATAATATAAGTTTTTTCTTGTTTTAAAAATATAGACTATTATGGATGCAAACAAACACAGACAAACACAGTGTGTTTCCAGCATGGTTGAGTCCATTGATGCTGAATTTACAATATGTGTGTTACCTTGTCTGACTTGTCCTCAGAGTAAGGGTTCTGGCTTGGGTCCTGATCAATGCCTCCACCTATGCTGAAGCCCAAGATGAGCCGATCTCCCTGACGCAACTTCTGGATCTCAATTTTTTGCTGTTTAATCACACAATCACAATCAGCAAAAGTATTAGTGAGCTTATATAAGTAAATTAAACTGTAGCAAGATTTTGGGCTGTGTGTAGTTTTTTGTACTAGTGGATTTGAACTGCAGAGGATCTAATAAGAAACTTACCAGATAAATAATATCTAAATAAGTGTTCCATTTGGCTTGCATTTGTTGCAGCTCAAATTATTTATTTTTTTTATTTAACAAATAAAATTAAAAAAAGAAAATGGTTTATTGTCATCACCATGCTTCTATGGCAACATATTTCCTATCAGTATTTGTTATTGTCACAGGCCAACAAGAGACGCTCTTAAAAGCTGAGCCCACTTCATTACAGCAGTAAGTTAATGCAGGCTCTCTACACTGACTCACTGGAGCACAAAGGCCGCTTTTGTGCTACCATAGACAGACAACGACAGACACGTTTAAGTTTGTAGTGTTGACTTCAATTAGTGAGCAGTTGGAATGAGAACAGGTTAGAAATAGGCCTATATGTGGACTGGTGCATATGGCTTCATATGATTTGCATTTTACATACAAATCTTGAACACATGACCATTAATTAAATAATCATTGCATTTATATAGCGCCCAAAGCGCTTTACAGTTCACTCGTTCACTCCACACTAGTGATGGTAAGCTACTATCGTAGCCACAACTGCCTTGGAGCAGACTGACAAAGGTGGACCATGAACTCCATAACTTGACACAACAACCAAATTTAAAAAGATAGCGTTAATTTTCAGGGAATTGTAATTTTCGTCCAAAAGGATTTTAACTTATAAATGGAGATGGTAACGCCCATGTGGTAGTTCGGAATTCTCTCCATTCATGTGATTGCCATGGTTCGCTGTTTTGTACACCCTTTGTAGGCTATGTGTTATTAAAAAAAACTACAACAAAAAAACATTAGCATCTTTATGCTAGCTTACACCTTAGTCATTGTGGTTCGCAAAAAAGTAAATCGTAAATCGTTTAAATCAGCCTAAAGGTAACTTTGCTACGTACGCCCTGAAGTTAGCATTTTTACTTGACAAGTCAACGCGATCCTACTGTTGAGACAATGGACCCAGCCCCATTCCCAAACTTACCACAACAGCGGTCACGGGTTGTCCTGGGATATAAGAAGTCATTATGGAAGTTTAAAACGAAAATAAAATTCTATAAACCACCAGTGTTTAGAGTGCCGTCTAATGAAAGTTAAAGGTTTTTGGTGGTGCACTTCCTAGTTAGGCAGGTCAGCCTGGGCTCGCCCGCTCCTGAGAACTTGCTTCCACGTGACGTCATCTAACAACAGCGCGGAGACAGCTCAGGGGTGGGGTTAGCACTCAGTAGGCGGGGTTTGCAGTCAGGGGGCGGGGTTAGAATTTAGACACACTAGATATCATTGCTACATGAAAGTAGATGTTAATAACAATTCTAGATAGTAATTAGATAATTTTATAATTACATTTAATACTTGATAAGGTTAAACTGACAACAAAAAAAAAATGCAGAACTGAGAAGAGCCTCCTCCTCAAAGTGGCAGAGAATTTAAATAAATGTACATGCTTTCATTGTTAAAAAGTGGCTGTGGGACATTTTTTTAACAAATGTATAACTCAGTCAGAATCTTTTGAATAATCGCATTAATTAGGGATGCACTCACTGGATAGGCCTACTCAGATATCAGTGGCGACAAATTTGACAATGTTACAAATTTGCTGGATATCCTGGTTGGACATATAAATTGATATAATTGTCGTAGCTGACCCAGAAAGTCTCATAATGTTTGAAGTTTTATTTATACAAAGTTGTTTTGTGGTTAATTGTTAATAAATAACAGCTACATGGCATGTCTGAATCACTTCTGTATTGCTTCATTTTAGTTTTAGAGAATTAATTGCTGTTCTCAGTACTGGTATAATTTAATATCAGGTATTGGAAGATACTTAAAGCTATAGCATCGGAATTGGTATCAGAACTGAAAAAGATGGATTGGTGCATCCGTAATCACAAGTAAGGACAGACAACTTAGACAAGCTTTTCCATAAGGGAAATTATTTGGACATAGTAGCTCACACATCACAATATATTATAAGAACAAAGAGAAAAATAATATATAAATGGTAATAATAAATTCTAAATAAGTAGTAAAAATATCAGAAGATTGGTGTCAAATAAGGCATATTTGAAGTGGGTGAAGATGGGGACAGGTAAAAAGATAATAGTCATGAAATAATCAAAATGCAACTTTGAGTAAGTCAGTGCTCCAAGAATACATTTATAACATTGTTAACAAATCACAAATGTGAATTTTGCATATACAAATGATTAAAAATATTATGTTAATAGACAGTTTATTTGTACCCTGGGGCAAAGGGCGGAGGGGGTTGGTACTCCTGAGGCAGAGCAGTTCCTACAGCAATACAGCTATAGTTTAAATGCTCAGCTTGGACAGTACGATGTCCAATCTCATGGTATGAATTAGGTTCTGCTTTGACTTCAGCATTCACTTGGATTTCCTCATAGACAGCCTGTTCAGATGAGCTGTCCTTCTTGTGGAGTTTCTTCTTAAATTTCTTTAGGTTAGTAACAACAGATGTCAGTGAGTCAATGGGGTCTCGGTGGTCTTTGGGGAGACTGGGAAGTCCACACTTGGTTCGAATGCAAGATTGGATCTTACTGGACGTCACAGGGTTCACATTTCTCGATGGTAGTTCAGGAGGCTGAGAGAGTTTGGGTGAAGAAACAGTCTGAAGAGCATATTAAAAATATATATTTATGTGTCATTACTAACACCTCAATCGCTACAGTGCTAAACAGCATTTATTTACCGGTGCCAAGTCAGCATGTGGCAATGTATTGTGTATCATGTCCAAAGATGGATATAGTCTTGATGGTTGGACATTAGAAGGTGGAGCCTCAGAGTCCATCAGGTTATCCGGTCTGTAAGGAAGCACAGGAGGTATATCTTCTTCCTCTTCCACTGGAGCTGGGGTGCTCATTTTTTCATGTCTTTGTGGAAATAGTAATTCTTGATAATCTGTCTTTACGTTTGAGATCTAATTGAAAATATAATTATTTAGGAACAAGCTTTACCTGATATAATGTATATAATATATTCAATTACAATATATTTACCTGCCCACACGGCATAGTTAATAAGTCATTAAATGGTGTAATTGGAAACATACGATGAAAATCCACCAAATCCTCAAGAAGGCGGTGGTGTCTATCATCTCCCAGGATGATATATCCATCTTTCGTAGCATCGATCATATAATGTCTGCAGCGGTCTTCAGCTCTGGGTTTTGGACAAAGGGAAGTTTCAGTAAAAAGCAGGACCTACAATACGATGTAAGTTCTGCACATTCTTACCGATAAGAAAGTGTGTAACCAATGCGGCTTTCGCTGACTCGAATGAGGAAGTATCCAGGTGGTTTACACATTAACAGTTCCTCTGAAGCTCTGCGTAAATTATTATTGTTGAGTTTTGTTCTCATCAAGAAAATACACTTACATCAAAATAATATAGTAAACTGAATCGAAAGAAGTAAAGAAGAGAAGTTATCTGATGTAAAAATATATTTGGTGCACATTAAACTTGAGTTGAATTATATACAGCCTTATCATCCACATAATTGTACATTGTATAACTTATGTGTTTGAGCCTAAATGTTCCATAGTATGGCATTAAATGTATTCATTTACAATACCATTTATGGTTGTCCCTCAAAAATACCATAATAAACACAGCATTCTGTGTTTAAGCTATAATATCTGCATGGAAACAAGCAGATAATGTGCTCTCCACCAGAAAAGTTGCGCAGTGCAGCTTTAATTATTGGAGTAGATGGTGAATTCCACATTCTAATATGTATGAATAGTGTCATCAACCATAAATTCAACACATCTCTACATTTGACACTCACTATAGGAGACATTTTACTTACTTCCTGGAAATAATGCCATGAAACCACTCTGGAACAACCCCATTCCGAATAACTGCCTCCAGTTGGCTCTTCTGAAACCAGGCCAGAGCATCTGTTTGGGTCGGGCTCCCATTCATCTTCACCTTTATCTCTTGGCGGCACTGGGAAAAAAACTATGCATCTGTCATTTTAGATTTTTAATTTGAACACTTGAAAAATCAACCAATTAAACATTTAGTCTTAGGCATGGTCTTCAGTTGTAATAACAGCTCTTACCTTGTGCGTTAGCTTCGTAGAGAGAGTGTTTAAAAATGCGTCATATAATACAATGACTCAGCTACCTGGCACACCTGTGAGAGGGAAAGGTACACTGAGATGGATAAGTCCATTTACGTAAGGCAAATTAGGGGAAATAAACAGGCGGACTGGGTTTTGTGGCATTTGCTGGTACAAAGAGCTACTGTAAATCCTGACAGTACTTTGATCATGGCTCTAAATAAGTGCACATTAGCATAAAAAATATGCAAAATACCTAAAAGATAAATAAAATGGACACCATTAAAATAAAAAATAAGGTTGTGTAGTAAACATTACAAGATACAAAATCAAATCACACAAAAACTTTTAGGAATCTCATTTTAATTCATCATGAAAAGTAAACACATCTACAAAAGTGTAGATCAATAAGATTTATGAAACTACAGTACAATCATTGTAGATCTTATTTACAATTGCTGAATTGTTTCTTCCCCTATAAAATAAAATAAACAATTTGAAGCAGGGAACTTAAGAAAAGCCCAGAAGATATGTCAACGGTAGATTTTATAATGGGAATTAACGGTAAATAAAAACTCTGCCAGATCAAATTAGGCAGTATAAAAAAAAGGCACAAAAATATTTTAATTTGACAGTATTTCTATTTGTGCCATGGTGATTGTGTTGTGCCAATTTGTCACAAAAGATTTTAGACTAAATCCACAGGTTAAAGTTTGCACAGCCAGACTGGATTCAGTGGCTCGTAAGCACCACATTGAATTACATGAACTGTCAAGAATCTGAGGTGATTTGCATTCCTATTTCTTCAAAAGCACAGCAGCAGTAAAATATTAAATTTGGAGTAATAGCAAGTAAGAATTAATACAATAACAGGGGTCTATAGTAATCTCAGATAAAGCTTGTCAAGTCAGGCTTTCCAAGCACCCAGACTGCATAGTTCAAAAGGCCATAATACTGGGCCAAAACAAGACACAAACAAGAGGAAAACTGAGACGGAATTAAGAGGAGAAGCATCTGGGATTTCCAAAAACATCAACAGCGTATTTATAAAAACCTGGAAATGTGAAATACAAATGATTAAAAATGATAAGGCTGAAAAAGCAAACAACATAATTACAGTTATCTTCATTGAACACAATGCTCTGATGTCTTTGGGAAGACCAGATGAGGTACATGTGGTCAAATATTCTTTGTTTCAATTAAGACGATCAATAAACATGGTCAACATAGTTTAAGAATTCCTCTGAAATAAACGCAAAAACTTTGTACAGAAAGACCACAAGAAAAAGTGCATATAATTAATAATAACATAAAAGGGCACTTTGTCATTTTGGTGCTATGTGTCTTCTGTCTCCATAAATACTGCTACAACACAGCCCCTGTCCAAGGCCCAGAAACCAATGTGTGCATGTTCCCCCAGTGGAAATAAAAGACAAAGAAATGCATAAAAAGACACAGTGGCTGCTCCTTGGAGATTTTGTGATACACCATTGCTGCCTGAGGTTACTGCAATGCCAACAGCTCAGGTGCATTAATTTTTGCTTCAACAAACTATTGCAAAATGGTCTACAAAGCAACTAACATAGGAATTTCTGCAAGAAAAAGTGGACTGTGCATTCATTGCACTTTAAAATTAATCATGCGTTCAGTGGAATGATGAATGTGTAAATAAAACTTGCTGGCACTAATCAGTAAGACTGTTTAAAAGTTTGGGTATTAATTCAAAGACACTTGCACTAAAATATGATGGAAGAGCCTTTAGCCAGAACATCAGATATATTAAAATTTGAAAGTCTATTTTGTTTCACAATGCACACTAGGATAATATTATGAGGTTAAAGACCACAAAGATACTTGCAATTGTGCAAACTTTGAATGCCAATAAAATCAAGGGAATACATTTGGATTGTTTTTATCTAACATGAAAAGATGTTGCTTCAGATATAAAATAAAGTCAGAATGGCAAGTGTTGGGGTAGAGGTGAAGTATACAAAAGCAGCTCAGTCAATGGACAAACTGTTGAGAAGGAGGAAGACAGGCAGAGATAAGGGTGCAGAGTCCAGTTCTGTCCAGAGGGGGGCACAGTTAAGGCGATGGTGATGCCGAATTCTCAGTCCTCTCACAGCAACGTGCAGCGGAAAAAACTGCTCTTTTTGGGCTGTTCAGTAATTTTGACTCCTTGATTGCTTCCTTGTGGGTTATTACCCTCCTATTGACATGAGATTTTTTTTTTAATTACAGTAACCTTGTCAAACTAAATATATGGCTCTTTAAATATGCCTTTTCTGCTTACCAACTTCTTGTCCATTTTTGCTTTGATGTCTCTGGCGAGTGTTAAAAATGCCTGCACGAGAATAAAATGCAATTTATGTCCATCATCAGTATTGTACAGAATATGTCAGTGTATGGACTTACATTCTCAACATTGATGTTTGCCTTTGCACTTGTCTCCATGAATTTGATCCCATACTCCAAAGCCAACTATAACAACAAGAAACTTTATTTATAGAGCTTTTCATACAAACATGCACACTGTCATAAACCAAAAAGCGCTCAAGAAGAAGCATGAAACTGCAAGATTTTAGACCGTCATACCCGTTCCCCTCTTTCTTTGGACACTTGTCGTTTGTCATTAACGTCGCATTTGTTCCCAAGGACCATTCTTTCCACATCAGCTGAGGCATGCTGTTCAAAGGAAAAGCAACATTTACTCAGTATACTGTTCAGATAAATATGGATACTGCCAATAGTCACTATCATTCAACTCTTTACAGTTTTGTAATCAGGATTGCAAATTTTTGGTTTGAAATACAGCACAATTATTATTGTATACAACTTACAATGACATAATCATCTAAATATTCACAAGTATCAATAAATCAATGAATCATTACGTTCTTAATATCAAATTACCTCTTCTATATTTCGTATCCAGTTCTTGATGTTGTCAAAGGACTTCTCATTAGTTATGTCGTACACTAACATGATACCCTGAAAAATTTAGAAGAGAAGAAATAATTAGGAAACATTTGCAAAAAGACACAATGGAATGCACTGCAAAAGACCATCAATCAGACTCACCATGGCTCCTCTGTAGTATGCAGTTGTGATAGTCCTGAACCTCTCCTGCCCGGCAGTATCCCTTCACAAAAGAAGAACAATTTAGGGTGTGTTCACACTTATTATTCAGTCCTAAATCCGGTTCTAGTCCAGTTTAGTCCAGATCTGGTTCAAGCTTATGTTTGTGCTTAGGTTTGTGTTCAGTCTTAATTTAGTCACATTTATTAATTGGTAAAGTGTGAACACACCCTCAGTCAGTGTAAGAGCAGTGACTTGTCATGTTGGCCAATAACTCTGAATATTGATAGATTTGGGGCTTTAGAAAAAAGATCTAAAGCAATTCTCAAATATTACATAGGATGTAATGGTATAATAGAGATCTGTACAAGTGCACCACTTGCATAATGGTGGTGTTATAGACATGTGTTTTGCGAATATCCAAAGGTCATTAATAGTCTTACCATATCTGAAGCTTAATCTTCTTGCCGTCTAGTTCTATTGTTCTAATCTTGAAGTCAATACCTGAAATACATTAATTATAAATGAAAATCAATATACGACATAGAAATAACATAGTCTAATGCCATAGTATTATATTGGCAACAGGCCTCAATTAGAGCTGTGGTCAAGTCTGGATCATGACAGTAATGGAGGTGAAATTCATTTAGATTTTTGCACATAATACACTCAATGTAAAACTATTTGAAAGTATTAGAAGTCCGGGAAAGGGGATGTAAAGTGAAGCTCTTCTACCTTACTGACAGTGGAGTATGCTAGCCCTGTATCTCTAAAAGGCAGTTTTGTCATACTGGTGTAGTGTCAGCTGTTTTTGACAAACACAAATAACGCTAAGAACACAATACTAGTGGTGGTAACGCAGAATAAATTACGAACACGGAAAATCGGCATCAGACAGCCGGCCAAATTGCTTCCTGACTAGCCTCTACGAAATGAATGTTAGCCCGGAGTTAGCAACAGATTAGCATATGAAGGGCTGGGTGGCTCCTGTACACTTTTGATCCAACAACGTAAGATAAATACGACAATCACAAACCTATAGTAGAGATAAAGGTTGAATTAAATGCATCCTCTGAAAATCTGAAAAGGACACACGTCTTCCCGACACCGGAATCACCGATTAAAAGTAGTTTAAACAAGTAATCGTAAGTCTTCGCCATGTTATTAGCTAGGTAAGTACTGCGGATATCCCGCCTGTGGAGGAGGCGCTCCCTTCAGAGCCGCTCAGACTGTCTTTGGTCCGGTGAGCTGTCACTCTGCAGCAGCCGAGGCTCCGGAAGTCCTGCTCAGAGTTCTGTTCCTTTTACCTTCTGTTTTTCTAAAATATAGAGCGAACCACCTTCAATACTCTGCTCCAATATTTATGAATTCAATGATTTTAAAATAATATAAGAAGCATAACATATTTGGCTATTTATTAATATTTTATTTAAGAAACTGGCCTATTTAATTTGTTCAAGCCCTCCTTCCTCAAAATAAAATAAGAAAAGGTAATTAAAATAGCGTGCATCTGAGAGTCAGATGCATAAACCCCGCCTCATCGCTTCAGTCCTGCCCTTGACGCTCACCATCACAACAGCGACGAACCTGTGAGCAGAGCGCTTCAACTTCTGTCCCAACATCACATTTCATATTTGGACAAACTATTACTCCAGCAGCAGTCATGTCGGTGAGTAACATCATTTAATTTGATAGTTAGCCTTGCATATTGTGTGCCATCATTTTACAAAGCTTTCGAGTTGATAATACGCTATGGATACTTGGGCTATAAGAAGCTCCTTTAAGAAATCTTCAGCCCAGTAGAGTTTTTACTGAAGTTATATTTATATTTATTCACTGTTAATTATTATAAACAGGTTCGGTGAATTAAAAGTTAATTAAAAGAGTTAATCAATTTACGTTAGGCACAATACTAAAAATTAGACTTGTCCGGACATGTCTGCAGCACTTTTAAAGTACAATACTTGGAACAGCCTGTAGAGGGTGTCATTACTGATTATTCCAATTTGGCGTTAAACATTTTCAGTAATTTATTTTTTATTTTTTTTATGTATCGTAATATTAGTCTGAGTTTATACGTTTTGATTTGAATTGCAGCTGGCCAGAGATCTGATGCATCCTCTTTTCTCTGAGGAACGGAGACGACATAAGAAGAAGAGGCTAGTACAAAGACCAAACTCTTACTTTATGGATGTTAAATGTACAGGTTTGTGAGGTTCATTCATGATGTCAAACAAAATTTGTATTTGTGAAAAATTTTATCCTCCCTTTCATTTTAAACTTTCAGGTTGCTACAGAATCACCACCATTTTCAGCCATGCCCAGACAGTGGTCCCATGTGCTGGATGCTCCACAGTCCTTTGTCAGCCGTCAGGGGGGAAATGCAGACTCACTGAAGGTCAGACACGTTACAGTGTAGCAAAAATAATTTACATCATTTTATCAGTAATCTCTTCAAGAACAAGTGATTTTTTTTCCACATTCACAGGTTGTGCCTTCAGAAGGAAATATTCTTGAATATTCCTGGGAACAACATGGACATCCTGTCAGATTAATCCTCTGTATGTGATTGCAGTGGAGTGAATGCTGTCTTGCCATGGCTCACAACTTTACATTCCTGTAAAATGGGCCTGGTTTGGAGTATAGAAATAGCACTGTAACAGTGTAGCACTTATTATTTTAATCAAGATAGATAATGCAGTGTGATGATAGAAATTAACATATTACACCATGATTTTGTAAAAGATTTATTGACAAGAGGGGGTGGTGAGTGAACTTCTCAAATGGTCCCTGTTAAGACACTTAGCCGTGGTATGCTATAAAATCAGTCCATTATAAACTGAAATAAACAATAAGAGATGAATGACTAATTTCCGTGTGTTCTTTGGTCTTGAAATCCCATGGCAAATGTAAGTTATAAATTTCAAAAATCAATGCAACATTTTGCTAACCTTCATTCTACTATGTACAATCGGTGTCTGTTGATAAACTGATAGTCCAGTGATGAGGAGGGTTTACTTACTCTTGCCACTCTACTGTCATTGATGCAAAGTTTAATAGTTGGCTAAGATCAAACACTGCATTGTGATCTGCACATATCTGTGACAAAAATATGCGTTTTCACCAAGCACTGTATTTACAGTGTGTATAAAGTCTGCAAGATCACAATGCTGAACTACTGAACTGAGAGTCGGGTAAAGCACAACTGGTGAATACTTCAGATCACCACTAGGTGGCACTTGAGTCCATTTGATATAATGCTACATAATCCACCATTGAACACTGGACTAGCCATATCACTTTTAAATGATTGAAATTTAAATTTCTTAATTAACTGAATGTCACGTCGAGTCATCTTAAGTGGTTATGGTATTTCTACTTTATAAAGTCCTTCCTGGGGATAACATTGATAATTACAGCTAGACATACAAAAAGCATGGGATTCATAATAACTTCAGCATTAAAAAAATAAAAGTAAAATTGTGCCATAGAAAAAAAACTTTAAGAATAAGAATTAAGTTAATCCCCCTTTTACATGGGGTGAAAATATTTTACGGCTCAAAGTGTGGAATGGAGTCAAGCGCTGATGGAATGGTCCTTGGCGTATTCTTCATCTTCACCATCCTCTTAAGGTGTTTATAGGTTGTTCAGTTCCAGCAAAGTCTGGTCTAGGACTTGGTGCATGTTCAGGTTTTCCTCTTTGGCATGTGATAATTTCTCTGTAAAAAATATATATATAAAAAGAAGAACACTGTCAATGTATGAACATGAGGCAATGTACACAAGCTGCAATGTCAGGTCCTTTGTAGATCTGTCAAACATCATTCCTTATGAAAAAGAGGTGGTTTTAATGAACTGCTGTTTTGCATAATTGCTCTGGGTAGTTGTGCCACATGCAAAAATTTAAGAACACTGTGCTCAAAATGTTAAAGACTACCAACATGTCACATCTATGTGCATGTTAGTGTTTGTGAAGCAAGCTGGAAATATGTAGAAAGAGGCACTCAAAAAAATTAACAATTCTCACCTTAAGAAAAATAATTTGATAATAGGAATAGAAAGAACTCAAAAAACCTAGGTTGTTCCCTGTTCGAGATGCTGTAACAGTTACAAACAACTGCCTAATGGTAACGTATTAAAGAGTGATATCAATGTTGTAGAAAGAAGAGTTATTTTTAATCCTTTTTTTCTGCAAAGTGCAAGGAGAGAAGGCACATATAAGAGTAGCCACAGAAACATTTAGACAGAAATCAGATGAACACAGAAAGCATCTACAGAGATGTCATGTCATTGAGGGCATGGTCCAGCTCCTCACTAATGGCCTTGTACTTGAGCTTCTGAGCATACAACTCGTCTGGAGGGCAGCAGGTGGAAAGGACAGCCACAAGAAATGCAAGAAAAGGGACAGGCCGAGATGAAGAAGACCAGAGGAAGAAGACAAAATGTAGATCAGTAATTAAGAAAAAGCACATTGAATGAGATGACACATAGTAGTTTCAACAATATTTAAATTTTACGGTAACTTAAAGTAAAAAAAATGATACTGATATATATATATATATGTGTGTGTGTGTGTATAAAGTCCTCATGTAATGCTGTGAGTGTCTCATACCTTCAAGATCGTCAATGGACTTTTCCAATTTGGCCACACTTCTCTCTGCAAACTCTGCACGAGTCTCAGCCTGACCACAAGACAAACACATGACATGAGGAAAACACACAATAAACTCCACATGCTACACTACTATTAGGCTTTAGATTATGCATTTATGTGTGCTGTCATTGAAACATGTGAAAACTGGTCTCACCTCCTTCAATTTGTCGGTTAGGACTTTGATTTCTTCTTCATATTTGTCTTCTTTTTCTGAGTACTATAACCAGAAATACATATAGACAAATTGTAATTTTTTGACACTATATTGCATGTTGACAGTGATGGGAAGAATACTTTCAAAATGTATTTAGTTACAAAATACTGATTACTTGCATTAAAATGTATTTTGTAACATAACATAACCGTTACATGGTCCCTTCAGTGTATTCTGAATACTTTGAATACTTTCACACAGAGTTGCACAGAAATTATAGTGTGAAGATGTAACATAGTATTAAAAACAGCTTTATATTTGTTTCACCATTTGCGATGCATTTATTTATCACTGATTAGAGAAGGAAAAATCACACATGTACTCACCACAAGAGCAGTGTTATATATATTTTCTGTGCAGTATATAGCATATATATAATTCTGTGCAGTTTGAGGCCTAAATTGACTGATCAAGCACTGCCATCTATTCCTTTGATTTTAGATACGGAACTGCATTTTGAGAACAACAAAATGAAACAGCAACTGTACTATTACAATTACTCAGACTTAGTATTCAGAATACATATTCTCTGTACATGTATCCCAACATTGCATGTTGATCATAAACATGTGTCATATGACACTCACCTTCTCAGCCTGTGCTTCTAAAGACTTGAGATTGTTGGTCACATTTTTCAGCTCCTCCTCCAGATCGCTAGCTTTACTGTAGAAGCAAATATCGTAAATAAAAGTGACTGACTTACTACTTAAGTTTGTGAGTTTTTTCTTCTGTGCTTACCATTCTGAGAGCTCAGCCCTTTCTTCAGCCCTTTCCAGCTCTCCTTCCAGGATCACCAGCTTACGAGCCACCTGGACACAAGAGGCAAGCAGAGATAGTTTCACTATTAACAAGACACTGACCATTAAACAAAGACAGACAGAATACAATCAGAATATTTGGGTCTGATGCTTCAATGCACATAAAAAATTGCTACCCATGGTCACTCACCTCTTCATATTTACGGTCTGCCTCCTCTGCAATGTGTTTGGCCTCCTTCAGCTGCATCTCCTGGATCTCCATCTTCTCCTCATCCTTCATTGCTCTGTTTTCAATAACTTTCATACCCCTGATGGGACAGAACAAATTAAAAAAAAAATAACGTTTTGTCCTTTTTTAGTGGGTTGCATTAATAAGTTCACAAATAACATCAATTATAACATATACAAACCTCTCGCTCTCATCTGCAGCCTTCTCTGCCTCCTCCAGTTTTTGCAGGGCTGTGGCAAGTCTTTCTTGGGCTCGGTCCAACTCTTCTTCCACAAGCTGGATTCTTCGGTTCAAACCAGCTACATCAGCCTCCGCCTAATAGAAGAAAGCACAAGTAATTTTTACTAACTATTAATCAATGTTTTCAAATAAGACTATTTGTGGATAGAAACTGATCAAGTAACAATACTAATCCCTACTATTCAAACGCATATTTACAAAAGCATGCAGCCAAATTCAAAGCCTTGGCTAGTATTCTTGTTTCAATATTATTATGCATACAAAACACAATTAACTGCTGATATTAAAGAATTATGTCATAAGAATACTACACATATAGATGCCATCAACATTCAAAAGTCTAAATGCAAAGGATAAGGCTGAAAGATTACGCACCATATGAACAACAATGTAACTGTAAAAACACAGTATTTGTAAACCCTGTATTATATTTCAATAACAATAATCAGGAATTTTATAGCCTAAATATGTTTCGTTCTTTTCATCTTCAAAAACAACATCTTTCAAAATCTCTCCCACCTCCAATATATGTCAAAATTTAGTATGTCGGTGGTTATATACTCGTGAGTCATAGAGTTCAGAGGTTAGTATGATAACTTAAACAACATTCCAAGTACAAGCAAATGTGAGTCAAAAAAAAAAAAAAATAGAGGGAACGACTGTTAAATTAAGCATGTTCTGTCTGCTCTGCTCATTTTAATGTTTATATATATATTTTCTTTTCTTAAGTGCTGACCAGTTGGCCTTCTTGGGTGTGATATGAGAGAGGAAACATCTGTCAAAGTTAAATTGTCTCAAAACAGTCAGAAAGGGATGCTGCCGTAACCTAATCTAAACATAACTCGTAAATCAGTCCACCACCATCTTGAAATCTATTTAGCAATGTGTTCTACATAAGCATACATCTGTTGACGCCACATCTGCTGCATGAAGCGCCAAGCTGAATTAAACCAGGGCCTTGAATAACAGATACTATTACTTCCTGATTCCCAAGTGAATCAATGTGCTCCGAGGAATGCTGTCTGCACACAAACAAACCTGCTATTCATCCACTTTAATTCAGCAAAAATAGCACATTACACACACACAGTCACACACATACAACAAGGCTCTTGAAGCTCAATAGATATTAGTTGTAAACCCTAACCCCATCACAACCATACCACCATGCTGGTAAAACATAACATTTACTATCAGTATCTAATCTTTGATCACATTCACACAAATACACACGGGGAATTCCCTTCTAGACAGAGGCAGCCTTGTTGCAAATAAAGAACAGAAAAATCAGGCCCATAGGTTTAAGTCAATGCAATAATATCGAGGTGCAATTTATGCAGAGAACTATTCTAATAATAATATTTAGTTTTAAATTATTAATCGCTATGGCCACAGTCTTAATTTTTCATCATTCTGAAACCCATGGACAGTCTGATTTTGAGGAATAACACCATGGTAACCAAAGGGGAATCCTGAAACAGTTGACAGGAAGTCTTCTGTAGCTTTATTCTTTCATTTCCTCTCTTTTGTGTTCTCTGTGTCATACGATTTCTCTGCTTCTTCGGCACCCACTTTACATTCTTTAGCCCACATCGATGCCTTATATGGTAAAACTATGGAGAAAGTTTGTGGTATCTGCATGCTTTTGGTCATAAACACAAATCCTATAGTCATACACTTGGAACACTTTGGAAAGCGAAACAAACTACTACTTGCTAATTTATTCCACTCATCTTGACATTGTTTATTTAGTAGCACTGCTTAATGTTGGTAATGTCAGTATCCAGCCTTCCATCAGGAAACAGAACACTTCATAAGGGACTTACAAAAGAAACAAGTAGGTGAGTGTGATATTAAGTGAAGCAAAGGAGAGGTGAAAAGAAAATCTAATTACTGGCTGATTCAGGGCAGTGGGCTAATGAGCTGCACAGTGCTGTTAGCCCTGAGTTATTTTTGACACTGCACCATACACAAAGTACAGTGACTGCAATGGTACAGCCTGTAAAATATGTGTTCAATAAATTACAACATTTACACTTTCTTTCTTGATTGTCCTGTTTTGTTAAGAATGCAATCTGTAGTTTATGTTGTGGTCCCTGAACAAACTGAGGTTAGCTTTTCACAGGCCAACTGTAAACACCCTTGTTATAACTGCAGTGCCCCTTTCAGGATGGTAAATGGCGTTCTGAATGTGTGCCCAGATGTGCTCATAAAACCAATGGACATACACACAGAAAACACAATACAAGAAATGGTAATATAATACACTCCATTATAATTATTATAAAGTTTCAACAAACATTCACTTTCCAGTTGCTATAAAAGAGAAAAATGTATTGCTATTTCTTAACTACAGAAACTTTGGTCTGTGGCTGAGCTGCAGTGACCATGCTTTAGAGTTCCCCACCAGAGCCAAACCGGACACAAGCTAACATGTGGCAGTTATAGTTGGAAAGTTCAGCATTCCCACAGAAAACTATGAAATCAAGAGGAATTTTTCCATTAAATCTGCTGGAGACATGCAAGGTCCAGAACACACTTTTTATGATCATCATCCATAATTAAAAAGCAATACTTCTTCACCGTTAGGGATTGTTTGATTAGACCACCTTATAATCCTATTTCATGCAATACTACAATAATAATAATGTGTAACGACAATATACGAGAAGGTTAACACTTTCTGATATTAATGGGCCAGACATCATGAATACAATGGACTTTAAATGTATGTACATCTTGGATTGGGGGTAAGAGATAGGAAGTGCACAGGAAGTGTGTACCATGAGTCGGCAGACAACATCCTGGGAGGGGCTGTACTGCTGTGTTTACCAATGATAGCTGCACTGATAGATCAATGGAGGTGTAACTTCCCTAATGTGGTCTGAGGAAGTTAAAGTACCATATAACAAGAGCATCTTTGAATGTAAGAAATACAAAATCACAGTGACAGCTGCTGTGTGAATTGCCGATGCCAAAACAAGCAAAACAATTAATGAGTTACCACATTTTAATAAATAGGTCCTACAGCCTCAAATGCAGTAATGTTCAATCAATGATGCAACTGTTTGTCTCAATTTTTTACTGAAATACTTCCCCAGTCTTGTGTCAATGCATTACAATTACAAAAAATGGCAAGGATATCAGAAATAAAACTGACAATTTAATGTAATGAAAGAATTACCTGAAAACCACACCAGAAATAACATGCTATAATCAGTTTACACTACAATGTCAATGTGGCTAATAGTTTTTTTTATTTTTTTTATTTTGTAGCATCCACATTTTCAAATAGTGATTCATTACCTTAACGGGCACAGTGAGGTTCCTGTTTTGATCTTACTGCCAAAGAAAGGCTTTTTGTGCCAAGGAATCTCTTCAGGTCAGTCTAATTATTCACATATGGGACCACACCACACACAGACACACACACACATACACCAATAGCTGACTCTTCGTCTTCACATTAAACAAAAACTTGTAACTAGAGTTCAGCAATATCTATTAGCCTAATCTATTCCCTTTTCCACTGTTTAAACATGAATACACAATTGTAAATCACTTATTTAAATTGGAAAAGTTGGTAACATAACATAATCTGAGGAAGATGTTCTGCTAGGAAAGTGTCCCACTGATTGCAGTCACTGACTGAGCAAACAACAAATTGTTCAATGGTGGCCACTGACTCAATAGTAACCAATCAAACAAAGGCCGTCTTGCCCTTTTCATCATCACAGCCACTCCTTCCTCCCTTACTCTCCCTCAGTCACTTCTAGGCCAACATTTGTCCTATGATTAACTAATTGTCATAAAGAGTCATGTGAAACTGGCTGGGAATGCCATTTATCTGCACTGCTAAGCACTTCCCAGGGCTATAAAAATATGGGTGAAAAAGAAGCAGGTGCCCAAGAGCCTGATGAGTCTTCAGTCAATGGATGAGATTGGTTTTACTGGCCAGCCAAAACCACACACTTTAACAATACTGGGACTGGGTTAGGCAGTGAGACCGGTGCATAGGCTAAGTCTATAAATTTGCCTGTAAATGACAGCCTATGATTTTGTGCATGAGACAGTGTTTCCCCAAGTTCAAGGGGATTCCTAATAATAGTGTGGTAACTAGTAATTTCCTATCTGCCGTGTGTTGTGATTATATTGAGCCTGCCACCTCCAAGACTGATACCCAAGTCCCACTTAAGTCTACAACAGAGTCAAGGCACCAAGTTGGGGCACCACGTAATAATACTAAATACCTAAATGCATCCACCAATGTTTTTAGTTTTTATTCTCTAAAGATAACAACTGTCTACGTGGTCCCATTTTCAGTGGCTGTGCGTAACGGCTTAGTCAGCACGCACTGGGCATGCGCATAGAACTGTAGGAATCCAAACTTTTTTCGCCAGACCAACGCCTTGCATTGTGGCCCAATCACGCCCGCGAATGAATTAACCTGCGACAACTGTTTAAAACACTGTAATAAAAAGTCCCCAAACGCAATGCTCACAGGTAGCGGTTAAGGAGTTAAGCAGTGGCAGGCGACCACTAATGTTACGCGATAGTTGGGAGTATAAATTTGTCTCACATTTTCTCGCTGGTCTCGTTCTCTGTCCAGCTCTCTCTGTAGGTTTTGAGCCCGCTCCTCTGCGTCGTCCGCTTGCTGCTGCAAACACTGGATCTTTCTCTTCACGGAATCCAAGGAGTTGACACCACCTGCCATCGTTGCGCACTACTTTTGATAAGACTACGCGAAGAAAGTAAGAAAAGGTTGTGCAAAAATATCGGATACCGACTCGTGTGCTCTGCTTATTTGTCCTGAAATATGAAAGACTGGGGTAAAAGTGAAAAAGCTTCAAAAATAGTCAATGTCCGATCAAGTCTTTGAATGGGAAAGGATAGTTCGAGTGCAACAAAAGTTACATAACCAGGATAGCCTATTGGAACGCTTAGTGATGTCCAAAAGTGTCTTCTGGTCGTCTGGAATGTAAAGTTGGTGTGCTTGGTTAAAAGTTGTCCCCGGGAATGTAGCAGTTTTGGTCCGGACACTTGGAGGTAAGAGCAGGATTAAAAAGAGCCTGCTCGATGTGCGGAACCCGGAGCGCCAGTCTGTGCCCAAGAGAGAGAAGGTCGGCGCAATGGCGTCACCGGGGGCGGGGCCTGGGTTAAGGCTCGATGCCGTGATCGTAGACCGTATAGGCCTAGTCTATGGCTGTGACTGATGTGATCGCTGAGTAATTGAAAAGGAATGAACGTAGAGACAAATTCTTTTACAGCATTTGCACGCCGACGCCTGGCACTGTTTTAGATGTAGGCCTACCCTAATGTTGGTCTTTAGGGATTATTCCTATTCTTTTATTTTACAATGGGCAATTAAGCCTGTTGACTGCATAGATCTATAATCATAAATGTAGCCTATAATAATATCAATTTAGATATTTCGAACAAAAGAGCAAAATAAAGAGATTATTGATTAATTAATCAATAAATAACCAATATAAAGACAAATTTTTTTTCAGAAGAGATTAAAATTGTTGCGATATTTTTTGCAATGTTGTTTATGAAAATTACATACTGTGCTTTTACGTAGCCTATTATAAGACCAACATAAAAAGAGAGTCTATTATGCATAATAAAATAAAAACAACACAACTGTCTCAATGACAGACAGTGCAACACCTGTTTGCTCACAGACATATTTGCTGCTCATTGTCATTGCTCATTCAAACAGGTTTGAATCATGTCGTTCTGGGCAGGCAGCCTGTCCTGCCCTGTGTACTTAGAGTTTCCTATTCACATAATAGGCCTATTAGCAAGCATGTTGGCTCAATGGGCAAGTAGGCCAGTCACTCCAGCTCTCACAGTCCAGCCAGGCTTCAGCCCTAAATGGTCTTACTGTAGCTCACTAGAAGCAATCTCCCCGATTTCATCTGCCGATCAAGCCCTTACCGAGGAACAGCTTGGAGCATTGATTTCATTAGAGACAGGAGTGTGGTGCTTGCTGTTTGTCTTAGCTGCATTCTTCAAATACCAGAACAACCCCCTACACCCCCACTCTGTGTGCTGCCCTTCCAAATACTGTCGACAATACTCCTTTCTCTGTAACTGTAACTGTACCGGCTGTTCAAACAACACTCATTAATTTAAGTTCTCTAATGTATATATTTCATGCAGCGGCATGGACTGTTTACATCTCTCACCTATTGACCTATTATACCAGTAAGAATAGCTCTTTATGAAGGTCAGTTGTTTGTTCAATGGTCTTTATGTTGTTCTTTCTCATGGCCCTCCAGTTTTTTGTTTTTTTTTATGGATGTGATCGGGTGGTCCCTATGTGAATTCAGACATTTAATGACGTGACTGACTGCTGCTTTTGATTATATGGGAGAATATTCTAGTAGTAATAGAGGCTTGCATTAGCAATATAGCAATTCTTACATACAGTTTTCTTCTTTTTGGCTGTATGAATGAATATATAGCTACAGTTCTTAATGCCAACTTTAGCGGCCAATCATCTTAAAGGGGTTGATTATTCAAACAGATATTTTCAGGTTAAGTGGATGCTTAATATGAATGGTAAGATCTGGGCCACTTTTCCCTGTAGTGTGAATCCAGCCTCTCAGTCCAAGTCCTTTTGTCAGACAGTCCACTTGACCCACTTTACAAACGCAGCTATTCTGAGTTTGTTGAATCAGTGTGTGAGGAGACACTGTGGCCCAGGTTTTTACAGTCTGTAGCCTATAATTCAGACACTTCCTTCTTTTAGTGCAGCCCCATGTTTCCATGGGATTTCCTCCACAAGTTTTACACAATGCCACATCTTGGGGCACGGAGAATGAGATGTTTATTTTACAGCAAAGTAGCTCCCCTTTTTACTGCATTTGTGGGTTGTAACTATTCTCTGTAATATACAGGTATATTTTAAAAGAGCTTGACATGCATAAAACAGGATTATTTGCTGTGTTGATTGAAGTCAGTGTAATAATATGGTATGGTAACTCTTCTGATGATCTTATTTTAATACTTGCTCCAAATCTTAATTATGTTTGAAGTTCTCTTTTTACATTTATTAAAAATGGTTCTTTTACTGTACCACAGTGACAATAAAGCATGAACATTCTTACATTTATTTTTAATTATCTTAAACTATTTTTTGAGATTTAGTACTTTGACTAGAGTACAGATTTACTGCTTTTCTTGCTGGCATTAATATTACTGCAGCAGCATATCACAAGCTCACTGGTATGAGTAGATTCCCAGTTAAATTAGATGTTGCTGAGTTGTCCACATACACTCATGTGCATGATTGTCAGAAACCCACTGAGGTTTGTGTTGCTGCCAACTATCTCAAATATGATCCTTTACCCAGATTGCACATAATTAGCCACAGCAGCACTGGTTTTCCAATGTTACGCTACATTTACCAAAGTTATTTCAGTGTACACGCATATGCACTTAAACCATGGTTGTTCTGATAACTTTGTACAACTCCTCCACCCTATCGTCTCCTAGCCTGAGCTTGACTGTTGTGCGTTGGGGCCAGGCTTGAGTGCAAACCAAACTGAGTGAGAGTGTATCAGGGTTTCAAAAGGGTGCAGAGACAATGCACTTCCATTAAAGGTCCCATATTACACTATTTTTTTTAATCTATGTTATAATGTTGTTTCCTCATCAAAAACATACCTGGAGTTGTGTTTTGTTCCAGTCACATGTTTAACACACAAACCCTGCTTATTTAGGCTGAGTTCTTCTCTCAAAAGGAAAACACACTATCCATCTTATGATGTCATGTGGTAATACAGGAAGTGTGTTTTTAAACTCCATACATCTTCACTAGAATCATTTGTATAAATTCAGCCATGGAATTGTATCTCTCTACTGAACTAAAGTTAAAAAAGGTAAAACTACTGCTTCATGACATCACACGGTGAAAGAGAGCATTTTGAGCTTTGGAGATGTAGACAGGCTTAGTCAAAGGATTACTCAAATGTGTGAATGAAACAAAACAGAACTCTGGGTATTTTTTTGAGGCAGTAACAAGGTTTGGCTTGGTAACTGCTTTCAGCTCATGAGAGTAAATTTTGTGTAATAGAAGTGTCATTAGTTACATACCTAAAATGAGGGTGCAGACACTAGGTGGGGTTACATTGCACCCTTTTGCACTTCTGTAGACCAGGCCTGGTTGAGGCTAGCTGTGGTTTATCAAAACGCTCACCTTTCAGTGGCTACAATGGAATGTAAGGTTTCTGAATGGTTCTGAAGCCTTCACACTGGATCAAAGTGAACTCACAGCTGGTACTGGATTATTCAAAGTCCAGTTGCATGGGGCATATATAGAGCTAGTTTTCCCATAGTGCCATGGAAACTCAAGTGTTGTGTATCCATGTTGCCAGGAGTAGAGGTTCCACAACAAAAGAAAAAAAAAAAAACAATACAGGTGCAATTTAGGGCAAGAATATTGTGGTCTTGAAACAAAATACATACTTTGTGATTGTAGTACTAGTCAAAGTATTGTAGTAGCAGTAGTAGTAGTGACAATGCTGTTGTTGGATTTGTAGTCATGGTAATGTGCTCTACAAATAAACTTTATTGATTGTTAAATTAAGTATTTATTATTTTATATAGAGAGAAATCCTAGATGGATTTTTTTTTACTCACATCTGCAGCTTTCTTCTCAGACAGTTCCAGTTTTTCCTGAGCGTCTTTGAGCCCTTCTGAGAATTTGTCTAGTTCATCTTCAGTCTGCTTCATCTTCTTCTGCAGATCGATCAGTTCCTCCTCCAACTACAAAAAATGTTAACAAGTGAGCCATTAACATGGTTTTCTGTACCCATACTTTATAATATGCTGAATATTTTATACATTAATTGTAAAACTAGTATTGGAATTAAATACTCATACTCAAGTATTTATTTATTTTTTTTTTTTAAATAGGCCAGAATTAAATCATTCCTTAATAGTTTTTGAATGGCTTAGGTCTATATCTTTGCCACATATAGTTGTAATAATAAAGAAACTTCTTCAGTATGATGACATATGCAGGATACTGATAAAGCTATTTTGGTAGCGGCTCATGCTTGAAGTTGTTTAAGCGTTAATGGCTTCCTATCAGTCTCTCGTGACATAAATGGTGGTATGCAGAGGCTAATCTTCTTTACAAATACCACTGAAGCCCATGTGTGTCCACAGTGAGTTAAGTGTTTGGCCTAATCAGTATCCCCCCTGAGAAGAGCTGCCGATAATCCCCATGAATTCCACACTGTCATTGTCTGTAGGTCACACAGAGACCGAGGTAATGATAACTTTAACTAGAGCCTTAATAAGTATGGGCACTATTTGCATGTGTGCCAATGGAGACAGTAAGCCATGTGTTGTGTTTGACATTAGACTTCCAGATGGACACTGGACATAATCTTTATTACCTCAGACTAATGAGATGTCACCCTCTTCACCTTGCTCGAACAGTGGGTGGTTCGAGCCAAAATACCAACCAACCAGTATGGATTCTTCTTGTCCAAAATGCTATTACATTACATATTACATTACACAAAAATACACTTTGCTGTTCGACTCATTAGACTATAATTAATGGCTTTGAGGTTCATTGGTTGAAACATTTACCCTTCAACTACAGGGGGTGTAACATTGATGCACGTTTAAACTTTATATTAAAGGTGCTCTATACACTGCTTTTCCAGTGTATGCTAACTTGTTGTTGTTTTGTCTGGAATGTCCAATAGTAGTGCATTAAACTAATCCATCTGTATGGAAATAAGCATGTGATGCAACTAGGCCAAGTTATGGAAAGGTGGCTCTGTACTCACAGAAAGAATGCATGTTTTCAAGGTATTTCTTAGCAAAAACATCTGTAATTGAACAGTTCAGTTCAATATATATTTAATTCCATTTTGTGAAAAATTACAAGCACAAGAATTACATCTTTTTTTTCACCAAAAAATTGACAGTGCACCAAAAATCATTAGCTATATGGCAATTGCTGTGAGGGCAAAATATGATCATGTCCTTGTATGAAAGCCATTGCTAAAAGTACATGTATTATTTTCACATATACAACTCACTGTTGTGAAGCAGTTTACTTTGTGGCGGTATGTTTGGTATGGTGTAAACCAGCTTATATTAACAGCTTAACCACTTCAAGTCACACTCCACTTACAAAGTGTATACATTTTCAGTATTATGACAAGTTCATCTTTTTGCATACCTTTTCTTACACTTTTACTACTGTTTGCTACACATCAAAATCTCCCACCTGTTTACATTTATCCTCTGCTGCTTTCTTGTCTGTCTCCGCCTGTTCTGCCCGGTCGATGGCATTCTCCTTGTCCAACTTCAGCATTTGCATCTTCTTCTTGATGGCCTCCATGGTTGTGGTTCCTCTTTGAGATTATCTAAGATGATGTTAAGAAGTAGCTTGGTGCTGTGTCTTGCTTAGGGTGAGTTGAAAAGCAGCCGTGAAGGGTTTAACAAAGTTAAAGAGAAGGAAATGCAAGAGGGAGGAAAGCTAGGCAGAAGTGAGCAGGGATGGAGAGCAGGAGCCCTATATGGGTAGCACCAAAACCTGCCTCTGCTTTCTGATCACCTCCCTCTCTCTCCCAATGCACCCATCCACTCAGCACTCAGCATCCACTTCACCACGGCTATCGCAACACTCATACAAGGGCTTTCTAAACACAGGAGCAGCCAGGCCTGGGACCACAGCTCCTCTCCTTATTTGGGATGCTGCATGGAGACAGGCACCAGGCAAGAGGGAGACACAGAGGTGCAGGTTTCCACATATAACTTAGCGGATAACACATATAACAGTGCTCGTAAACCTTATCGAACACTCAAGGGGAACTCAGAGATGTTTAGAAATGTTCATACTAGTGAAAGACATAATACCTCGAAAAGTAGAAGGTGTCATTTCTTTTACAGAGATGGTTCCCTGTACCTTTTAGATTTTACTAAGCAAACATGGACCAAAAATTAGTTCTGTGAGTAGATATGAAAATACTATTGATAAAAATGACATGGCTTCATAGACACTGGATAGTGATAGTGAGGTACTTCATAAGCTGTATAAAGCATGACAACCTATGTACTTAATGCAGTTAGTAATGTAAAGGTCCATCACAAACCATGTGTTCTCTTTGTACCAGCACCAGTTTAGTGTATCTTCGTATAATGTCACTATATACAAGTCCTTCACAGTCTTATTTTTTATTAGGAAATATGTGATTACCTATAGAATATAACACTGTGCCTGTATAGATTGACTTAAAGGTCCCTGAAGGTGTATGATTTGTTGTTACTTAGTCTCATATTTATTTATGTTCAATAGTGGATGTTTGTTGGGGCTTTTGTTGCTGTGTTGTCTCTTCTTTGTGTTAAAAAATGTGAGCCCCTGTTTCAATGGGCACAATAAAGGATTTTCTTATTCATTTGTGTTGATAATGCTTTAGACATATCTACCTTGTACCATAAGTACATAAGTACAGAATATTATATCTCACCAGTCTTGTGCATATTTTTTAAATAAGTAAATGATATAAAATTGAGCACTTTAATGAGCACCTTCTTGTACACTTTAGGAATATTATTATCCCGTTTGCTGTAAACTGAAAAATCGCATATTGCCTCTTGCCTCACATGACTTTCATTCTTGGCAACTGCTCCCCACCACTCCGACCGAGTAAATACATTATAGACATTGCTGAGATAGCTGTGAAACCAAAAGCAGCAACATTATCCCATTACAATGTGAATGGAACAAATGGTTGTGTCTCAGTGTTTCATCTTCATACCAGCATAGAAATGTGTTGAAACTATCTAAGGCAAATGCATTATAACCATGTCATCATTAGAGAGATCATTACATAATCTTCACCATACAGGGGCATTCATGAGTAGAGGAATGTGGACCTTTTGACTAATCCTTCTGCTGCATTAGTACTCTACAAAGCATCTGTTTCCTCTGCTATTTGCAACACAGTTTTAATATATGAGTATCAAGTGAAATAAGCAGTTTACAATGTGGATGAAGGTGTTAAAAGCATTCACAGATGTTTGGCTTCAAAATGCTGAAAAAACAAGAACAGAAAAAGACAGGAATTGTAAGTCTCGACCACCAGAAAGAGCTATGGCTTAAAATGACAGTAAATTTCAGCAAATATTATGAGCACTTTGTAAATGGATAGACAAATATGGTGAGATTTGCCTGACGCCAGTATTAGCTTTTTTTTTTTTTTTTTTTTTTTTTTTTTTTGGATGGAAAAAAGGAAGATTGTGAAGGTTACAAAAGAAGCAAAAGATTGGCATTTTTATACTGCCCGTCTTATGGTTAAGTGGTTGCTGCTGTTAACATACAAAATCACAAAGGTACAAAATCAAAGTCAAGAGAAGCAAAGTTTGGACAGAAAATGGGTCTGTCAGATGTTCTTAAGAAGGTTTTAGATGATGAGTACTTACTGCACTACATTTTTGTATATACAGTTAAGAAGAATATCTACAGGTAACCAATGACTTCTTTCACAGGAAGACCTGTAGTTATAAACCATAGCATCAAGGTTCAGTCGATGAAGTTGTAGCTTATCAAGTGTGGGCAGAAACAGGAACTTAAAACTACAACACCACACCGCAGGGCATTATTCATTCATTTACATTCTGAATTGCAGTTGTCTCTTGTGTGCTTTGACTTTTAGCATACATTTACCCACATATTATATTAAATGTAAAGGTACGACTGTCAGATCAAAGAGAAGAAAGATACAGAAAGTATTATCGTTATAATAATAATAATACATCAGATTTATATAGTGCTTTTTTGGACACTCAAAGACGCTTAGTTATATAGTTATAAAAGAGACCTATTATATGTGCGTTTAACTCAGAAAAGACCACTATAGCTGTGCAGTAGGTATTGTGTGCACTGTTGTGGCCTGGGGCACAAACACCTGGTCTGGTTGGTAGTGACACATTCAGAGCCAGATGTGCATCGTCTGTGTGTGTCTGGCCTGAACATGCACGATGTGATGTCACAGATCTTTGTGCCTCACCTTAGATAACTTAAATAACTCTACTACCCCTGAACTATTTGGACACAAATAACAAATCAGATAAGGATTTGCAAGTCTGTTACCTCCAGGTCAAGATTCATCACACTCCTTTTTACTACTTCAAACAATGTTGTCTGACAGAGTTTTTGAGTATATTTTTCATATGTGGCTTTTGCATGAAGTTTGGCTTGAAATAATTACTTTTCTGAGGAATACGACATTAGTGTGTGGCTGGGCTTTTGCTGAAGTCACAGAACTATGCATATGCGTGTATCATTTAAAACAGTCTTAACATTAACACTGCAGGCACCTGCTCAGACCTGCAGCGCTGGTGGGTCCTTCACATGAAAAGAGTGAAACAGGTTTCCTCTGCTGAACCTCACAGTGACATCAGAGACAGTGACGTGTTTCACCGTGAGCCTCGGTGTGATTTTACAAAGCAGGACAGATGCCAACAAGTTTAGGTTATCCAGTGTCCCAGTTAAATAATATTAAACGCATAAAGTGTAGTTACAATTGCCTACATTACCCCAGCTGTCCCCAAAAAATATATATATATATTGTTTACTTTTAACGTATAGTACTCTTTACTACTTGCCAGTGTAGCAGGTATGTGTATGATGCTTATTAGAACTTAGATATTATACCAGTATCACTTAAAGGGTCCATGTTACGCTATTTTCTGATCTATGTTATAATGTTGTTTTCTCATCAGAAACATACTTGGAGTTGTGTTTTGTTTCATTCCCACATGTTTAACATACAAACCACAAATATTTCTAGTTCTTCTCTCAAACAGAAAAGACTCTGTTCCACCTTGTGATGTCATGTGGTAATATAGGAAGTGTACCACTGTGTTTTTAAACTCCAGACATTGACTAAAATCATTTGGATAATTTCAGCCCTGTAATTGCCTGTCTCTACTGAACTGAAGGTAAAATGTGCTGTTAACTTGAAAACTACCACTTTATGACATGACAAGGTGGGACAGAGCATTCTGAGCTTTGGAGATGTAGACTAATTATGCAGGATTACTCAAACATGTCTGAATGAAACAAAACAGAATTCCAGACATGTTTTTGAGGAGGTAACAGCAGTATAACATGGCTTAAAGCTCACAAAAGACAATTTTGAGTAATAGAGGACCTTTTGTTTAAATTATGTGTTTATTAATTCAGGTGACTATTCCAGGCAATAGTATAGGCCTCAGGTGCAACACACGACAATGACCAATGAGACGCCGACTGTCTGATGTGGTGTAACACCTGTAATAATGTCTTGGTAAAATAATAGTCTAATTCCCGGTGGATTATCTATTAGTGATGAGCTCATACCAGCATGGTGACAGAGGACTGTGTCTCATCATCTCATCGCCTCAGCCTGTTGCTGCACAAACCATATAAGGACTGCACTCACTCACTGTATTTGAATAGCAGCATATTCCTTACTGCGTAGACTGAGGAAGCCCTGAAATTCTTTTATAGTTTATTACTGTTACATTATCAGTGATCAGTCTCCTATCTGTTTTCTTTTTCACCAAGCTATGACTGTGCGTCCGCATCCATTTACTCTACTTCTATTGATTCATGCAAGTTGGGGTAGCTCTACTTCTGCAAGTGACTTTGGTGCTGAGAAAATTTCTGTTTTCACCTATCCCCTATCTCCACCCACTGTCCTTAGTACTTGCAATTATTAAAAAGAAAAAAAAAATTTGACTGTGGGTCATGTGGGGTTGAAAAATGTCTCAATAAAAACATAAACAAAGTTCTGCTGCTTGCTAAAGTGAAATTGCACTATGAAGAGGTGGGACATTCCATTCTGCATTTTAAAAAAGGAAGTCATTGGATCTGCTTCTATTATTAAACAGATCAATACTGGGATTTACAATGAACAAAATGCTGAATAAATACTAGAGCATAATATGTCTTCTTTAAGGATTCTCATACATCAATTCATTGTCTTTCTTTTCACTACTTAGCATTTACTAGCATTAATTGTCCTTCAATAAAATTATGGGCTGATATGAACCATATATGAGGCCACTGAAAGAGTCAAGACTGATTTACTTTATATTCATATTGAGCTGACAATTGCAGGCCAGTATAAACCATCTTTGAGATAGTTCAAAGATGGGACAAAAAAGTGTTGGAAAGAACTTAATGAATCTGAAGATTGTTTTCTGAAGAGATAACAACTGAAGCTCTGTTTTTGTCCTTGACCACAAATTAATTTATCTTTATTAGATCATTAAATTTATCTGATCCAGAAAATTGTAGTAGATTTCTTCTTGCAGCTGGAATTTACAACTTCTATAATACAATGCAATCAAAATTCCGACACACTTCTTTTGTTGTTTACCTGGCTGCTCTGTGACCGTGGGTTCACCTCCTGTAAAGTTGAGATATAAGAGCATATAGTTTTAGGCTGGACTGTGGTGGAAGTGGGCGGGGCTGAGGGCTAACAGAGGATAAGGATGGGCCAGGCTTCAGGCTTCCAAAGGAAAGCCCTCCCACAGGAAACCGGTGCTCAGCTCTGCATGGCCTTTTAAGGTAAAAACTCCCCAAAACTCCTGTGTCCTGGGAATACTGCTATGATATACTCTGTTATAGGGCAAGCAGGAGAGGCCGGCAAAGACTGTGAAAAGAGGAGCGTTTAATGAAAAGTAGCTTGAAACTATCACAAGTTTATGCATTGTGAAAAATTATGGTACATTTTTACTCTTGGATGGCACATCACGTTACAATGCGTTAGCCGGAAGACATTAGCAACAAGGGTGTGGGAAATAGCCCCCTGCCTTTTTTCCACATGGGAAAATTAGTTAAAAGCAAATGTAAACAGAGTCCAGAGACATGGTGCATCATGGGAAAGGCTGTGTAAAGAGATACATTCCTCAGTTAAGATTATCATCAGTGGCAGCCTATAGTATCATTGGATCAGACTCCTTTAGTTTAGGCTAATGCACTCTGCTCTTTTAACCTCTTTCATTTACACATGTTTGTCTTGGTTTATTACTCTACCTCCATCTCCAAAAATTAAAAATCCACCTTGTGATGTCATCAATCATCATCAAGTGGTAGTTTTCAAGTTAACAGGTATCTTTTTCCTGGCTCAGTTCAATAGAGAAGGGCAATTCCAGGGCTGAAATCACCCAAATGATTCTAGTGAAGGTGTATGTGTATGTGTATGTATGGTGTAAGTTTAAAAACATGCACCTCCTGTATCACCACATGACATCACAAGGTGGAACAGAGTGTTTTCTATTTGAGAGAAGAACTCAGCGTAAATATGCAGGATATGTTTGTTAAACATGTGTGAATGAAACAAAACACAACACCAGGTATGTTTTTGATGAGGAAACATTATATCATAAATCAGAAAATAGCATAATATGGACACTTTAATGTCAGCTAAATGCAACAGTTGAGTTACATCAGAAGTAAGAAATGAAATTCCTCAAGTAAATATTTCATATAATATTTTTGTTATATTTTTAGATTAAATATAATCAGAAATTCTCCTAATCCCCCACTACATAAGCTCTGCTCATATGTTTCATTGTATTACATAATGCACGTCTGCTGGTGCACAACAGCCTCACCCTGCTTCTGCTATCTATCTGGCTTAACATTTGACATCGTTCTCAGACAGTGTGTAAATAAAGATCCCTCTCTTTGAATGGTTTTAACGAGAGCACTCTTTGCACTTGTGGCTCATCACGGCCTATCACTTTTAGACCATGAGAAAGGATTTGACTGAGGCAGTGAGAGGACTGCTTTAAATTGGGGTTGTCATGGCAATGTGGTTAACATGTTTGGCTTTATTTCATATATTACAACACTCAAGGAAGCTATAAATAAATCTATTCCCAAGCCTGGATAAACATGCATTATGGTGGTAGTTGCAGCAGTTTAAAGTTATGATTTGCTGTACTATGTGTAGTCAAAGAGGGGAAGGTGGTTATCTGAGTACAGCTGTTGAGAGGCCATGCAGGAAAAAGACATGAAGTTAGCTCACAGCCATTTCACTGATAGGCTGGTATCAGAAGAACATGCCCAAAGGCTCAGCTTCTGCCAACACCAGAGGTCAAAAGTCTATTAGACAACACTTCCTGGATTAAGTCTCACTCAGCTGTTAAAATTTCACCTACTGTTATTGTTTGTAGAATAGCACACATGGCAACTTGAACCGCAAGTGATCAGAAATGTTGGCTCCTATTTAAGCCATGTTATTTGAAATAGGCTAAACATACTTCAGAGCATTCACCTTCTGCACTCAACTGGACAAAACATGACCACAGTAAATTTAGAAGTAGAATCAAAGTAAATTTAATTTTTACAAATTATCCAGAGTAACTCCAGGGTTACTCAGGTGTCCCAAACTCTTCGTGTTCACTCATGTTAGATAACTGTGACTGCATGGCCTTGACCTGTCACAATAAAAATCTCAGTAAACTGAAAAGGAGGTGGTCTTGCTCTGGCTCGACCCCCTCACTGCCTCACATCTGGCTTCATTTAGACGCTAATGGACAGGCTCATTTGTCAGAACTATAAACAAATATAGACATATCTAACACACAGCAGGTCTGTCATTACCAATGTAGTTTTATGATCTGTTATTCAGTCCTCTTGTAATACCTGCTACATCTATGAATTTCAGAATGATTTTTTAAAAAGGACTCTTGCCATGGTGATTAACAATTTAAAAAAAATATTAAAAAATTTGTATGAAAAATCAATGAACATGAACACAGTTATAATTGATCATCCATGCACTGTTTTACATTAATGCTGGTTTGAATAACGAGAGAGGAGCCCTATGCGTTTAGGTATCCGCCTATTCAGTCACTTTACTTCAGAAAAACATGGGATAAACGTGATTTAATAGCGCCCTCTTTCGGCTCTATCGGGTGTTGACGTTGCAGCCTTTTGTGGGAATATGGTGAGTACTGTAGCCTCCTTTGACTTCTTTACATTTACTAACACAAACGTCAGTAATATGCGACATTCAAGCTATAGGCCTAGTAAAAATGTTTAGGGTTAGCTGGAAGCGTCATCATATCTAACATTCCTCAAACTAAAATTTATCACTGGCAGTTCTCATGTCAGTTCAGCTCATGCAAATTTAGGTTTAGTGTTTCTCACACTGGGGTTCCTGTACTGCTGGTGGTTTGCTGGGCCCTCTACAGTTTGAGTAGTATTTAATTTTTCTCATGTGTGTTAATCATTATTTAGGACGACTTTTTTTTGGTTTCGTCTATTTTTAGACCTGGCTTAGTCTCATTTTATATTTCTTTTAGCCATTATGCCATATAGTCCAGCAACTTGGAAAGCCAAAATGTTATCTTTGGGGGTACTTAATGTCAAATGAACTATTGGTTTTAATGTGCCCTTCCTGTTCAGCAAAGCACTTTAAGCCTTCTTTGTGTTTAATGTGGTCCATATACTTTCTTCTAAAACAGGTGAAACACATTATTTGTGCTTTACCAAATGTTTCAAGGCTATTTATGAGTGCAGCTGAACACCATGTCTAACCTGGGTTATCTCCATATTATACTGTGATTAGAACAAACTGTATCCCTCTGCACTCTGTGTGTGTGATGTGTGTCTGCGTGTGTGTTTGAGATGTGTGCGTGTGTGTGAGATGTGTGTACACGTGTGTGTTTGAGATGTGTGTGTGTGTCCTCGCCTGACCTGTTTTGGGTAACTGTCAGCGTCACGTCCTTGGTGCAGAAATGATACAGTAGCTGTGTTGTGGCTGTCCCTCCTTTGTGGTACTTGTGGTGTTCACAGTCAGATAACAGCGTGTTTAAAACGTCAGGCCAAATATTTGTCACAATCAGGATGTACCAAAGCTTCGATTGTTACTTTTGCAACATTTTGCAATTCAGTCTGTACTTACTGATTCACCCTGCATGAAGTTTCCTTAAAAAAAAAAAAAGTATATATATATATATATATATATATATATATATATATATATATATATATATATATATATATATATATATATATATATATATATATATATACATATATATGATATATAATATGGAGTGCTTTAGGCGTTTTGAAAGATGCTATATAAATGCAATGATTAATTAATAATTAATAATGAATTCAAGTTGCACTATATAACTGAATGATACACCACATGCTAGTGTCCATGGAGACAGTATTGCTTTGCCTGTAATGTTCCACAGTATGTATTTTGCATTTATTCAAACACAAAGCAATAACAGCTCCATGAATACAAGCATGTGGTGGACTCTCCACCAGAAAAGTAATACAGTGCACCTTTAAACCATCAGCAAATTAATAAAACAAATTATTGCATTATAGTTGATTTAAGCCCTCAGGAGAGAATATTACAAAAACAAAAACCTATTTTCTTCCCACTAAACAAGAACTACTCTTTTGACATGCACAGAAAACCATTATTCTGTATTTAATGTACATTTTCTATCTGCAGAGGGCAGCAGTGCACTATGTGTACAGGGACCATTAAACTTTTAGTGAGTATTCTTTGTGAAAGCAAGCATATGTTTAGTCATTTTGACTTCCCAGCTTTCAGCTCAGTGTAAATGTCCTGCATTAAGTCATATTGTTGAATCACATTGACTACATGTCACTTTGGGTCTTAATAAGACATGCTTGGTCATTTGATTATGCTCTGAGTCTATAAGATGTGTAAATGAAGATATCAAATGAGGATAAACTCATGGTGGTGAATAGCAGATTTTCAGGCTCTGGATCCATGTTGAGACTGAAGCACAATGCTGTCTTTATGGAGCATGGCACAGACCGCATATTGTTCCAGGTTAGGAGAGAGGGCTGTGCCTCTTTGTGAAATGGGTCAGGTCTGAGAAGGGGTTAACATTTGGTTATGTCAGCAGAACAATTTGATTTGATAATTCCCATAGTCATCTGAAGCTCTAGGAAAAGGCCTTTTTCAAATGCACTAATTATCCCATGGGTCACTGTTAGGGACGAGATGCCAGACATTTGTAGGGTCAGATTAGATGTCAGCGTTGTGTTCATTTCAATTAGGCTCAAATACAATGGGAAACACCCCCAAATAGGCTCCCTGGACACTTGGGAACATCTCTTTTTTGCTTAGCAAAGATAAAATCTCATCAGCCGATGTCTAATCAAACAAGCTGCTATACATTTACTGTGAGTTACTGTATGGCCATCTTTTTCAAACCATTCAACAGGACCTTTTTACCACAAACTGTCTCAAACCTCTTCTCTAAAAATGATTTATTTGAGGCTCAGCACAGTTTGAGACAAGATAAGATAAGACAATCAGGACTCTACTTCTGGAAATCTCTACTTTCCAGAAGTTATCAAAGTTAAAGTCAAAGAGTTATCAGAAATTAGATTTAAAAAATCTAATTCTAATTACATTTTAAAATTTGTATCTAGAATATTAAATTCTCCTTTGAATAAAATTAAGGTACAGAATTTAGCAAAAATAACTATAACGTTACAAAAGACTGAGTACAACAGTGTAGATGTTGGAAGATAGCTAATAGGTGCATTCAATTTATTCATAGAAAGCCCCTTGAGATGCAGCACCTTTTCCAAGTGGGACCAAGTATGGGTCCAAAAACTGTGATTACATAAACAGTTTGAAACCCATCCAAAATTGATTATAATCTTGTATGGATGTGTTCCCAGACAGGACATGGTTTCAACAGGCAGCCCTAAAGGAAAAATAAAACATTGTCTTTGTAATGTGCAAAAGATTTAGTCAAAGCTCAAAGTAAATGTTAAGATAAATGTTAAAAGCAAAGATTAAATGTTTAGGGTCTATCATAAAATCTGGACTCACTTCAAATATGCAGTAGACAATGCTACATGAAAGCCTAACATTAAGCTGTATTTCATAAAACAAAGCATGCAGTTAAGTCAGGCCATTGTGTGGTGTCAATGACCTCCAGTAACCTCTGCATACTTTTATAGGCAAAGGAGCACTTCATATTAATGGTTTATACTCATTTACTTAACTGATACTGAAGAATTATTGCCTCAAAGTTTAGTTTCAGGTTAATAGGTGCAACTTAATGGTATTGGGACAAAATGTTGGACAGAAATGCAGGCCACATGTAGGTGTAAAGTTTCTTCCTGGCTCTGCAGTTAAGGGAAGCACCATATGGGAATGTAGTTGTGCATATCCTACTCCTGGGGGTGGGACTAACTGTGTGATGTCATCAATCTAGGGTCCGGGTGATCCTATCCTGACCAATCCGAGGTGGACAAGGAGGATTCTAGGGGGAGGCAGTCAGTGGATGATTAAATAGAGGGGGGAGGGTAAGAAAATCAGGCCTGGGAAATATTGGTGTAAGTTTTTCTATAGTACTGTCCCAAGCCAGAAAGCTGTCCTTAGATGTTTATGAGTGGGGCATTTAGGTCAATAGGAGTAGATGTAGAACTCTCCTAAGCTATGAGACCTTTGACACCTCAAAGTCGGATGAAAACCAAACCCTTTGACTACATTGCAGCATATTGTCTGCCTTTTTGAGTCGATATTTGTAAGACTGGGAACATGATAGAAATTAAGCACTTTTTATAAGAAACAATATACATATAATAGTATGCATGCATTTTGTTGTCTTTTTCTCTTTCTTCTGCCTATGATGATTGTTTCCCAATGAGTCACTTGTGCTTTCTCATGCATATTTATTTTGAGAAGAAAAACCTTAGTTTTTATTACTCACAATGATGTTATGGTTCCTCAAAATCTTGCAAATTGTCATAACCCATGAACACTATGGAAGTCCAAGATATTTTAACTCCCTTCTCATATTTTTGAACTTTTACTTTCTCCAGTACCACTATTAGAACAGGACATAGTTCTCTTTTGTGAGTTAAAATTAGTAAAGAATGAATCACGGTTCAAAGGTTAATCAGTTTGTCATCGAGAGCAGGGCTGCACAGTTTTGGAAAATGTATATATATTTTTAGCACTGCAGTTAGATTTGAGATTTATGTAGGAGTCCATTCAGATTGCATATTTTAGGAGCAAAGAAGAGTCTGAACTGCTAAAGTAGCAATAACTCCATGGACCTAATGGGTTAACAGTATGTAGTTTGAGGTTTTTCAATAAATTTTTGTTTATAGTGGTTACTCTGTAATCTAAATAATTGCAGTCTTTGTGACTGATAATTACACCTACTCACTGACAGAGCATTTATCCCTGAAAGGTATATGAGAACCTGTCAGTGTTTCTGACCAGATTTCACTGGTTCCAGTTGTGTGCTTTTTATTTGAACAGAATCTTATTTCTAGGGATGGGTTATTGGTTATGAGTTATTGGTTATGATATTGGTGATATTGGAGTGTTTTCCTCAGATACTCTTCCGTATGGAAAACTTTGCCAATATTTGGGATAGATATTTCTACTACACAGCCCCAGTCTCTATGTGGCCATGTGTGTTTCCCAGTTTGTTGTCAATGCACTTTATTGTCTCAATATGATTGTACAAAATCATGCAACCAATAATGTTATGTCCCAAATAAATATGTTTTGTTTTCACAAACAGTTATTTGTGAAATTTACTACAACTTAAAGGTGCACTATGTAACATTTGATTGTCTCCAATGAAATGTTACTGCTTTACCTGGAATATTCCACAGTGTGCTATTAAATGTAACTATGTAACATTTATTAAATTACAGGTGTTTTTATTTCCGTAAAGTACCTTAAAAATATGCATTCTCACTTTAAGCAACCTCTCCACTCCAGATATTTGATCTGTAATTTGGCCAGGTGGTGTTGCATACTTTTTTTTATATGTTTAATGTCATTCAGTGGAACATTCTATGAATCAATAACAATCTCTATGGAGACAAGCAGGTGATGGACCTTCCAGCAGAAAAGATACATAGTTCACCTTTAAGATACATTTGGGGTCCTTGCAGTGTAGTTTAAAAACGCAGTTTTGGTATTGTTATCAGTTATCAGCAACAGCAATAAGCCAAATTACAGATATCGGTATTGGCTTTAAATTCTATATCGGTCCAGCACCACTTATTTCCCCTAGTAATAATTCATAATCATCTCTTCATTACAATATTATCCAAAGTATTGTGCAAATGTTGGGTAACATGTCTGAATCTGCCTTCTGCAGTGTCAGTGTCAGTCACATCTCCGCGCTGAGTCTCAGCTTGAACTTGGCACATTCCAGTTCACACCACAGGTACGAACCGCCGGAGACAACAGAGGTTCAGGAAATGGGATGAACAAGAGGACTTACTGCAGAAGACAATGTAAAGCAGTGGAGATCCACCAATGAGAAGGAGACCATGAGGGTTCAGTACCATTGGCTGCTGCTGTTACTGCTCCACTGGCATGAATCTATGACAGGTACAGTGGCATATAAAGTTTGGGGGAATGTGTGGAGGTCATGTTTAAGAGGGAGGGTGGAGAGGACCCTACAGTGGGGCTAAAGATTTACTGTATTAAAAGAATTTACTAGCTCAGAAAGATTTAAATTTCAAAAACTGCTTAGTGACTGCTTTATCATGAATAAAAAGCATTGTAGTTTTTATTGTAGTGTATAGATGTGTAGGTTGAACTAACCTTCTTTGAGGAGTGAAATGTCTGAACTTGTCCACGAAGGTATGCTAATATGCGCATTCATAGAAAACCCAAGGCCAATATAGACAAAGTGTTTTACATTATATTCAAGAATAAACTTAGATTACCTTAATAGGGCCTTTCACATGTATTAGGTCACAAAGGTGAGTGTAATAATAGTGCATGTTTGTGCCAGGGTTTGTAATTGCCATGTTCAGGTACTTTCTTGTAAATAAGAGGTAATTACAGAGTGAGTGACTCAGTATAAACCCTGTGTAAACATGTTAGACATGCGTGAAGACACAGATTAAAAACTGATGTCAAGTTTCCTCATATTGTAATAATATCAGTACACTAAGCTAGAGAGTTAGCCATTGCTCTCAGTCAGCTATTTGTTCTCACTTCAGAGTAAATGGCCAATAATCAGAGGTGGAACATAACTTCATAACTAAATATAACATTACCTTATAGTTTTAGTTGTAGAAGTAGTTGTTTTGTTAGGCTGGACAATAGCACTGTGATTGACATTGAAATTTGGGCTCTGAAAATGTTTTTGTATATTGTACACCCCTACAGTTATTGTGATTTTCACAGTAGATCTGACACTACAAAAATTATGGTGTGAAAAAGGCAAATTTAATATTGTTTGTCTGTTTGTTTTTTTACGCCGGACCGAATGCCTGCAATAAAGATCTATCTAAACTATTGATCCTTTACAGCTCATGTCATCAATATTTTCTGGCAGTGTGAAGCTAAAAGCTAAAAGCACTACTTTGTCAGAAGCTCTGTTACTCAAGTTACACTTTAATCTGATGGCAAAAGGAGAAATTCAATGATTTTGGATTCTTCCTGGATGACTGAGGGATTTTACACAAAACTTTAATCTGATCTTTATTTTAATACAAAGAGGTGGTTTAGTTGGAACTACAACAGGCGAGCTGATGTGCATTGTTAAAGAAGTCTCACACACTGGGGCATGGGACTACGAGGTATTCTATGTAGTGTAGTACCATGTAGTGTGGGTCCACCAAGATGATTTATACTTAAGGCCCAAATTTGGTGCTACAACCCTGTTCACATGCGTAAATTACAGTCACAATAGCTTTTAGCTTTAGCATTAGTTTTTCAGTTTAGTCACGCTCACGTTTTTGATGAAAATTCCCAAACAGGACCATGAATACTCGTATTGATCGCAGGCTCCTGAAAATGTGTCGACAAAATTAATTTTTTGTATTTTCTTGTGTTTCTTTAATTCCGGACTATTTTAAAACTTTTTTTTTTTCAGTGTTTGCTAATGTGTGCTTAGTGTCACCCTGGTAAATGCTACATGTATCTGGAACATATAATATTGACATTTAATATGCAGCCTTCTTTCAATTGTCAGGAGCCTTGCGAGCCATCAGCCCATACATCAGACACTATGAAGGCTTGTCCTACGACAGAGAGGATCTTCACAGGAGGCACCTGAGAGCCACGAGGTCCACCCTTCCCCAGGACACAGCTCTGCATCTGGACTTTGTTGCCTTCCGAAGGTGAAATTTCACATTCCAGAAGAAAAAACACTATTTATTATGTCTTCAGACATGACACAAACACAGGCCAGCAATCAGCAATCTTGTCTTTGATTGTCTGCATGAAATAATAGACCACATCTGTGAAATGTTTATGTTTATTACAGACCATTTCGCCTGCGATTGAGACGAGATGCTGAAATTTTTTCACAAAACTTCATATTGACAAACGAGAATGGTTCCACACTAGCTGATCTTTCCCACTTATATTCAGGAACATTAGAAGGTGGGGTTAACATGATATACTGAATTTATGCATATATATTTAACCCAGTAACATAGCCTCTCCCCTTGTTTCAGGTGAAGATAATTCATCCTGCCATGGCTCTGTGATAGAAGGGCAGTTTGAAGGCACCATACACACGTCCAATGGGACCTATCATGTAGAATCAATGGAGAGATACCATAACACAACAGACCACCATTCTGTAATATACCATGAGGACGACCTGGGTAAGACCAACTGCAACAGATTCTCAGAATTTCTTAAACTGATCAATTAATATAAAGATAGACCCATTTGACCTATTATATACTGTGGCTTACTGTGACTTTAATAGACTAGGTAACAAAAATGTACATAATGCCATGAAGCCTTTACTGGCATCAGTAGTTGTAGTAGTGGTGGTGATCTAGTAGTAGTAGTACTTCAAATGGACACTAAGCCATGTTATAATGTTGTTACCTAATCACAAACATACTCAGAGTTGTGTTTTGTTTCATTCACATGTTTGAGCAATCCTGTATTGTTAGGTTTTTGCATCTCAAAATGCTCTGTTCCACCTTGTGATGTTATGAAAGTGTCAAGTTAACAGCTACCTTTTACCTTTTGTTCAGTAGAGATAGACGTAGAGGCAATTCCAGGCCTGAAATGATCCAAATGATTCTAATGAAGCTGTATGGAGTTTAAAAACACAGTGGAGCCCTTCCTGCATTACCACATGACATCACAAACTCAGCCTAAATATGCAGGATTTGTGTGTTAAACATGTGTGAATGAAACACAACTCTAGGTATGCTTTTGGAGAAGAAACAACGTTGTAACATACGTAGATCAGAAAATAATTATTTAGAAATGTCCTATAACTCCAGCTGCATTTTCTGGCCCATTCTTTACTACTGGAGATCTCCCCTGCTAAATGGCAACTCACCCTCCCTCAGACAGAGACACTGAAATATTGTACATTCATCACACATGACTTAAACCAAGCCCTTGATGCTTTCTTTAACCTGTAATTGAGGCCACTACAGCTCAATGAATCCAGCGCAGTCTTGTTAAGTGTTAGATTATTTCAATGGGTATGTTGGGCACCAGCCAAAAATAAAAGAGGCTCAGTGAGGTGGCTTTAGCTGCAAAGGGCTGAGGTAAAATAAGGACAAACTAACAAAAGACTTAAGAGAAAAACGTGGTAAGGTGATGGATTCATTTAGTTTCACAGTTGGACTTTAAATTATTTTAGAGCTGGTTTGTTTTCATGAAGACGGATTAGTTGTATTTATTTGCAGCTGTTGGTAAATCTTGTGTGTGTTGTATGTTCCTGGCCCTGTGTCTTAAGGCTTGGACTCAAATGTTTTCCACGAAACTCGGTCACAAGGAAAGTACTGTAGATCAACAGACGCTTTGTTTGTTTTCAACTGAGACTGCTGTACTCCCCATGTTTCCCGCCATTTTTCCTGTGTATTTCCACGTTACACTACAATAAACAGGCTTACGAAATGGCTGCATCCTGTTCTTAAATCTTGGCATTCGGCATCACTACAACACAATTGATGCTGTAGGAAAAGGGATATAGTCTGATGCATGGCTCCTTAGGTAATTTCTATTTCATACTGTTGTTGTTTTAAGACAACAAAGGAGTACAAATTTTCTTTCTCCCAGGAGACGAAGGATGTGACTTAAGAAACATTGCTCCCGGATACTGAGTATCCTGGGGGCATTTAAGGACAGTCCTTCCCCTGTGGTTTAATGTCTGGCTCCACAAAGAGAAGCCGTGTTGCATCACTTGGTGGAAAAGGCCATGTCGTATCATTATTTTGGAAATTACATCTTGTTCGCAAACAGTGCTGTTTACTTTATGAAGTCATACATGCTTTGGGTTCATCAAAAAAAAAAAAAAAATTGCCTGGCTCTGTACTCTAAGGAAGTATGGCTAAGACTAAAATAAATTCAGTTCAATTCAATTTAATTCAATTAAATACAACAATATTTTAATAAGCACTGTTGTCATCCAGTGGTGTCACCTGTCAGTCACAGTTGGTCATACCCATTCTTACACACTAAGGAATTTTAATCATACCGATTTTACAGCATGGGGCTGGATGAACATTTCTGGTTCTTAAAGTATATTTCTCTCCTCAGTCCTCTTAAGAAAGAAGTGCCTGAAAAGCTACTTTATTCAATGTTATCTGAAGTGTGGAATTTTAGAAAGCAAAAGTAAACAGGATTTTCTTTGCACACTATTGCACAAATTGTGCCTTTTTATAGATTTAATATAGCCTAAATATTTTATCACACTGTGCATTTATTCTATTATTTATATTTTTACACTTCCTATTCCTCTAAGACTAAGTGCAATTATATTTAATTACTTTTCTGCAAACACAAATGTTCATTATACTGGTAAATATTATATGAGGCTCTGTTAAAACATTTAATATTTTCATGACATTTATTACAATAAAATGCACTGAGACTTTTGAGGCAGGTTTAATGTGCTGCTGGGAATGTGGAAAATGAGGGGAATCTGAGAATGTTACTTTTGGGAAAGCTTTTTGCTGTAGATTAATCTTGTGTTTGGAGAAGAAAACCTTAGTTACAAATGTAGTCACACTCACCTCAAATGTCTCTTGCCAGATTAAGTGTGACACAATTTGAACAAGTCAGAAAATGTCTGGAAATAATTCTGGTGGTAGTTTGTGGCCAGGCAGTTGGGATTATATTTCCTGCCCCCTCTCATGCCATGTACAGAAAGGACAGCATGTTTCTGATTGGTTGACGGGTTTGCAGAAGTGTGGTGTGATCCAGTCATTTGTTGTCTGTCACTCATTTTGGTCTGTGTCCGATACAGGAGGAAAGCTACATTCCCTAACACCTACAAGTACCTCCAGGGGTTATATGGGTCACTAGTTAACTGGCAAACCCTCATTCTGCCACTTCAGTAACATGTGAGAGGGATTAACATCATGTGACTTCCTGTAACCAATGGAATGCCAAGCTATTGTGTCCACAACAATAACACCAATGCATTTTAAAATTATACAGATCTTCAGCATTAATTAACTACCATGTGACTGTAAACAAACTTAGTAAGCCCTTTTTGGCTTTCAGTTGCACCAAGAGGGCAGTGGACACCAGAGCAATGCCTGTGTCACAGTTTCTTCATTATTTGTACAATTTGTGCAACAAAGACATTCAGGACTGTATGCAAGACTGTTAAATGTAGAAAGTCTGAGTGTGTGAGCAAAGAGAGGTGAGTGCTATGCCAAAAAAATTAAAATAAAATAAAATGTTTCTTAGGGCCAGATCAAAATTTTGTTTTAATCATGATTCATGTAGTCTACTCTATTGACTTTAAGATCCATATAAAGTAATCTGCTTCTTCTGTGAGTTTAGTGTCGAGCCTTAAAGATGCTGCCCTATGGAACTCAACAGTGACCACATAGACTGTTTGAAAAACTATTAAGAGTTGTTTTCAGTCCAAAAAGTACCTTTGAGCAAACGTTCAACTTATACATTTTTTCAGAAAGTATATGAGAAAAATTTATGAGAAATTTAGTTCTTGAGGGTGAGCGGTCACTGTTTAGCTCCATAGGAAGGTTGAAGAGATGCAATAAACAGAGGAGCACTGAATCACAATGCTGTCACTAAAATAGCTGATGGTCACACGAATCAGATCACAATTCAGTGTGTATTACCATTTTGCCCAGCCCTACTAGCAACTACTGTATTGTTGCCAATTCACTATTTATTCATTCATTCATTCAAGTATTGTTTTCATTCATTATGGTTACTCCCTTGAGATAATCAGTTCCCTTTTCAATGGATTTTTATCTTGTGTCAAAAGCTGGAGTGCATCAAACTTAGCACATTTTCAGTCTGTACTATATTTTCTATGGTGTCCTTGATGTTCAGTGACCTGCCTCTTTGACGTAGTTCAGATAACGCACACTGCCAAGCTTAAAAACACATGTTTTTTTACTCAAAACTTTTGGACATTTATGTTATCTATGTCAGCACCCTCTCTGTACACAAACTTTGAATACACAAAGGTTAGCTGTTAGTTTTCCATTCTGTGCCAATTGTATTTTACAAACTGTATGCTTTGTCTGTCTCATTTCTAAAAATTACATTGAGTTTGATTTCTAACCCTAATAAAAACATTTAAAAGGATGAAAAACCATGGCCTAGTGTTCCAGGATGATTCAGCAAAAACTATTTTCTAAAAGTGGACTCACACTTTCAGGGCCTTTGTCCAACTTAAACTTTGAATGCATCACATTATTGTGAAATAGGTTATAAATTGAATTGCTTACAAGGTTAAATGGCAGATGAAGATCAAAGCATTAAGCAACTATTTGCACAATCCCTGTATAATTGTACAATAAATAGACTGATTAAAGCCAAGTTTGAATGTTTGATTTCCTTTAGGATCAATGACAGACTTTAGCCCAAATGACACTTCACATTCTGTACTGACACACTCTCATAAGCCACATAATGACATTTATGATATCTTTTGTTTGTTTGTTTGTTTGTTTTTTATAGTACTACCATCCAAAAGAAGTGAAAATGTAAGTTTTTGTGCTGCAGAACACATGAAGCTTCTTGGCCTTGGACCTTCATCGGCTGAAGTAGGTGGCTGTGTAATGGTAGTAGTAGTTTTACAGGTTTATATATTGTTCTGTGTGTTTATTGTGTCTCTACTTATTATCATGTGATCACGTAGTATAAAAATACTCCTCCTGGAGAACAATAAAAGGCATTTCCCACAACATTTGCCAAAAGATTTAACAGATTGGCCCTGTGGGAGTCTTGTAATTATTGGTTTACCTTTGCTCAAATAGGTGGTGTTCCCAACTGCCACTGTCAACATTAGTGGTCTAGATAAGGATCCATTTTTAACATGTACACAACATTTCCACCCTCACTCATCTAAACACTTTAAACAGATGTTTCCGGACAGTAACAATCCACACAGATCCCTGTATAATGTGTTATTAAAGTCCATTGAGCTCATGTTTTAATTTGCCTTTCACATGACTGAAGTATTAGTAACTCATTGAGAGATACTCCATTACCCAGTACATGTCATTAGTGTTTTGTCCACAGGAGGCAGCAATGAGCCGCTCCAGGAGGACAGTGGATGAAGCAAAAACCAGCTGCCTGCTCCACTTCCATGCAGATCACCTGTACTTCAGCAGATTCAAGTCTGTGGAGGCTGTAGTAGCACAGGTACTGTCTACTGACAACGCTACAATCATAAGTTCTACATAGTTCTACGATGCATTTAAAGGTGTACTATGTAACTATTCTGATGGAAGATCCATCAGAATCTTCTTTGCCTGACATCTTGCCGGGTATGGCAGTAAGTTTAATATCATTTGTGAACTATTCCAGATGATATAAGAACTCCATAGAGACAAACACTAGAAAAGTTACATAGTGCACTATTATTTGTTAAAAAAAAGTACATGCAAAAAAATGAAAATGCAAAATGCCCCAGAAGAGCCACCATACAGGCTCTGACATCAGTCAATATGAACACAGTGAGCAATGTCTCTTATTCTGAGGCTAAATGATGGCTGAAAAGCTTGCATCACCTCTATCTGACACTTACGTCCATTATACACATTATGTATGCCATTTTAGGCTTTTAACACAATCGTAGTTGACTCAGTTCAGGAGCAACATGTGACAGCCTCCTTGGTGTAAATTGAATTAAGCCTCACTGCGACTTCCTGGTGTTTGGGCCACAGTGATGGAAATAAAACCTCCACAGGACTTCCCTGGTTGTCCCACGAGCGTTGGATGCTTTGTTTACAAACCTTGAACTGTGTTCAAGTCTTTGAGGCTATGAGTAGGGGCGAATGCTGCTATCAAATTGATTTGTCAGTCTATGATGAAAACAAAAGCAAAGGCTTCTACAGGATATTGACTGATTAATTGGCTTTCCTATTCAGATCACATCCATACAGTATGAACCCTGTGGCTTTTATATGACGTCAAATTACCCAAATAGCATGTTTCCATGGGCACATTAACCACTATGACATGTAATTCATACCTAGAAGTCTCCACTGTAACAAATAGTGTAGAACAAGTAATACATGGGGAGCATCTTTAAAGGTACATTATGTAACTTTTCTATTGGAGGGCCCGTCAAACGATTTTCTCCGTTGAGATGTTATAGATTTGTCTGGAATGTTCCGTGGTATGGTATTAAAAATTTCTATTTTCATGGAGACCAAACCAAACCAAGATACAGGTCAGATCTATGAAGAGGCATCATCTCTCACAGTCAGAATGCCTGTTTTTGTAGGTATTTCTGAGTTATAAACCCACCTGTAATTGAATAAATGTAAGGTAGATCTGTTTAATGTCATACCGTGGAACATTCCAGGTAGAGCAATAACATATACATACAAACAAGCAGGTGATGGCCCCCCAACCAAAAAGTTAGATAGTGCACCTTTAAAGTATCTGCCCTTCATAACCAAACCAAATAAAAAGCTGAAGCAAATTACACTTTTTGCTTTCATTCTTATATCAAGCCTCTCTTGGTAACAAACCTATTATTATTCCACTAATCATGTAAAAAAAAATGTAATTCTTCATTCATTCGCTTCAGGAGAAAAATATGCAGCTCTTTGCTTTCAAATGTAATGACCTGGGATGAACTTGAGAAAGTGAAAAGAGACTGCAGTGTGTGGGGTCTCCTGTCCACTGGACTATCTGCACATCCTTAGAGCACGTGGTGTGAATTCTTATGTTTTTCTCGTTCATGCAAACCTTATAAATGACCTCAAAATAGGACACTATGACAAAATATTATTACTTTTTTCCTCATATTGATCCATCCTGATTTCCAATTTTATTTTCTCTTATTATACTTTACTGTATAAAGAACTATATTGTGGTGTGAGAGCATTTCACTTACTTGATTGAAATCAGACAGAATATATGTATTCCAGCTTTAGGAACAGTGAGGAAGAGTTCATTCTGCAGCCCTATTATAAATTACTAATAACGTTTTAAATATACTTTTGACTTCAGCTTTTAGACCAGATGACGTTGTGGTGTGAGAGCATTTCACTTATTTGACATTTGGGAGAAGTGGAGTCAAAAGTACAACATCTTCTCATGAAATCCCTTCAGCGACACCTACACCTGTATAATTACATCATCAGACATTGTCGAAATTAAAATCCAACACAATTCTTTCTCATTGGCCTGGTCAACATTCCACATCTGTGCTTGTTTCATTTACAACAGCACATAGCACAGTCTGACTAAATGTTGATGTATTTTAGCCAAAGTTAGCGTCCTGATGCTATCGGTTCTGCTATCACCCTTTTGCCCCGGGTTAGATTGTTTCCACCCTCACACTTGTTGTCCCTGGTCCGGTGCCAGGTCTTTGTAGCAGAGTGTGAGAAAATACAGTGTAAGTGATGCCGTGATGTGATCTTTCAATGTAAATAGACAGATAGTGCTGTCAATCATGGCTGACCTGATTTTTGCTCCTGCTTTGTCCAAGGTGTCAATATTTACAGTATAGAAACTCTCCATGGGATGTATGGTAGCCTGTATCTCCGACCTGTACGCGTGACTGGTCTCACACGTGGCGCTCTGAAATGGGTCTTGCTTCACCCATAGAGCCACTTATAAGGATGGTGGAATTCAGTGATTCAATTCAATAATTTGAGATTGAATTGAATACATTTATTTTCAGACAATTTTCAAGCAAAACTGTATGTAATAAAAAATTTTTGCAAGAAAATTTCAGGGCCCACTCACAGTCAGAATGATTGATTGATTGCACTTATATAGCACCTTTCAAGATACCCAAAGCGCTTTACAGTTCATTATTCAGTCACTCCACACTCAGTGGTGGTAAGCCACTGCTGCCCTGGGGCAGACTGATGGAAGCGAGGCTGCCAATCTGCTCCATCAGCCCCTCCGACCACCACCATCACTCATGCTCACACCACTTTCATACTATGCATGCATGTTTTATACCCATAGTCTGTAGAAAGGAGTAAACTAAGGGAGAGTGACTCCAGGCAAATGTAGCAGTTATAGGAACAAATTTGGAGCCAAGTTCCATATTAGGAATTGGAATTAATTTAAGGACAAAAAATTAAAAGAAAAACATCAGAATCATGTACAGCTGGTTAATGCAAACATTTTAAGACTAAACTGTCGAGCCTCAGTGTAGCAGTTTACAGAAAGTAAAGATCATTTTTCAATGAAAAGTAAATTGTTGCTGTCGAAAAAAGCCGGAAGTGCACCCAGGCTCACTTCCTATTTGGAATGCATCAGCCAGCAGATTATGTCTCTGTATATATACAGTCTATATTTACAGCCCATAAGAAAAATGGTAGATAAGTAAGTTTAATGTCATACTGTGGAATATTGCAAGTACACCAATAACAGCTCCATGGACTCCAGAATCAGATGAGGTTGAAAGCAACAATACAAACACATTAAGGTATTTTTTGTTTCAGGTTGGCTCCTACATCCGAGCAGTGAATGACATCTATGACAAGGCCGACTTTAATGGGATTAAGCTGATTAACTTCAAAGTCAAGTCTCTTCATGTAAGACTAAAACTACATAATAACTGACATAACTCAAACATCATATAACTAATGGATAATTGACTAGTGCACTCAAACTTAACTCTGTTTGATGAAGGTGATGACTGAAGAGGATAAGAAGAACCCACTACAGCGGCTCTACATCGGCCCAGAGAAGCTGCTTAGCGTCTACTCTGAAAATAACTGGGGCAACTACTGCCTGTCCTACCTGCTCACCAACCGTGACTACAGCGGAGTGCTTGGGCTGGCCTGGGAGGGCAAGAACGGTGAGGACAAAACTACACATAAATATCTGTCACGTTGCATGTATTGGCCTATGACTACGGTAACAGCCCTGATGGTTCTCTCATAGGCTCCTTATTGGGCCTTTTTTGACAAGCTTCAGATCATTACTGTAGTTCTTTATTCATTTACTTTCTTAATGGTGGTAAACTACTGTAACCACAACTGCCCTGGGGTAGTACAGAAGCTTGGCTGACCATCATGGTTCACTCACACAACACATTCAAACTTGGGCAAGGTGAATGTACAAGATTAATTTGTCCCTGTTGGGAAATAGGGCCTGTACATTTGACTTCTTCTTCATTCCCATTGGAGCTAACTGTCAGGTCTCAGATCTCGACAGGTTAGTTTCGGGAGTACGTAGCTGGAGGTTTTAAACTACTGTGCATGTTTTGGGCAGCAGACTGCACTAGTCAGAGCTACGATCCAAACACCAAGATTTTATGGGCCAGTGTTCTAACCACTGAATCACCTTCACCGTGTGTTGTGTTATGTGATAACACACTCATTTGGCAAAAGGTTTAGTGTAATTGTATAGAAATATATCACCACATTCACATGAATAGATCTTAAGTTAGAGACATTTTATCCAACAAATAAAGACAGCCAATAGAATAATACATGATAATACTTTATTTGGCTAAATCATTGTAAAAATAATTTAAAATCATTGTTTGTAGTTTATTGTAATTCATCCATAAAATACATAACAAATAATGATATCTGACCGGCTATAATAACAATACAAATACAGATTTGTTGATAGATCATGTCTCATGTCTGTGTGTAGCTTTAAATCTGTCTGAGCTCACCTCCCTCTACTGTTTGTTGTGAATTTTTGTCAAAAGCCACATCAGAAAACTATGAGACCAGTAAAACAGCACTACTGCAGCTGCAAAAGCATGTGAGGATCTGAATTGTGAAAATGCCATATAAAAGTACAATTGTCTAAAAACAAAATACACATCAACTGGCACTGGCAAGAAAACTTTTCACTGCACACCTACAACTGTTCAGTAGTTTTAAAATAAACTACAAACAATATGTTAAAATATCATTTGTATAACTTTTTCTAAACCAAATTCCACCCAAAAAGAAGAGCCGTGGAAGAGCCCCTGTTTGAGCTGTGTTATACAAGCAGTGTTTGGCCTGTGAAGACAAAAACAAAACGTGAGTGCAATCCTCAATTAAAATTCCTCAGTGGTTCAACTGTGAAGTGGTGTTTCTCCCACTGAGCTCAAAATACACTTAAAATACACTGATAACGAAATAAGGTACAAAGATATATAGTGTATGAAATAATAATAATAAAAAATATTATAAATGAATCAAAAAAATGTAATGTGTAAAATGTATGAAATGTAACACAGTACCTTTACTGTTCATGCATGCTTGTTTAGTGTAACTCATTGAGCGATATCAAAATCTGGGTTTTGATGTAAAATTAAGTAGATATTACAATTATAAGCTGCTCTACTTGATCATGTGACATATTCAGAGCATTTGATAGGCTGAACTGAGGGGTGTGAAAGCAGACCACCTCAAATGACATGTGATTAGGCCTTAATGAACCTTTGACTCCCACATAAATATAAACAAGAACCTAGGTGTCTTAGCGGTGTTTGGTGACCGCCCTGCACATATTTCACGTGAGCAACACAAGCCTGTTGAATTGTGGGTGACATTGGTACGACTTTTAAATAGTCACAAGACCAACTACAATCAGTTCAAACTTGAACTGGGATAATGTTTGACACAGGACAGACACTATAATAAGCCACTTGAGGTTTATTGTCAGTCTTAGGCAATATAAGAGGTCTTTCACCGTGGCAACATAAACTCAGAGACCTGTGAGACCTTGCAGCAGCATTGGAGATACCCTCATGCTCACGCACAACCCCCATCTATCATGGCTCTGACCTCTTCAAGGCGTCCATCCCAGCCTACACGTCAGAGTGGGGGTTGTGCCACTTCAGTTTTCATGCCAGAGAAATTCCTGCTCCCCTGAGACTAATGGCAACAGATGGATTTTTGCTCTCAATAACCAAGTTCCTGTTTGTGTCAGGTGAAAATAAAGTTCTGGATGCCACTGTCAACATTTGAAGACAGTTTGCATGTGCAGCTAATCCTGGGCTTCACAAACATTTTGGAGAATGGGATTTCTTAAGGACCCCTTAGTATTCATTGTTCAATCAATAAAACTTAACAATAGTATTATGAATAAATATATTGACAGTAATGTCCTGGGTTCAGTTACCGTAATATGATCTGTTACAATTTATATTTGACAGTTTTGATGAAATTAAGTTCAGTTCTGTGTAAGCAAGGATCAGGTGAGACCTAATTTCTCTATTATAATACAGTGGTCTGGATCTTCATCTTGTTAAATGATCAAATGTGTCTCCCCCATCTCTTCTTTCCTCATCAAATAAAACCAGAGGCCAACAACATATTCAAAACAAATCTTGGAACCCGTGTTTGACCCACTAAAGGACTGAATAATATGTTTATTTGCCCAATAGAAATCTTCTCTATCTCATGTAACTCATTTGAAGTCAACGGAATGAGTAGTAAAGATGTGCATGTCATGCCATGAATTTAGTTGGGGTCATTGAACTTGAAACTGCTCAGAGAAGGGGAGTACAGTAAACCTACCTCCATTTGCTTTAGATCTGCTATATTTCCAGGAATCCTGTCTGCCTGGTGTTACCAGCGGTCAGTGTACATGCTGGGCTTGTTTTTGCTCTTAAAGGTGTTATTGGCACAAAGTGACTTTTTCTAGGGTCTTCTCTTTTACTATTATGTTTGTTCTTTAAAAAAAATACTTCCTCTGTTTAGAGTTCCTAAAAGGGAATTTGGATCAGATTCTTAACCAGGTCCCTGTGTTGTCAACACATGTCAATTATTACACCACAAAATATTTAAAGGTGTAGGAGTTTGTTCACAAATCTGTCATTTTGGTCACCTGCTAATCTAAATAGTTTCTTTCTGCCGTGTTTGTCAAGCAAGCTAGTCTTTGATTTGGGGTCTTTTCTGTGGAGACGACATAAGGATAGGGAGGAGGTGTAGGGGATTAAAATCTGCTCTGCCAAAACCCACCGCACAGCCTCCAAAGTAAAGCTCTTTCTAGGAAACCCAGCTCCTTGAATAGCGCGTCAGGGGGCCATTTTAGGTCAAAAGCAAGAAATCTGCAAGCGTCTGATCCAGAATACTTGATGAACATGTGCAGGGGAGTCCCAAATAGGAGGATATGCATGAGCCACCATTGAGTATAGGAATGCATGCAGTCTGTTTATCCAATTCACTACATTTATCCAAACTTGCATGGTCGCAACCAAACTCTTGCTTTTTTCTGTTATGGGTAGAGAAAGAAGCAGAGACAGCAATGAGACAGCTGTGCATTAGGACAATTATGACAGTAATTTCTAGGATTTAAAATGCAACTATTAGAATTATGAGCTAGAATTATACTCAATTGCAGGTACATGTTTAAAAAAGTACTGGTACCCAATACATCTAATCAATTACAGTGAATTTTTGTAAATAGTTACTTTCCACCCCGTTTACTGGTTACTCTATTGGACAGTTGGTCTCATAGTGATAGTGAGTGAGTTGTTTTTGTTTGAAGCCTCTCACACTTCCAGGACGTCACCCGTGGGCCCACTGCATTCACGCAAACAGAGGCTTGTGTGTGTACTCCAGATACCCACAGCTGGTTCCCACAGTTCTCAGTGCTAAAGTCCAGTTATCTGAAACAGGACTGAATACCTTGACAGACATGCACCTTGCAAACCATGCAGAGCCCCCCTATACACCACCCCCAAATTGCAGGCCACATTGTATAAGACGTGTTATGTAAATTTCACGTGACGCTATGGGAAGTGCTGAGACTTCCATCAGTTCTAAATGGGACAACTGTGAACTGGAAAATGCAGTGGTTGATTGATTTTAGTCTGGTCTTCTGGGGTACAAAGATATAATATGTTATGGTAAATATAGCATTTGCTTTTATATATAAAAATCTGTACTGGTCATTTGTAATAGATAAATTGATAATAATTTTTCATGCAATGTAATGTCATTAATGTTTTTGAGCTTATTTAAACAAGTTACATTTGCTTAATACAGATGTTCATTAATGTGCATTGTCCCTAAATAAATAAATAAACATACAAATATGTCTGTCCCGAGAAAGGTGAAAGTCCTGAGATGTGAAACCGCTCCTGTCATTGGGGGCAGACTTGAGGCAGACTTAATGTGAACCAGTTCAGCTGTTTGTCATTATGGATGTGCTATGGGGTCATTACATAAAACCTGACAAGGGAGAAGAAGACCACTGGCTCACCTCTGTGCTGTGAGAGAGGGGCTCTATCTGCACCTCCCTGCCTGGGACTCAGGGGGCGATAAGGGCTCAGGGGTAAACACTGTGCAGGTATTTACAGTAGCTTAAGCCAGAGGTCAGTTATGTAATGAGATAATGCAGTGACAAGATCTGCATTTTTGTAACTGAATGTTGATAGTGCAGTCAAATGTTTTCCCCCCAAAAAGTCACAGGCTTACAGCTCATCATGTTTTGTGTCAAATCCTGTGGAAGTTCATATCATTGTATTTCCTCTGTGTGCAGGTAACTGGGGAGGGATCTGCTCGGGCTACATGCAGCTGAGAAATGGCCAGTACTCGACTCTGAACACAGGTCTGGTCACAATCCAGAACTATGGGCAGTACCTGCCGTTGCCACAGGTGCAACTCACCCTTGCCCATGAACTCGGACACAGTTTGGGAGCACCGGTCAGTGGCACTTTTGTAATGTAGGCCACATATTTACTTTACTTGTAATTAATATGTGAAAAAATGTGCATATGTCGCTAAATTGATTAATCAAGGATTCTCTGAAAAGTTCTGATTTTGTATTTGCATTTTGACATCACATCAGAGGACTTTTAACATCACTGATTGATTCAGTTCAGTTCCCACTGTAGACCTTGCCCTTTATTGATTGGTCTGTTTTAAAGGAAGTCCCTGTCTGTACTTATTATGTAATCTATCGAATAGGTGTCATTCACTGTTTATTTTCCCACCTCTTATTCCGGGGTTCAACATCCTATAATATGACCTTTTATGGACTTATTGACATTTAAAAGATATAACAGTTAATAATTTTGAAACCCATAGATGGTCAGGAATTTAAAAAAAAAAACACCACAAACATATTCTCTAATTTATATAATGGTCCATAGTGCTCTGCTCCACACCACAGCTGTTCCCACCCTCTTGTTTATTTTGGTTGCACAGTTCTGTCCTTCATGTGTACCATATTAACTGAACCTATGACGCAGGCAGACTCAATGCATCAAATGTCATTGTGCTGTTGATGATATTGTACTGTTAACAACACTGACAATACCAACTGTTATTTTTAAAACGATGTTTACTTGATTTATCCGCTAGCATGATGAGGGGCCTAACTGTGGAAACCTGGGTTCATCTGGAGGGAAAGGTCGATTCCTGATGTTCCCTCATGCCTCTGATGAGGTCAGAGAGAACAATGATAAGTTCTCGCCTTGCACCATCAAACACATCAGTAAAGTTTTGCATCTGAAGAAAGATGACTGCTTTGTAGGTGAGAGCCTCTGTCTGTTGTTTGATATTTTAACTAATATAAAACCTTGTAGTTGATAACATGTCCATCCCTTTTGGCCAGTCAGTGATCAGCCCATCTGTGGGAATCTGCTGGTGGAGGAGGGTGAGGAGTGTGACGTAGGACACAATGACACAGACCCCTGCTGCTACAGCGCAAAGGAGCGCCTTGGACGCCAGTGTCGCCTGAAGCCTGATAAATTCTGCAGGTATTTATTAAGAGATGTTTAGACTTGTTATGATGATTATTTACATTGTGGTGTCAGATTTAAAAATTATGTTTTATGTGGTTCTTAATTACTTCTCAGCAACAATCAGAATGTGCCAATAATCGTTGTTTTCCTGTGTCCTCATGACTTCTCGCATAGTCCCAGCCAAGGCTTGTGCTGCAGGCCGGACTGTGGCTTTAAACTGTCAGGTCATGTTTGTGATGAGGAGACGGACTGTCAGATGCAGAGTGTGTGTTCAGGACTGTCCGCTCACTGCCCTGAGCCCCACCCCAAAGAAAACCTCACCATTTGCAGCCAGGGCACCCGCGTCTGCCTCAACGGGGTGAGCACCACGCCTCTGACTGCAGGGTCAAAGCCATGAGCTGCCAAATCCAGTTAAAGCCAAAAATAACATGGCATTATTAGCACAGCTATTAAGTGCATTTATAATTTATTCTTTTTCTTTTATTTCTGAAGATACTGCTGTTTCTAAAATTGACAACAGTAGTATGTTCATCTCCTTGTCTGGGTACAGAATCCTCTTTCAAAACAGCTGCAGTAAAAACAAAACGGCTAACGTTTGATCAAATACATGTTTTATACAACACCATGTGCACTTTTCAAGAATTCTCATCAAAAATTCATCTTTACCAAATTGTCTTCACTGTAATGTTACTGTTGAGGATACCTCAGTGGGAATAGATTCCAACTGTTTCAGCTCTAAACATATCGGCCTCCTGAGGGGTAGTGTGTGCAAACCTTTAATGACAAACTTTTGAGCACATTTCACAGAATTTCTACACACTTTATTTTTTGAATTGGTGTGAAGGCATTTATCTTTCCAAGAATCAAATGGGACAACAGGAAACATTAGTTAGCAAAACACATTAGGTCCATAATAGAGATGCGCGGATTGCGGTTACAACCGCGGTATCCGCGATTAATCCGCGGGTCGGGCGGATGACGTGACGAAAAATTATATTTTAATTAAATTCGGGCGGGTGACGGTTTAACTACTAAAAAAAAAAAAAGTTATTGTTAGTATTGTTACCTACATCTGAAAAGACGAGTCTCATTGTCTATGCTTGTAGTATGAAGTGTACGTCATATCCTTAATTAGCCCATTTGACCTCGTTTTTATGTTCTGAAGGTTCAGGTTGTGTCAGGTTATTGATGTCTAAGGTTTACGAGGCACATATTATATGCAGTTTATTTTATTATTTCTAATTTATTTCAGCTGTTTGCCAACACATAAGTGGCTATAGGGCCATATTTATTTAGTTATGCATATTTTTTCTTGTCTATTTCAATTAGAATATAAAGAAGGCATTGCCTGATTTCAATAAAGGTTCATCTGGATGAGATGATCTGTCTGTTTTGTTTCGATATCAGTTATATTTTAAAACACGCAGACATTATAGTGTAGACTGCCACTCGGGGTTTTTAAAACTTAAAGAAAGACAGATGGAGTGAGGCTATGACTTTGAAATAACATCGGGCAATGGCAGAATGTTAAGAATGTAACAACATCCAACACGAAGGCAAGAAGGTTCAAAAATAGCCTAGTCGGAAAACGTTGTCAATTAATTAGCTGCGCAAGAAAACCAGGTAAGTTTGGGGTTGTTAGGGACAATTAAGAATGCGAACATACACGCTGAGCGAATTTTGGAATGAATGAGCTATAGAGTTTGCATTTTTATCGAGGCTCCTTAGTTTGTTTGCTGTATGATTGTTCCAAAATCTAAAATCAATCGGCGGATGGCGGGCGGGTGCGGTTTTGAAAACCTTCGGTGCAAAAGCGGGTGGATGATGAGTTTTGTGTCGCGGTTGCGGATGAAAAAATAGCCCATCCGCGCATCTCTAGTCCATAAGTTATGAGAGATGTGCTGTACTAATTTTTGCTGATTTATATTAAGATTGATTATTCATTTTTTTTTATTTAGTTTTAAACTACACACAATCCTTTTTCTATATTAATATAAAACAGACCTATTTATAACAAAGTTTTCCTTTCCAGGTGTGTGCGGAGTCTGTTTGTGTTCGACACCAGCTACAGCAGTGCGACTGTCCTGGAGACTCTATGAAGGAGAAATGCCACATGTGCTGCCAGCAGCCTGGTAACAGCTTATACATGTGCCCCACCAAAGAATGTGTTTACATCTCTGTGTAATACAACTGAGCCCACTGACATGTCAGAATTTTCCATTAAACGACAACAAACAGATACCATATGGCCTGGGCTTTGTTGAGCAACACACAGAAACGTGTGTTGTTGTTATTATTGTGGAATACTCTTGTCCTTTACTATAGTGTCCTGATCAAATGAAATGTACTGTAATCCTTGTCTGTGCAGTGAATAGATTTGACATTTTGAGGACTTTGGGCCATTTAAAAGAATAATTAGTTAATTGCTGTGGCAACAGTATTAATGTTTCATCACGCAGAAACTCACGGATAGCTTGCTTTAACAAATGGGAAGAATAAGTCATTCAAAATTGTTTAATTTTTAATGCTCTGAATTCTTGTATTTGCACATATCTGTGTGCAGGTCAGCCAGAGACATGTGCCAGCACCACCTCTTCAGTCTTGTCCCATCACTTCCAGAGGAAAGCACTGCCTCTTGTAGGCGGGGCTCCGTGCTCAGGGAATCAGGGCTATTGTGATAAGTTCCATGTGTGTCGCCTCCTGGACGCAGATGGGCCCATTGCCAGACTCAAAAACTCCTTTCTGCACCTGGATGACTTTGATGATTTAGGAGAGTGGATGAAGGTGATAAAACTAAATACAAGCATATTCATTAATTTGAGAAATATTTGGAAGAAAAGTGATTTCCATGAAACCAGACATATTGTGTATATAAAATCAACTTTTACAAACGTTCATAACAGTGTTTCCTCACATTAAGCTTTGTTTATGTTGCCTTTTCATTCAGTTGCATGAGTAATCCTGTCCGGCATGCAAGGATTGAGTGCTCTGAAAATTTCTGTTTTCACCAATCTTCTATCCCCACCCACTTCCTTGTATGTAAAGGTGAAGCAATAGCAGCAAATATTTCTACTTGTGCGATGGGTCAATTGTAGAAGTTGTGAAAAGGAGCTTTGCTCGTTCTCCTGAGAGCGTGGAGAATCAGGAATGTGCTTTGAGCTTACAGCACCTTCAGAATTATCAACTCATTTTACGGAAAACGCGTCAACGATATATAATTACGTAATTACACTCCACTTACTTTCAATGGATGACAATAGTAGTTTGATTCTGAATTGCAATTAGATTTGCAGAACATGTTCAAAAAGTGGGATTCTGTTAAGACAACATCAGGAGCATTAACATTTGAGAGAAGACTGAAATATGAACTAATAAACTAATACACGATATCAGAATATGTTTACATATATATATATATATATATATATAAGACACGAAAGCTCCTGACCATGCATGGAGGGTTCCATCCCAAATCCAGCACCCTGAGACTGTACGCAGGCCGGAAGGAAGGGGGCCGAGGACTAGTGAGTGTGGGAACCACTGTCCAGGATGAAACATCCAAGCTCCTTGAGTACATCAAGGACAAGGCCCCGGCAGATGAGGTGCTCAGAGAATGTCTCAGACAGTGGGGTCCAGAGGAAGAGGTGCTGGAGGGACCATCATGGCAGGACAAACCCCTACATGGGGCGTACCACCGGAAGCATAACTGAAGTGGCTGATATCAAGAAATCCTACCAATGGCTTGAGAGGGCTGGTCTGAAGGACAGCACAGAGGCACTGATCCTGGCTGCTCAGGAGCAGGCCCTGGGCACTCGAGCAATAGAGGCCCAGATCTACCACACCAGACAAGACCCACGGTGTAGACTGTGCAAAGAGGCTCCTGAGACAGTCCAGCACATAACTGCAGGGTGTAAGATGCTGGCAGGGAAAGCATACATGGAGCGACATAACCAAGTTGCGGGCATAGTGTACAGAAACATCTGTGCAGAGTACGGGCTGGAGACCCCAGGATCAAGGTGGGAAACACCTCCAAAGGTTGTGGAGAATGACCGAGCCAAGATCCTGTGGGACTTCCAGGTACAGACTGACAGAATGGTGATGGCGAACCAACCAGACATAGTGGTGGTGGATAAGAAACAGAGCAGAGCCGTGGTGGTGGACATCGCAATACCAAGCGATGGTAATATCAGGAAAAAGGAACACGAGAAGCTAGAGAAATACCAGGGGCTCAAGGAAGAGCTGGAGAGAGCCTGGAAAGTAAAGGCATCAGTGGTGCCTGTGGTGATCGGAGCACTCGGGGCTGTAACCCCCAAACTGGAAGAGTGGCTTCAACAGATACCGGGAAAAACAATGGAACATCTCAGTCCAGAAAAGTGCAGTACTGGGAACAGCAAAGATACTGCGCAGAACTCTCAAGCTCCCAGGCCTCTGGTAGAGGACCCGAGCTCAATGAGGGTGAGAGAGACCTACCACCGTGGAAGGTGAGAAACACTATATATATATATATATATATATATATATATATATATATATATATATATATATATATATATATATATATATATATATATATATATATATATATATATATATATATATATATATAAGGCTGGACATACTATTATCTAAACAATTTGTGATTTGAATTACACCAACTCAGTTTGTCATTTAATTGATTGTTCAGCCCTAGTAATTGAAGAATACAAAACTAAAGTAATTAATTCTTTATGATGTCTTCTTCCAGGTTTATTGGTGGGCCATTCTGCTGACTGTGGCGGTTCTGTCTGCTGTGATGGGGTGCATTGTTTGTGTCTGTAGCAGAACTATGGACACAACTATTTTGAGATGACCATTTTACCCTGGCCAAACAACAGGGCCAGGAGCACTGTGATTGGTGAATGTTTTGACACTCACGGTTCACCTTTCTTCAACCTGGTCACCTGATGTGTTTGACGTCAGTTGACATTTCAGTGAGAGGAGGGGGCCAAGTGTTGTGGAAAATGTTGCTGTCATCTGTGGGTCGTTTGGATCATGAAACACTGGGAATAAGAGCGGAGCACCTGTTGCAGAACTGTAAAGAGGCTGCTGCATGGACTAAGCTGCATTGGCCTTGTGCCCATATGAACTTAATTGACAGTTTTAACAGTTACAACACAATTTTAAATTGAAAACAGAATAAATATCATGATAGCATTTTATAATAACTAAACTACTAATAAAGCATGAAAGAAAGAAACAATGGATTCATAATGAACAAATAGATTATTAACAATAATTCAGGCTAAGTGACTGTTAAGGTGCATTGTGTAACTTTTCTGATGGAGAGCCCGTCAAAAGCTTTTCTTCCCTGATGTTATTGCATTGTCTGGAATGTTTCACATTATGGTATTAAACCTTTCTATCTTCATGGAGACCAAACCAGAGCAAGTTACGGATCTGTGGATCTGTGAATTAGTGAATCAGATCTGTGGAGAGACAAGTCAGATTTTTGATCTATAAAACTACCTGTAATTGAGTAAATGTAAGATAGAGTTGATTAATGACATACTGAAGAAAATTCCAGGCAGAGCAATGACATATCCATAGGAACAAGGAGATGACGGACCCCCAACCAAAATGTAACATAGTGCACCTTTAAGTAACACCCTATCGCTGGAAAATAACCACTTAATTAAGTGGTTACTAAGCCTTAATAATCCTTTATAACGTAATTTTTCATTATGAATGACACTACAACAAATGAAAGTGGAGTTGTTTCAAAGTGTTACCAAGATAACTCTACTTGGTACTACTTTATTATGACTGGATTGTTTTTTAATAAGACTAGTTTTATTAATAAAACTAATTGTATGCTTCCTGATTTTGTCTATCCTCTGGGTCACCTTGACATAAATCCATGTTGTTCAAAATGCAAGGATACCAAGAAATTACAAAGTTTTAGTTTGGGTGATTTAACTTTTCTTGCTCATTTTTATCAAAAACAAATAAGGAAAGGTTTGAAATGAAACACTGATAAACGAAATATTGAGAAAACACACACAGCCTTGAATTGTGAAAACTACATGATAAAAATTGTACATTTTATGAAACAAACAAAACAACAAGGTATTTTGTCCCATCAATTTATTTGGTGATTATTTACACATTTACATAAGGCATTTGAGAAAACTATATACATGTTGCATAGAGCTGAATAATTGTGTTTACATATAGATATGAAAATATTCAGCTACATGTTCTGTTTTCAGTGCAAATGTTTAAGGTCACAATAAAACAAGAGTTACTCCTGAAAGTTACAACAGTCCCCTGGGTTTCCAGTTTTGAGGTAACTAGAGTAACTTCTGTACAATCAAAAGTATTGAGCAGCAAAAGAAACTATTCTGTAGACTACTTCTGATGTAAGGCACACTGAATAAAGCCCTTGGTCACAAATACTAATGCTAAGAGCCACAGTGGTGAATGCTTTGAAACGCTGAACTTACATAAACAGTAACATGTACCATGTTGAAGATCCTTAAAGACTGCTTTATCTGCTCTTGGAGAAGTGGCAGCAGTCTGCACAACCTAAGTAACAGTTGTTTTAATAAATACATCACTATTTACAAACAGGACTTTAGTACCTCCAGAACATTACAGGACAGATTCTTAATATTGGTAAAAAAACAAAAACAAACAATATGTACATATAAAGATACTTTAGGTACATTAGGAAAATCAACGGTGCTTTTAATATATATATATAAAAAAACAAAAGACAAATTTTACAAAATTGTACAACATTTACAGGGCTGTTTTAAATATGTATTACTATCTTATATGCTATATAAATATTTACAATAGGGTATGTTTAAAGGTGTATAAATTATAAGTGCTAACAGAATGGACATCTGGGATCATCTTGAGGATGTGAGACTATCCAGACGAACTCTATTACCAGAAGTAATATAAGTTTTAGTCAAAAGGCTTCCTCATACAATTGAAAATGCATGATTGTATATAAAAGGTTTCTCCTTACCTCCTTGATGCCTTCCTCCAGGCATCTTTACACTTTACAAAAGTCAGTTCTTGGTCTAAGTTGTGAGCTTCTGGGTCTTTGAGACAGAAGACCACCCTGGGACACAAAAAAACAAAACACAATTGATCAGGAAGTGCATTCAGGGCACCACTAAAGCTCTTCCTGTATCATAAAGCACTTACTTCTGCTGTGTCTCTCCCGCCCTGATGCGGATCCGGTGGACGTCCATGCTGTTGCCCTCGTCTTCACCGGACCACCATGATGAGACTATCTTTAGCATGTTTGCAGCCGACCAGCCATTTGTCTCCTCCCATTTAAACTTTAACATCAGAAGATCACCAATATCTTTCTCAGTCACCAGCAGAAAAGATTGGGTCCTGTTAGTGGCTATTTTCTCCTTTCTGATAATTAGAGAGTGCAAAATAAATGTGATTATTATTATTTTTTAAGTTTTTAAGCTTGAAATGTTAGTATTGAACTCACAGTTTGACCTCGAGATTTTCGGCCTCTCCTTTGGTTCCATAAAGTGAGACAGTGAGTGATGACTCCATCTCAGAGCGGTTCACTTTACTGGAGAAATGGACCTTCAGCTGATAGTGATACACTAAAAAGTCACAAACCAAATATTATAGATCATTACAAAATGTTAAAGACAGTGTAAGTTTAATTTTCTATTGCCTAACCTCTAAAGGGCATGGAGGATCTGGTCATTGTGTACATCTGCACATTCCTTGGTTTGCGGACCACTCTCGTGTCGTAGCCCACCGCATTACAGCGACTTTTGCGGCAGTTGAGGCACATGCCGCGGTTAAACACGTCATTACTGCTGCACCTGTAGGCCCGGGCGGCCTCTTTCTCATTGAGCAGAGAGTCAATGAACAGGTGAATGGAGCGCTCGTGTTCACACTTCACTGCATCACTTATAGCTGAAACAAATACATTTATTTAGTTTAAGGCTCTGTTCTGATAATGAAGGTTTAAATGTTGAAGAGCCACTAACCAAATAAGCCAAAGTTTGCAATTTTCTCCAGGGCCCCTCTGAGGTTGCAGCCTGGTTGGAAGCTGCCTCCGTTGGGGTAAATGTCGACGTGTCCCACAGGCTGCTGAATGCCGATGCTGAGCCCCAGAGATCCTCGAGTGAACGTGTGCAGCACATCCACGAAGTGAGCATCGTCCGGAGACAGGCGTCTGTGCGCGTGCTCACCCTCGAAGTCTGGGCCAGCAGGGTCCAGACCTGAGCACAAACACATATGAGACCACAGCCAGCACACCTCATCACACTATTCATTAAATACACTTTTACCAGTTATACGCCCAACTTTATTGTTTGCATGACTTCCCGCAAACCCAGCCACATGAGCTCCAAGACTGTAACCAATCAGGTGCAGGTTGTCCAGAGGCATGTTGGTGGCTTCCTACAGTTAATAATAAAAACACATTGTTATTCACAGTACAACTGACTTAAACTCTAACTTGTGGTATTTGTAATTTGAGTGTGTACAGATGTGTACTGACCTCCATCCAGTCGATGAAGCGGGCGACCTCCTGCCCCACCGATTTCGTTTTCTGAGCTGCCACCACATAGTGGTTCTGGGCCGAGTTGAGCCAGTCCACCACGATGACGTTAGCGGTCTGCTCTCGCTCATAAAGGGCTGACACCAGTTTAGCCACCCAGCTTTCAAACATGCCACTCAACTAATGAAAACAGAGAAAACAGCAAGATTTATTACCTCAGACATTAACAGAAGTTTATGTTTAGATAAATAATGATTCTCTTCTGAGAGTAAACTACAGTTTTCACTGAAGGATGGTCAGAGCATGATTGTGCTTGTTAGTTATGCATCCTATTAAAACAATGTGGAATGAGCTTTTGGTGAGATGTTGCTTCAGCAACAGTAAAATGAAGAAGAGCAAACAAAGTGCTTGAGGCAGTAATGGGAGGCAGGTCTGGGCTCGTGTGTGCTCACCGTCCAGCCATGGATGACTAAGAATGTTTTGGCGGAGCTGTTGAAGGAACAGGCTGAGAGAGATTCTGCTTTTCCAGGGGCAATGAAGCACACGTCATCATCTGGATGGGACGGTTTACGCAAAGAAAACCTGACCAGACTTCCATTGGTCTCATGTCTGTGCTCAAACAAATCCTTGACAGGATCCAGAAAATTACCTGTTAAACAAAGTTCAGATTTAAAGACTGAAAAACAATGTGAGTACAAATGTGACTGTAGCTGATGTCTTGTCTTGTTTGATGTTTTGAGGGTGGGAATTCCAAGACGCCTGACTAGCTCACTGAGTGACTGCTTCCAATAAGCTGTGGCCCCTGGAGGCCCCCCTCAGTAAATAGACTTCTACCTTAGACAAGATCAACGCTCAGGGGTTATGGGGGTTCACTTGGTCAGACAGAGCTCCATAGTAACCACCAATAGATTTGCTGGCTTTGTTCTTGCCATCTCACCGACAATAATCTGCACAACTTCAGTGCAGCCTGAGTCAGCTGACTCCACTCGGAGGAGTGCGCAGTGGGGGTAGGGACCATATAGAAAACAGACGTTTACAACGTTTCAGCGGAGTGGAACACTTTACTTTTGAAATAGTATGTTTATTCTTATTTCTGCACAGCGAGAATAACTTATGAACTTGCCAGGGTGCTCAGTGCAGAAACGCTTTCTCTCTGCTGCACTTAGGGGTTGAGCAGTTCTACGTCATGGTGACTTAACTGACACTGGAGAAGGTTACTAGCAGAACTTTATTTATACCGTGGCGTGCAGTGATGTGGATGCAGAGTGACAAAAAACACTGATATAAAAAAGCGCTGGTGCTCCCAACTGTTTGATCACGCACAATGCACGTTCATATCAATTGTATTCATGAAAGTGTTCGTCTATACACATGCTCGAAGTTGTAACTCCTTGTTTTAATCTTTAGCTCGGTGACAGACTGTATACACAGTCTGTGGTGATATCTCGAAAAGCTGAACGGGGAACCTACCAAAAATAGAGTCGGCGAGCTCCTCTTCCAGGGACGTCACATTCTGCACAGCTGCGATTAAGAACAAAAAGTAAAGAAAGCGAACGCTCCACGTTTTCATTTCTTTTACTGAAGAATCTTTTCAAACAAACGTCTTTTTACGTTTAAATGAACCACGTGGTCACAGTAGAGTAAACCTGTACTCGCGCGTAATTCCGTGCGTCCTGATCCGGTACAGAGCTGATTTCTGAAGCACCTTGAACTGGCCGCGTCTTAAATAGCACCTCTCACGAGCCATTGGCTGGGCGACTGACCTCGGGCGGGGAGTGGAAAATTGTTTGTAAGGTAAATGATTAGACCACTTTATGTGCAGGGTCAACAATACCACATCTAATCGCATAGACTTAATAAAACTAAAACATTTGTAGGCTAATCTGCAGTCATATGAGTTTATGTAACGTTTTGGTGATTAATAATAATAGTTTTTATTGTTAGTATTTTTGTTATGGATCATGTGTATGCCATTTTGTCCTCAATAAAGAGCAAATCAAATGAAAATAAATAATTATTGTCATTAGCAGGTTGTGGACTAGTTGTATAGGTAAGTAGTTGTCATATTGCATTGTGAATAGTAGCAATAGTTTTAAATGCTTGTTCTTTTGTGTAACCAGGCGTGCGTTGTATGTGGCCAGATCTATTTACCATAAGTTACTACTGACAATATTTGTAATGGACTGGAAGCTGAGGTCGGAGCAAGAGCTCTTTTGTTTTGTATAAAGTCAGGTCACATGACTCTGGTTACAAGCAGGTAACGACTCGAGGGGTAGGTTTCTCCTCCTGTGTTTTTGTGATGTCAAAGATTGTGTTCAACACAAAAAGTAATTAGTCATAGATACCCTTAAAGGCCTAGCTGTTTTCTGATCTATGTCATAATGTTTCTTCATCACAAACATACCTGGAGTTGTGTTTTGTTTCATTCACAGTTTTAACACACAAACCCTGCTTATTTAGGTTGAGTTTTCCTCTCAGACTGAAAACACCCTGTTCCACTTCGTGATGTCATGTAGTAATACAGGTCTCCAATGTGTTTTTATAACTTCATGACATCACAAGGTGGAACAGATCATTTTGAGTTTTGGTGATATTTTCTAATAATGCAGGGTTACTCAAACGTGTGAATGAAACAAAACACATGTAACAGCATTATAGCATTGCTTAAAGCTTACATGACTGATATTTGACTAGAATAGAAATATCCTAGATCAGAACAAATCAGATGAACAGAAAATTTTGCCCAGACATGGCACTGCAATGTGTCTACAATGTGATATGATGTATTTTGGTGCACCGTTTCACTTTTTGGTGGAGGGTGAGGACAGAATAGATCTGTGGAGAGGAGACACCACTACCTGAAAGTTAAATGATTTATTAAAAAAAAAAAAAAAAAGATGTCAAAACAAAATAAGTAGGAAGCAGACTGCTTTTGTAAGATACAAAAGATGAACATTCAACAACACCCAGGACAATGGTCAGTTTAGATTTAACCAAGAAGAGCAGAAGCTTCCTTGAACACAATCAAGTAAATGAGACTGAAAGAAAGACACTTCATGGAAGCTCTTTGCACTGAAATTTGGTGCATCTGTGAATATAAAAACACATTGCATCCTTTGTTGTTTTCTCTTGTGGCACCCAGACCCACATTTCCAGCAGCAGCTTCCTCAGCAGAACATCTGGGGGAGGTCTTCCAAGAAACGTGACACATTTTCGTTGAATACCAGTGTCTGTGTTTGGTTATTTTCAGAGTCCCGGCCTCCACCACTTTGCACTGTGACTCTGGCCCTTGCCGGGAGTCACCACTATGAATGATTTTCTACTGTAAATTATATGTTTAAAGAGTTAAATTTAAATGGCAAACTGTGTAATATTCATAGAAAAATAAAAACATCTTCATGAAGACAAGAAAGTGTTAGACCTCCAACCTTGCAATCAACTCAGTTTTCAGTTTCTCAACAATGTTTCTGAGAATACATGTGTTTTACATACTCAGGTCAAAAAAAAAAAAAAAAAACAGCGTTGATGTTGAAAAATATATACACCCCACAAACAAGTCAAAGATGACCAAATAGTATGACATCCAGCCCTTACCACAGTCTGTGTACAGGCTTTTATTACAGTTTTCTACTGACCCAGGAGCTGTTTTAGTGATGTTAATGTACACACTCAGAGTTAAAGCTGCGTCATTTTAGACTTATTATGTAATTTGTTTTCAGTCATTAGTGGGATACAAACTTGGTCTGATGCTGTTCATATGATAGAGATGAAACACACTGGTCTTTTTGCAGAGTGCAAACAGGACTAAAAGTATTCCTCAGACATTCAGATGTTTGCGGTGTGGTTCTTAATGATAAAAGTCACATGTTAACAGTTTGAGTTTTATAGCTTATTTACTTAAGGCAAAAGTTGGGTGAAACTGTGCTGTGGCAGGAAAGACCACAGACAAATTAAATTATATTGTGAAAATCCCAACAAAGTGTTAGATTCAAGCCATGTACTATGGGCCCATATACACCACTTTAGCACTGTTCATTGACCTCAACATTTACATGAAAATTTTAAATTCTCTCTAAGTCCCTGCTATCGCCCACTCACATTTGAGCTTAGAGCTGTCATGCTGTCTCTTTGCCATATTAGTTTGTAGTAACATTTTGGTGTTTTGTTGATAGTAACTTGAGTAGTCATTGGGATTCTAAATGATTTGTTTATTAATCCATCTTGGACCCTCTATTTGTACAGTGCACTGCATTTCATTTCAGACAAATGAATGCGCAGCTGACATTGTGACCAATGTGATCACGCTTTCTTAAGTTTTGTGCATAAAACACAAAATGCTTCAGTTGGAAAACAAATACATTTAACAATAGAAACTGGCAAAATATATTACAGCTTAATATACAAATATAGATTTGTTCTGTACATTTAATAAATACAAAAGGGTGTTTCTGGAGATGCATTATGGCTTAAGGCAGGCCAGTCCATTACATATTACAGAGACAGTTTATTGGAAGCAAAATGTTTGACCTTAAAAAGAGCATTCATTATTGGTGACAGAAGTAGTTACACATTTGACCAATTTGTCAGTGAAAGTCACAGTTAGAATAGATTCAAAGTGACTAAAGGTACAAAAACATAAATGCACATCTCTGCACCTCAACTGTAATCTATTAAATGGTGTCAGGGCCAGAAGAGCCTTCTAAAGTGACCAGTGACACAAAACCAACGCATAATTAATCAGATCACAGTTTAACATTAAAAATATATAATACTGATTTCACAAGTCTATTTACAAAGAACCAGAGCAAATCTCTCTTCAGTAGACTTAATACTTCTTTGGTCCCTGTTGATTGTTGGCAATTAGTGGTCAGAAGAAACAGAAAAAATCAAATCATATTCACCAAAAGATGTGCCAAAATTATGCCTGTCACTCCAAATTATTTACACTAAAATAATTCCAAGTTCACGCAGGCAGCAGAAACATACAAACAGAAAGACTATAAAAGCAAGACAATATTACAAAACAAAAATATGCGGCAAAAGCTATAAAAGAATACAATTAGTTAGGACATCCTCTATAAAGATAATGTATTCTATCTTCAGCAGCAGTGTTTTTACTGTTAATGATGGTGTTGGGTGAGGTTGTATAGGTTTAATTGTATGGCAGAAATGCGGAAATGTGAGAGTCCCCAAAGAGTTGATTTTCGTGTAGAATCTCACAGTAGTTTAGTCCATCTTTGGTCACGATTGAAAAAGCGAATGGCGTAAATCAACGTTTTTTTAAGTGCAAATTTATGCCTGTATGTCTTGCCCAAACTGGCTACCCTCAGTTTTCATTTTGTGGATCCTGTAAAAAATAAAGGTAAATTTTACTTGATGAAATTGACCAAAAATGTTCCAACAAATGTTTCATCTGTTGTACTTACAGCTTCTCTTTGCGGTTGTCTTCTTTTGACTTAACAAACACTGCATCTTCTCCACCCCGAACAAGGTATGCAAACTCACCATCCTTTGATCTGAAGACCACTCTGAAAAGAAGAAAGATAAGTGGTCAGGTTTTCATTCTAGTTGTATTTTCTCATACAACATTTACGGTGACTCAGTAACTTTTTTGACAATATAATGTTATTTCTAGTATGCTTTTCTGCATGCTATAATGGTGTTCCATCATCATTAGCTTAACCAAAGTTATATTTTGATAGATGCTCAAGCATATTGAGTATGTTTAAGTTGTAGTTCAGCACTAAAAAACACAAAACAGCTTCTTTAATATAACCCTATGGTCTTATACCAGTTCTGTAATACAGCAAAAGTATTCTTAAAGATCCAATTCTGTTCTATTGATGTGATCTTTTTCAGTATTGATACTTGTTCAAAGGAGCTTTTAGCTGTAATGGTAGTTTTAGTATTGATTAGTATCTGAGTAAAATTTTTTTGTCAGCTCTTCTGAGATTGTCACAAATAGCACAATGGCACACACACTGGTTCTTACTTTGACTGCCTCTCCCCGGACTTGATGCGCAGTTTACGGATGTGGAACTTGCTGCTGCCCCACCAGTTCCAGCTGAGGAGGCTATCCTTCTCCCAGCGCAGCTTGACAATCATCAGGTCCCCGATATCTGCGTCGATGGTGATGAGGAAAGACTGGGTGGCATTTTCATTTAGGACAGGCCTGAAAAATAGTCAGGAGAACAGGGTCAGAAAGGTTAACTATTGAAGGTGGGGTATGTAACATTTCTGATAGGGGGTTTGTCCGCTACCCCTACTTGTTTCCATGCAAATGTTGTATACTCTACTATAGTTCAATACCATACCATTGAACGGCATTCAGCATATTCATTTACTGGAATTTTTATTGTTAAAATAATAACACCGTGCAGTCTTAATCTCCCCAGATTGGAGCTGAGGTCGCACACCTGTTAACACTCCCTGGTTTGTGAATATGGGGTTTGCATGACACTTATGACACACTTACAGGACAAAGGGGATGTCTTCTTTCTCTCCGTGGGTGCCATACAGTGAAATCTTTAGGGGTTGTTCTGTGAAGCTAAGTTTGTCCTTGCTGAAGAAGTGAACCTTCACCTGGTAGTGGAAGACTGAGAGAGAGAGAGAGAGAGAAAGAATATGATGAGTGCTTTTGAACAGCTGGGCCTGCTGCCTGTGGAGCTGTCTGCACACTCACATGTTCTCTAACACTCAACTAATTCAGTCCCAAGAAATCCTTACGTAACAGATGTTCCTCTTTACTATATGATCACTTATAAAGTCTTTTATATTAAACTTAGCATCATAGTTTCTAGAAATTTCCAATTGTCTCCCAACTTGGACCTTTGCCAGAGTGTACAAATAGACTTTTTTCCATTGCTAATGTATGACATGCAGCGGTGTCACATTACATAAGCACAACTCATGACTCAAAATACTCCTGACCTCTACAGTAGTGTATCACTCACTGTCTGCACAACATTCAGAAACACAACTCGTATCTTCAAGATGATTGAAACTACAGCTTAAATTACTTAATTCGAACTAATTCTGTAGTACTAAAATCTATTTATTTTTTTCTTGTCGGCTTCTTTTCACATACCTTTGTAGGGCATCATATCTCTGGTCTTCAGATACATCTTGGTGCTTCGTGTTGAGCGGACTTTGTTGACATTGTAGCCCAGTTTGTTGCAGCGGTTTTTCCTGCAGCTCAGGCACAGGCCTTTGTTGAAGGCATCTTTAGAGTTACAGCGGAAGGCCATGCTCTGCTGGTTCAGGTTGACCAGAGAGTCGATGAAAAGGTGGATGGAGCGTTCATGGGAACACTTGACAAGCTGGTCCATGTCTGTAGAGGGAAAGTGACACAGAGTTAATTACATTAGAATAATGCATTGAACGCGTATATCTAGAAACTAATAGTTCAAAATGTATGCAATGGCTGTATGCTGGAAGTTCTCCCTGACACACTCTATTTAGGCAGATTGGCCTTTGACAATGTAATAATTGAGCAGATTATTGTGTGTAACAAAACAAACAGGATTGATTGACCAAATAAAATGAATAAGATAAGAAATGCTAGTGGTTCAGTGACATACTCTGCAGTCCCCTGAGCCCCTCGGATGCAATTCCCAGCAGGGTGTTCTGGATGTCACATCCCGGTTGGAAGGCACCTCCATTTGGGTATATGTCGATATGGCCAAGGGGTCTCTGGATACCGATGCTGCGTCCTGGAGAGCCCCTGGTGTTTGTGTGAAGCACATCTACAAACTGGGCATCATCTCGGGACAATGTGCTCTGGTCATCTGCATGCTCAAACGTGGGGCCTGCTGGATCCAAACCTGAGAACAAAAAGCAGGCTGATTCAGGCCCAAATGTGCTACAATCAGCACCCAGTTATTCCACTTCTCTGTTCTTTTCAATAAGCAACAAATTAAGCCTTAATGGAAAATTCTGAGATCCCTAGATCACATTAAACATACTATATTATTCTAAGCAGGTCACAGGGAGATTTGAAAGTGGGAAAAACTCATTCTCTCTTTAGGCTCACAAGCACAATACAGTCCTGGAATGTAGTCACACTAGTAGCTTATATTCGATTGATGTGCCGCTGCTGCCAGTGTTTTAGGAAAGGTTAACGTTCATATTCACAGCACACAAGGACTCATTTAGTCCACAGTAAATATAAACATCAATATTTTCAGATTTAAGAGCATGTTGAAACAGAAAAGGTTAAAAAAAATGTATTATTAATTGCTCCTCTTACCTGTGATCCTGCTGATTTTCTTATCGGAGAGGGCGCCGGCAATTCCAGCCACATGTGCTCCCAGACTGTAACCCAGCAGATAAATCTTGTCCCAGGGCAACTGCAGCTCATTCTGCATGAAAAGAGGTGGGTGAAATAAACACATGTCTTTACATTACAGCACATTTTCCCTTTAATTGTTGGCAGGCTTTGCGGTACCCATTGTAGGTATTAAAAGGGTTTGCAGGAAAATTGAAGGCAGTTATTACTATGAACACCAAAAATAGTTGCACATACAAACTCCAAACAAATGTGAGAAACTACTTGTGGTAATGGACTTTTGCCATGAGTCATGAAACAATAGCTGTGTTACATTAAATACTCTGCCTTGTAATGAGCGTCTGCTGCAACCCGCAAATACAGTCATAAAAAAGATATATGGTCTGCTTAAAATCAGAAGAAAAGAAAAACACTTTCAGCACTAAGTTATATTAAAAGACTATTGCATCATCAGGTACGCATTTGTCACAGTTGTGGCCCTTACAGAACTGGTGCGTGTGAAGAACTGTTAATGTTTACTGTTAAAAGCAGTTGCAGGAAAATAGGAGTTGCAGATGTGGGCCAGCTGCACGTTTGGATAAGTAAGTGAAACTAAGTGAAAGTCTTACTTGTAGCCAGGTAACAAATTTGGCCACATCACGTCCGACTAGTTTGGTGTAGGCAGCAGAGGTGGGGTAATGCTGGCTGGCACGGTTCAGCCAATCTACAACAATCACGTTGGCATTGGGTTCACGCTCATACAGGGCGGTCACCAGCTTGGCAACCCAGCTCTCATACATCCCTGTGACCTGGGAGCATAAAACATCTTTAACATCAGTCAGTGGGTTAAACTGCCGCTGAATACATGTGCATTACATATTAAAATGAGCAATGCAAACTTTAAATACACTGTATGCACGCATGTTAACCTCTTTCTGTCATTTTATATTATATTTGTGAGACATTATAAGGGACATGTGTAAGGGTTGGGTTCACATACCGTCCAGCCATGTATAATAATGAAAGTCTGTGTCTCATTGTTGAATTCACATTCTTTGATGGTCTCAGGTTTGCCAGGCTCAATGTAACACATGTCCTCATCTGGGATCTCTTCAGTGCGTCGGGAAAACTTAGACAGTATGTCAGTGTAGTCTGCGATCCATTCTGTGGTGGTCGGCAGAGGAGCTGTGGTGCTGTTTACTGTTAAAATCCAGAGAAAACACAGGGTTAGGGCAAAATAGTGACTACCAAGGTCATGCATGAAATAATAACAGAAAAAAACAAGACAAGCAACACAATACTGTAAGAGGAGAGGGAAATGGATTTAATTAGATCATAGACAGCATATATAGCATAAAACCAATAAGTCTATTGATTTTATGTCTCTATAAACTTGAAATTTCAAGTGAGCAGAAGAGAGTGCTTTCTATTCAACAACCAGCACGATTGTGCACAAACACACATGCCATTAGGGATCATTCTCAACCAGCGGGTCAAGTAGGAGCAGTATAAAACAAGGAAGTGTCGCCCTCTTTTGTCCTTATTATAAAAGACATCTAAATCTAACGTTTACATTTAAATATCTTGAAATTAAGAATGAAACACAAATGCAGCAGCAATGAGTAAAGTGAAGAGATAAAGAAACAGACTGAGGGCAAAAAGTGAACATTATTTATACAGGCTAATTTGGCTCATGTAGTCTGAGCACACAGTAGAAATGGCATCAACAAAGCATAAGTCATATGCAAAACTTGTCTAAATTCCTCCTTCTCCCCGTTTTGCCCCTTCTTTTCTTTTTGTTCACAAAGGGCCAATAGCAGCTTTTCTTCGTGCGCACATGGAGCATGAATGGTGCGTGGAGGGATGTAGACCTGCACCAGACCTGCACATTCAAAGCCTTTCACTGTGTAAAACTCGTGACAATAAGGGCGAATTAATTAACCTACTCACGTCTGTTTAGGTATGGGTTAATAACAAAAATGAAAACTTACCTTTGCAACAAGTTAAATTAAAGTAGAGGGGAATGATAGTTACTTACCAAATGTATCTGTGGTTGGTTCAGAGGAAAAAACTCCAAAGATTTTAACAAGAAATATCCAAACAGAGATAAGATGCCTTATTTCTTTTTCCATGTTATAATAAAAGTTTGAACTTCCCCCAAAAATAATAAGTTTTTTTGTTTTTAGGTATCCGAATCGGGTGAGCCTGAAGAGCGGGATACAAAGTGTGGGAGTTGTGGTTGTGGGGTGAACTTTCTTATGGTCTGTCAGAGTTGCCGCTCCGACTCATCTATATGGGTGGCTGGGGTTAAATATTCGAAGCTGATTGGCTGGTGAGAGGTAGTGGGCGGGTTTTTTCAGTCACGCTCTAAATCAGTGAGGTAATCATTCACAATCTTTAACACAGGACCCTCTCTTAGGTATCTGCACACAAACCGCCCATATGCTTTGTATTTTGAAGCCATATTTACTTATAAGAGTTAACTTAAATTTCCCTACTAAACTTAACAAACTTTTTAATCATTAGTAACACATGAAGAAATCTACATAAGTAAAAGTATTAAAGTACCCATTTAAAAATGAGTAAAAAGTAAAAGTATTTCACACAGATCTTGACTAATTGTTAAAAAAAAAAATACAGATTTTTGTTAACAGTGTCCATATGAATCAAATTCTTATTTTTTCTTATGAATTTTGTGTATTTATTTTTGTTTGCTCAAAGCTGAAGCTTGAACTTAAACCCCTTATCAGGATATTACCACAAACATGGTAAAAATAAAAATAAAAATAAGAAAATAACTTTTTATTTTTAAGTCCAAGCAGTGGAGTAGAAGTTACAGATACCTGCTCTCAAATGTAGTGTAGTGAAAGTAAGAAGTATCCACTGTAAAATGTACCTAAGTAAAGTACGGCTACCTAAAAGATTTAAGTACAGTATTTTACTACTTTTACTTTGTTACCCTCCACCACTGCCTATATATAAAGGTGGTGACAACATGACTGCAAAGCCTTTATGTCTTGGAGGTCAGTGCCACCAGGTCAACAAGAAGCATCTTAAAATGGTAGCAGCAGTAGGGGTGTGTTACAAGTCTCCTCCTCTCATTGGTTGAACAGCTTCAATCAGAACAATTAATGCCACAGAAAGAAAGAAAAGAACATTGAACAAAACAGCTAAATGAATAGATTGGTTTGTCTACTGTATTACTTGTTATATGTGTAATCTATGAGAAATGGACACATGATGATGATGCCTAAATATATATTAGTATTTTAAAACTCATCACCAGGGCACTTTGGGGCACAGACTCCAAAATCAAAAACATGTGTAAGTAAGACAGGATACTTTGAAAATATTATTGCACCGTTTTTCATTCCACCAAAACCGGACAACTTACAGAGTACACTTTCTATGTTTTTAAATGTGATATATTTTCATTTTAAGGCAAGCCTGACGTGAAGAAATATTATTCTAATCAATCTATGGAGACGCTTTTGGATTATAATATCATGTGGACAATACCTCATGCTGCCATGTTGTTCTTTGCATTTATTTCACCTCTCATGTGTCATTAAACATTTTTCTGTCTCTGTAGATTAATAATAATATTAAAAAGTCCCCTAAGGTCATGAGTAAAATGCGAAAACACAGTGATTCAAAAGCCAGCTTACACAATACATTTCAGTGAGTTTGTTCATTAATATGCAGTACTTTACTTAACTTCTGATCCTACAAGGCTACTGCTGCTTTATAAGTAGCATCACTTTTAATTATGCTGTTGTTATGATCCACTTCCCATCAAATCGTACATACTAAGAACAAGAGTATCCATGGGTTTCAGACTGATGAAAAATGAGCATAGTTGCCATAGCAATTAACATTTCAAAACAAAAAATCTACCTTGTCCAGGTCAAAATAACAAATGTTGCTTGTACATAAACATAGAAATCCATGAAGATGAAATCTATGAATAGAACATTTTATTGCTTTAATTTGCATAGATAAATGACATGAATATCTTCATTTTTTATGTACTGTTGCAAATGTAAATTTCATTTGAGACACTTCAGGATATTTTGTGTGGCAGCAAATATGGCTTCAAAGAAAATACTCCAAGACTTTTCAAAGGAAACACTAAGGGAATGAATCTTTTCATCATCAATCTAATCACTCGAGTGAGGCCCTTCCTCTTGTGATCACCTGGTCCTCCCTGGACACTGCTGTGATGCTGCAGGACACAGAGACGTCTGGCTCTTCTTCTCCTCAAACTGCCCTGACAAAGATCTGCTGACCCTACCTGACCAGTCCTCCTGAGACTGAAACACAAATGTGTATGTAAATGTTAAAGCAAAACTGCAACAGCTTGCTGCAGCAAAACCTAAATTTCCCTCGGGATTAATAAAGAATTTCTCTCTCTTTCATTGATACATTTACAATGTTGAGTCTCTTGAATAACTTTCACTTGTAAACATCTGCTCCACAACATTACCTCTTTCTATATTTTATTTATAGGCCTGTTGTGTCTGTGATGTGTGTGCAGTGAAGGTGATGATTATGGACACCCAGCTGACCCAACCCCAGTGTTACTCACAAGAACTACGCCCATCACCAACCTATTCATCTCCATTTCAGCCTGCCATGTTTAAGCCTGCCCCTAAGAGAGACATACTGCAACTCACTAAATAAACACACTAATCAGACTCACCCAGAGTACATCGCCAAACTCAGAACAAATCTTCTGTTGTGTTATCTTTATTGCAACAAGATCTAGTAAGGAAATTAAAGGGTCCATGTTACACTATTTTCTGATCTGTTATAATGTTCTTTCTTCATAAAAGTTATTCCAGGGCTAGATAATATCAGTCCTGGAATTACAAATCTACTGAACTAAAGGTAAAAGGAGTTGTTAACAGACTAATAATAAAGAGTTACTCAAACATGTGAATGAAACAAAGCACAACTCCAGGAATGCTTTGATGAGGTCACAACATCTTAAGAGTCAGTTTCTTTAACAAAATCACGTAGAAATAACAATCATTTCCTCCTTGCATTTGATTCTTTTCTTTTTCTTCTGCAACTGTTCAAAAAGCCACACATTTGTCTCACATTCTCGTGTTTGTACTTGTGAGATTAGGTCGGTCAAAGCAAGCTGCATTAGTGTAAATCCAGCCGAACAAATCGAGCACAGCCAAGAGCTTTTCTATCTGAAAGCTGAGTCCTGCACCAGTGCACTCAAAGCAAAAGTTTAAATCGGAAAGGAACACACAAACATATGGTCAAGTTTATTCATGCCAAACTCTGACAAAAAAAGATAATGCATTTTATCTGGGTCATATACTGGCATGCAAGATGTGCAGGAGCTCCCACAGCTTTCTTATACTGCAGAAAAAGAAAGACAGTAAAACTTTGCTGACTTGCTGGCATATAAATGATATGTTTGTAAACTGATGAGTCACTGAGACCTGCTTCTAGGAAAAAAGGAAACTGGAATAATCTTGCACATGGTCTGATTACAGTATGTGTACAGTTGTGGTTTGAGGTTGTAAGAGTTTTTAACCAATGCCAGACCCCCAAACACAGAATTGGGGCTGCCTTGGACTCTCCAGCATAAAACATGCTCTGAAATGCTATTAAAATTTAGGTTTAATCTTTTTTTTTATTTTAACCACATGCCCATTCTGATGTAACCTTCACAAGACTGACAGTTTAGGAAAAAGGTAGTGCTCCGCTGTACTTTTAAAATTGGAACACCTTCACTAGAATCATTTGGATGATTTTAGTTGTAGAATTTTCTATCACATTTGAACTAAAAGTAAAAGGTACCTGTTAACTTGAAAACTACTGCTTCATGGCATCACAAGGTGGAACAGAGCATTGTGAGCTTTGGAAATGTAAACAGACTAATAAAGGATTGCTCAAACATGTGTCAATGAAACAAAACACAACTCCAGGTTTTGTTTTGTGTTTTTGGAGGTAGCAATAATCTAACATGGCCTAAAACGCACAGAAGTTGATGACATAGAACCTTTAGAGGGGATAGGAAAAGTCCACTATTCATTGCCAGTTTAATTTCTGAAACTTCTAACTGCTCATGTTTATTGTCTCAATAGGACACAATAATTGTCTTTGCAAGGCCATCTTCTGTAAGTTTTTTTTTTTTTCCCCCCCGATACAAATCACTGTTTTCCCTCATTCTTATCTGTAATGTGATTGTCTCCCAGTGTCCTCCATTGCCATCTTCAAAACCAGACACAACAATGCATAGACAAGTCTTTCAGGAAATTGAGACTGGACCTTGATTCCAGCTGGAGAGAAAATACCAGGAAAATACCAGTCATAGTTTCTTATCTTATCATAAGGTTCAGAGCATCTCAAGACCCAAGGGACCCTCCAAATAGTTAACAGTACTCTCTAGTTAATTCGGCTATAATTGGCTATTGAAGAATCTATAAAAAGACTAGATTTGCTGCGTGGATGGTGAGGGAGAGAAAAGGCTTCCCAGTGTGGTTCACAGTTTTACAAGTGTTTTACTAAAGCACACACAGTGATAAAGGAGCAAGTGGAGCAGAAGTGAGCAGAGAAGGGCAGTATTTTACCCCTCTATTCAAAGTGGACATGTTGAGGCCACGGTACACGAGCTGAGGCAGTTTAACGAGGGACAGAACAGATCAGTGACCTGGTCTACTGATGTGATTTCAATGAGAAGGGGGGCAGTCATTTAGGTGTGTCTAATGAAAATGACAAATATACCCTTAGGATGTTATGAATGTATGCTACGATCAGCTTTACATGAGAAGTCATGACATATAGGCAGTGTGGATAGGTCATAGGAACTAAAGGCTGTGTTCACAAATGTTTTCAGAAATATCTTTGTGTGGGCTGAGTGATTTTCTGAGAAACATCATGGCCAAACAAGTTTTTAAGTCACCGTGTGTCTTGTAAACAATTTACACTCATATATAGTGCAATCTAAAGGGAACATTGGTAGATGATTGTTTTTAAAGCAATAGTAAAATTTGTGCTTAGATATCTGGTAGATATCATGACCTATATATATATATATATATATATATATATATATATATATATATATATATATATATATATATATATATATATATACACACATATATAAAATTATTTTTTGAGCTTCCTTTCATTCAAACCTGTGGTTCTCCAGCAGTCTTCTTATCACACTGCATTGTGGTACACCATAGCTTCTATGACCACTCACTGTAAAACAAGATATAGTACTCATACATGAAAACATGTGCATGCACAAAGTCCCAATGTGCACTGTTTTATTTGCAGAGATTAAGTCCTCAAGCATGAATGTTTCTGCAGATACTACATTAGAAAGCAAGTAGGCCATTACATAACAAGTTCAGTGTTCTACTTAGTGGAATGTCACTGATCAGATACCTGTGTGCTGTGTTTGGTTCTTTGAGCTCGTCATGTACGTTGTCTTCTGTTGATGAGTGACTTGTAGTCACTCTACAGTCTAGTTAGACCTGTCTTCACTGACGTCCACTGTCACATAGGGCATCCATTGTTGTCAGACATATATTTGGACACAGAGCAGAAGATTCTAAGGGTCTCAGAGTGTTCTGACACATTTTAGCTCCTGAAATGTATCTTCTTTTCATCTCTCACCCTCTGTGAGATAAAGAATGAACTGCACCACAACCTTGACAAACTGGTACTTTAACATTTAATACAAAATAAGCCTATATGGTGTGTATAATGTAGCCTACTTAATTGTTGTAAATTATTATATGAGCTGAAAGATTTCATTCTTAGGCCTACAAGCTGCAGAGCTTGTAATGTTTTTTCAGCTTTGTTTTGCCTTTTTTTCTCTTTCTTTTTAAAAAGAAAGTTCCTGGTGAATCCATCTCTGGGGATCTACCATCTAACACATAAGTACAATCAAACACAAACAATGGCTGCAAATATATGACCCAAGCTCTGCACCCCCACCTGCAGCAGCCCTGTGCAGCAATCTTCAGTAAACAACTTATAGGGACCACTCTGAAGAACTGCCTTTTTTATGTCTAATCAAGGCGGGGCTTGTCCGTTACTGCCAATGTGATTAGAAGAGTAAAAATACTTAGAGGTAAGCATTTCAAGGTTACAATTTGTGGTTATATTAAGCTTCAAAACATCATTATCATACAGATAACAACCCTGATGCACCCTGTCAACTGGCAGAATGTTTGTTAAGGAGAAGTTAAAAGTTCATCTGGTTCATTCTTAAAGGGAAAACTTAAAACAATAAACATTTGAATTTCCAAAGGCCAAGAATCTGGGTAAATAATGTCTCACAGCATGAAGTGACACCAGGCCCAGTGGCATATGTGAGCATGCATTCCATATGCACTGACCACATAACTTTAATCTCCTCTCCATTTTATTTTTGAATGCAATGGCTGCTGTTGGTCACTCAACATCTGCCCTCATCAGTTGGATCCATTTACCAGATGCATGAGACCAAAGGCTCAGTGCACTCTCACCCAAATGCCTTGTCCTCGTTGCACTAGTGTTCCCTGTACGTGATGTTATGTTGACATCTCCAACATACCTGCCGTTCAAGCTCACGGCAATGCGGGAATCTATGTAAACATACATACGTTGGTTCACTTAAATTGGCTATTGTCAAATTGTCGTGTAAGGTCGGTCACCCCTAAAGTGAAATCCTATGGCACTTGTAACCCCATGTACCTATAAAAATTCACATCTCAGGTGGAAAGGAAACGAATTTGTAAATGATTGGCGCTCTCTACTGGACAGTTTAAAAAGCTGTTACGAATAGCTTGTGGATAAATTCATCAGTATTCTTTACTTCTACTTGCATTGCACTGAAATACACAAATGAAACTGAGTAATGAATGAATGAATGCAGGTGCTGGGTTTTAAGCAGTGAGGATTCAGATCAGAGTCCCTTTATGTTTAAACAAACTCTACATCAGCATTGAAACTGGTAACCCAAATGAGACACATGAACAATTCTGATTGATTGAAAATGATTTTTCAGACAACACAATTTGACCATAATTTCTAGTTTTACTGTAATTAACAATGTAGCAAAATGAGAATTGTTATCAGTAACAGCCAAGAGTTGTCTACCTCATACACAGGATGCGGTCAAGTCATGTTCTTAAAATGTAACCTTCCTCTTGTGTTAGGGTCGCCACCGACCCGTTTTAGGTTTAAAATGTATAAAAGAACCACACAGGGTTAGTTTATTGCATCAAGGCTTTTTGACTTTGTCAGGAATATCTATTTCAACAAAATAATTACTTTTTTTTTTTTTTTTTATTCTAAATTGCTCTGGTTAAAAATATACCCTTTGTGGTGTTAGGATCGGTTTCGACCCGGTTATAAAAATTTGATTAAAAAGCAATAATTATAACCAAAACTGAAATCATAAATGCACTGTCAGTCAAAACAATGATAACCAGCTCCTCTTCCAATAATTTGAGCTTTGGGGGAGTCTCATTTTGTCTTGTTTTCCTGTTTACCTGCAAACACACAGGCAGTGCTGAGAGTGGCAACCCCGAGAAAAAAACAAGGAAAACGTGTGGTCCTTGATATGAATACTGGACTACAGGGTCACAATATCACTTGTGACAACTTTTTAACCAGCTATGACCTTGGACAAGAGGTTCTTTGGAGGAAACTTACCATAGTGGGCATGATAAAGAAAAATAAACCTAAGCTGCCTGCTGAAATCTCGCAGGTGAAAGGCAGGGCTTCATTTTCCTCAAGATATACTTTTACAGACACCACCAGTGTTGTCTCATATTGTCCAAAGAAAATACTAAGTGTGGTACTTTTGTCTACTCTCCAAAAAGATGCAGCCGTGTCATCAGGAAAGCCCACAGTTATGATTGACTATAACAAAAACAAAGGCAGATTGGACAACCTGGACAAGCTGACTGTCACCTACACTTGCCAACGAATGACCAGAAGATGGCCATGATTGTGTTCAACAACATGGTTGATGTGTCTGCATATAATGCATTTGTGTTGTGGACCCACATCGACCAAGGGTGGAACTCAAACAAAAAATACAAGCAGAGAATTTTTCTTGAGGACCTGGGAAATTCAGGGTGCATGCTGAGCAAAGAGAGAGGGTGTCCTGAGATCCAGAAGGCCTTAAGGCCTTGGTCAGACAACTGTGGAGCCCCCCTAGCTCCATCCACGCCACAAAGACCATCCACACCAGCATCCTCCTCAGCCAGCCGTGCCTCAACACCAGCCACAACAACCACAGCCACAACCCCACTCAATTCACCTGACTGTAAACGGAAGAGGTGTCAGGTTTACCCAAGTAGTAATAGCAGTTGATAATGACGTTCAATTGTTAAAAAAAAATACCTTTTTAGCCTCTTTCTCATTGTAAATATATACGGGTCGAAATCGACCCGTAACACCATAGATGTTACTATAGTTAAGAACATCAAAATTAAAAAATTAAAAAAAATTAATTTTACAGATGTGTTCTAATACCCCTCAGTAAAAGTCAAGTAACACTAAAAAACTTTTATGTAGTTAAATTATTCTCTTGAGGTTAATTTTACCATTTTCTTTGTATTGAAATAGAGGGGTATACTGATAAAAATAGGAGCTGAAGCCCCCACCAAAGACATTAAAACCAACATTTTCATGGAAAAGGAAGCCTAACAAGGTAACCAAGAGATGAGAAACAAATTTGATAATTACTTTAAGTGTATTTCACAGCTGATTTAGAACACGGGTCAAAACTGACCCGTTAACACAATAGATGGTGATGGAAAGCTAACACAGGAGGAAGGTTAAATAAAGGAAACAAATTAAGATTTAAGTCACAGCTTTTTCTATCAGTCACAACTAAAATGCATCAAACAAGACTTTGAAGTTACTTTATTACAGTAAAGTGAAGCAGGGAACATGTACTCATTCAGTTTATGTTCAATAATGTGAAAGACAGACTTAACCTTAAAAACCTTGCAAATACCATTTAAGATCAAATAACAAAAGACACAAGTCTGCTTAACTAACAATATGAGCATATTAACAAAAGGTTGTACCAAAATTAAATACGGCTTCAGCAAGTGTGGCCCAGGTGAGTCTGGGTGAGGTCCGTATACCAAGACAACCACATGAAAATAATGAGACTTTAATTAGCCTGCTCCTAATGAGGGGACATGTGCACTGTATGACTGTACACCAAGTAGAACACACTCGGCAGCAAAACAAAATCAGGAGTAAAAACAAAACAATTCAATTGTGTTATTCTTATAAAACAAAACTGTACAAAACCCGGACCTAGACCTCTACAGTCTGTTACTGTGTGTGAGGTTAGTAGCGGCGGCCAAAGGCTCCTCCTCCCTGCATAAGCTGGTTCTGTCTGTTCAGAGCGTTAGAAAGAGACTGGGATGATCCCGAATAGCCCCTAAAAAAAAGACAGCCACAAAGAAAGAACATGGATTTGTTATATCCACACAGAAAACACACCAGGCGTTTTGCTCAGTACACTACCTTGCTCCTCGTCCCATATGACTCTGTCCA